>NC_090922.1:1052220474-1052523504 GCF_040938575.1 Ambystoma mexicanum | reverse complement strand
GCGCAGGGACGCTACCGCCTGCTTTCTTGTGGCGTACTTGTTTGGCCCTGTGCTCGTATTTCACCGTGCACTGGTTTGCGCTATTCGATTCCATGAATACGGGTTGTAGGCGAGCGTGTGGACGTTCCGTGCCCTTGCCTCCTGTACTTCCCCCGTGACGCCCATATTTTCACGCATTGTTCCCCATTCCGAGTGTTACGCCCCGTGTTCCGCCTACTTTTGTGATGTGCGCCGCACTATGTGCGATTTTGCAGTGGCCGCGGCGCACAATGTTGGATGACGTGTGCGCCGGCGTGCGCTGCAAACTTTTTCACCGCACATCCAATGTTGTTCTCACGCACGGACTTCCATGAATAGATGTGCGCTGGTTTCCCTGCGATTTTCGCAGTTGCACTGCGATTTTTGCACTTTTACTGCGATTCGCACGTTTTGGCACCTCTGCGCGGGAATTTTCGGCGCACATTAATTCCATGAATCGACCAGAATGTGTTTACAGAGCAAGATTTTGTATCCTCCTGAAGATTTAATATTTTAATAATTTTTAACTAATTTATAATCCATCTAATGTAAAACAGGAATTATATGAACTTCGCTTGGAGTGAGACTGTGGAATAAATGAGCACTTGCACATTGTATGCTGAATACAGTCTCTTTCCTAGGAAACGATTATTCTTGCTGTATATTAGCTTGTTTCCATTCCACAAAGCTAGGGAGGTCTACCTGCGATTTAAACTCAATCAACTGCCTACTCTAGAAGAAACTGCACCCAGGATGAAATTGACAGAGGCAGATAGAAGTTGTTGGCTCTGCAAAAATCTATGTTGTCAAGAACCTTTAAAACATAATTTTCTTTATTGTGAAGTCACAACGCCAATCAAGCATAAACACTTTAAAACTTTGGGTGATTATCATACTACCCTCAGTGAAGAAATGCTATGGGGCCATTTGATTATTTGGAACAACATTACGCAATTATTAGCCTTGTACTGGATGCTACTGGAGATATTTAGGATGTTGAAAGTCCATATTTAGCTCTATTTTTTACTAGTATGAAGAAAAATAAAGCCTAAAAAAAATCAAAATTACAAATTTGATCGGGTTTTTAGGATCAATGTAACGTATTTAATATTTGAATGTATATGGGTTGTATTCGATGTCGAGAGATATGTGAAAAGGTTTAACTTAGCAAACTAAATCACAAATACATATTCTTTTTAAAACTTGAACTATGATCTATTTATGCAATATAACCCTCAGAGTGGGGCTATAGCAGTAGGGTCATGCCCCTGTGCCATGGTAGGAACAAAGCCCTGGAGGCATTACCCTACTGGTAATTGCCCCCCACCCCCTATATTGCCATTTGTACCCCGGCACGTCTTACCGTGGTACTAAGAGACATGTTTCTCAAGTTCAGATACAGCGCTGCGACCGTTTCTTGATTCAAAGAAAAAAAGTCGGCAGGGATTGGGGAGACTATGTGTAGTTCCTTCTCCCTTTCCATGGCAGCCATTAAAATGAATGAAAAAAGTAAACAAACAAAATGGCCACCATGGAAGGCACGAAGGGACTACAGATAGTCCCTTATCCCTTTCTTTGCCAGCCACTCACAGGAAAGATCTCCGGCATGCTGTTGTGTCAGAGCCTTGTCGGGCAGTAAAGGACCCGGGCGAAGGCCAATGACTTTGCTTTTAACAAGCTGCTTGAACCTCGCAGGGTACTAATGTTTGTTAAGCAGTATGCATTAATATTAGTTAAAAATACTGAACATACAAACCAAAAATATTCTGAATCTTGGCACCCATGTTTTTCCTGTTCAATTCAAATACAAGTAAAGCATACGATAAATACAGTTGTGGAAAATGCACGTATTTCATTTAGATGAACACACTTTTTGCCATTCAATGTTGACATGATTTGGGTACTGTCTCTTTACTAACGACTACTGTCAATATCAGAAGAACCATTCCTAATGGGTTTTTCAAACCAGAGGTTGCTGTCAAGTTTTAATGCAAATAAACAAACAAAATGATTCCCTGATGTGGAAAGACTGTACTTCCCAATGAATGTCACCTATGAAGAAACAAGCTTTCAACAGAACTAATTAACTAGTAAGATGTGCTTAAGGATGAGTGAAGACGTGATTTAAACATCACCGAGTTAGAGAATTTTTTTTTGTGAAAGTGTCAAATGTATGATATGAAAACATTGTATTGCGCACACATAAGGCAGTCTATTTGATATATGGGCACTGGAATTAAAAGCATTATTAGCAGAGAAAAGAAGGAATGGATTTCAAGATAAACGGTATTAAACAGCTTTTTGCAAGCTTGTAACTATGAATGACTTCATCCCTGCGTATTCATGTTTTCGTCGTTAACTTGTATGGGAATAGAACTCTCCCAGTATATAATAGTATCTCTATTAACAATAGTTTTAAAAAGCAGTAGACAACTCTCACACCGCAGTGTTGCTTATGTTGAAACATAAATGAAAAACGCCCTTGCAAAAAGAATTGTTTAATTGACAATTGTGTTTCTAAAAGGTGAAGACACTGAACATGTGGCAATTCACTGGCCTATACATATGTTACGCTCACCTGGATTCCACAGGAGCGTCGAACGAAGCTGGACTGCTGCGGTCTCCACCAGTGTGACTCATAGCGAAGTGATGATCGACCGCACTTACCCACTCAGTTTCGTCTGCCTGGCCCGCAAGAATATTTTCCTAAAAGCAGTAAAGGGGATTAGCCACCCGTGGTAGAGAGGTTACACTAACACTATTTTCCCTGATAACTTCCAGTATTCCCCTTCATAAAGTCTCACCTTATTGTTTGGAAGGATGAACTCTCCATCCTGCGTGGAGTGCAGGGGCGCGTAGAAGTACAGTTACTTCACTGATCCAAAGGTATTTAGCAGAGTTCCAGACAACAATGACTCCGAGGTAAGTAGTGTGTAAACCAAATGTATAGTTCTTTTAGAGTTCAAATGTCTGCTAATTCACTCTTGCTCCTTTCCTACCTTTTCCCTTGCAGCGTGATCCAAGGAGAGAGTTTGCCTCGATGGATGAAGGTAGCACTTAGGTAAGAGTCAGTTTGTACAAAGCACTCTCTAGCAAGTAATATTGTTCCAAATGTAATTAACCAATAGTTCTCTATCTTCTTTGCAGGTGCAGCGCCTTGCTGAAAATGTGTAACGTAGGATGGTGACCAGCGCTGGCTCGAGTGGTAAAATTCTGAGTAAGTATCTTGCGGTAAGTAAAAGAATGTCTTTGGCGGAACCCTGCTCACCTTTTGTTTTGTTCTTGTCTTTTCAGATGCTGATGTTTCAGGCGGCGATTCAACGGGTGCTGCGCTGGGTCGTGGAGATGCTCCAAAGACAGGTGAGTATGGTGCGGCGCTGCAGCTGGCAATGCGACATGGTTTATTTTAATGTCTTTTTCCTTTATCCACAGTTAAGGCTGCTCCAGGAAAAGATGATGACCAAATGGAAATCTCCTTGTTCTAACCTTCTCTTCATCTTTCCTTTTCTCTAGGATCGTCTCCGGACACAAGACGGGTGTGGCTGTAGACTGGATGCTGGACTGCAGACACGGTGAGCGTTACGCTGCTAAGATGCAGAATAACGCAAAGCGTGTGCTGCTCTTTGGGCGTGGTTTAAATAGCAACAAAAAAGTAGTTCCCAGGTAAGATGTTCCAGTACCAACCCAAGCAACAAAATAGTTCCTAAAGGAAAGTAGTCCCTTCATGGCCTGTACATGAGTTCTTTGCAGGATGACCTGCATAGTTTAAAGCTGGCACTATGAGCCTGCCGCCTACGGCATCAAAACTTAACCCATATAGCCCCTAGGCGGGGTTTTGGGAATTCCTGTGTCTTCTTGGGTGCCTGTTCCCTGGACAGATGGACCTGTTCCGGATGTCTGGTGGCAGGCATCGTGACAACATATGAATCTAATACCTAATACTATGTGATTGCCACACTTACAGACAATAGGGTGTTGGGGCCTTTGACATTATTAGTACCACCCTAACAGGAGTGACCAATTACAGTTGAAGATAATACGATTATTAAATAACATATTTCTCTAGCCAATAGGTTATTCCTAGTTCAAGACCCCCATGAGAAGGTGGTTTAAAGTTCTATTCATGAACGATTGATAGGGACACAACAAAGAAAGGAAACCAAAGACATGTGGAAAGAGCCAGCAGACACAGGGCCTAATTTATTAAAAAAACTGCACTAATTCCACGCAAAGAATTAGCATGAGCGCAAATATTGCGTGGCGCAAATGTACAGCGCAGTGAGCTGATTCATGGGATTAAATGAATGCAGAAACCTGGGCCTCAAAGTAAAATTAGTAGCACCCACTACGCCCAGAACATACCCCCCGGGAAAAATGAACACAGTGTGGTTGAACAACTTTTTTGCCGGAACCGTGGAACCGTGGGAAAGAAGTAATCAAGGATTACTTACTAGCAATCAGCATTACTTCCACTGCTGTTCTGCGACAACAAGTCCTTGTACTAATACCTGAACTAATCTGCTCCCCAACACCATACATTCAAGCAGGACCCACAAGAGCTGCCTCGTCCCAGTACCGCCATTAATCTGCACCCCACAACCTTACATAGAGGCAGCACCCACAAGTCCTCCCTCGTCCCAGTGTCTCCACTAATCTGCACCCTAACAATCTACATTAAGGCAGCACACACAATTCTTCCCTCATCCCAGTGCCTCGACTTAAATGTGCCCCAACACTGCACATAAAGGCAGCACCCACAAGTCCTGCCTCGTACCAGTACCTCCACTAATCTGTGCTGCCAAATCTGCATCACTCTACGCCCACTCATTTTCCACACAGTACTTGCTCCAACAAGGTGCAACATCACAATAATGCACCCCAAATACACATCACCCAAATGTCCACTCTTACTCTTCAGTGCACATTACTGATACAAGGAGTTGGCTGAAATCTTAAATGTCTGAGTGAAATATCTTGTTCAGTATGATGGTGGTGTTAGCCTTACAATCGTTGCATGTGCAACACCACTTGCCAGCAATGCATCTTGAATGCCCATGACACAGTTTAATGTGGTGCACTTACCTTCCTCTACTCCTCTGCCCTGTGTCTTCCATGAACTAAACCTGGCAGACATCCTACTGCGACATGATCACTTGGAAGCAGTGCTGGTGAATCCAGGACCGTCACCTCTTCCATGGCTTCCCCTTGGATCACACTCAGCTGCACAGAAACAGTCAACCATATTGTTTGTGCAGCTACACTTTTGTCCCTTGAGGTTCAGGTGATATAGTTCTCATGTGAGGTGGCTAGCCCAGTGAATCAAAGTGATAGCACTTCCCTTCACAGCATCACCAATGCCAATAGGCTATTCCTGTCATGGACATGTGAGCACATCCACATGGACAAACAAGTGCAAAAGGGCCACCTAAACAGCCAGCATAAAGGAACTCTATGTGAAGAATCTGTGAATGGGCAGAGGTGAATGAGCTGTCTCTAGATACCTCAAATATCCATGTACTGGGCAACATCTGGCCAGATACCTAAACAAATGAGTACCCATCCTCAATAAAAGATCCAAAACATCATCATAAAAATACCTCTCATCTCCAAATGTCTCCCCACATCGTCTCCAATAGACAAATAATCTAAAACATACTCAACTAACACTGATACGCCGTAAGCAAACATGCAGTGCCCCTGCACCATAACTGGCATCAGGTAAACATAATTTGCTACCCCCAACCTAGCGATGGTCCCTTCTCTACTAATGAAACACATGTCCACATGGCCATATGGGCAAGTCAATCAAAGTAATGCCACTATGCCTACCTCAAACAACCCCCAACATGACTAGACACCCATGAAAACATTTACAAAGGAAGTGCCATGCAAACCACAGCATGCATGGTTCAAACAACCACACACATCATGTACAGTAATGAACGTCATGCCTGTACTGCAAAGCACAGAAGTAGCTAAGCAACAGATGTGTATGATAAACATGTGAAACACATGCAACTCCAAACATTTCATCTCCCTACATCTATCATAATCCACATAAGCACATTGGCCATGAAAGCATCATATAAACATCACACTTACCGGAAGAATGCACACAGCAAATAGGCCAGTACCACTATGAGCCACAGAATGTGCCCTAAACCAAGATGACAGCCATAGGACATACTCAGTTGGAGAGCATGTTGAAACAAACTGTGTTATTGAATATTACAATATCTATGTTTTAATGCAAATCTATCTACAAAAATTGATACAAAATAATCCTAATAGTAACAAATGTAATTATCAAAAGGAAACGTACAACTGCAGAACTATGTACAAGAGTCTGCAGTCTTGTCTCAAACAATGCCTCAGCCAAGGCTAATTTCTCTTCTACACCTGCCTCTTGCAGGCAGGCCACCGTTTTTTCCAGGCGGGCTTGCAGCTCCTAACTCATCCTTGACTATATCTACTCTGCAACCCTGCAAGACTCCTTCAGGATGACAGCCTGCTCCTACACCAACCTGTCATCAGCCTTGGCCCTGGCAATTGCTGCCTCATGTGCCTGCTGTCTCTCTTCATCCTGCTGCCTCATAATTCCACCCAGAAAGACACCAGGGCCTACAGGCAACATCATGCCTTGTGCCTCACTTGTACCATGCGTACACCTTCATGCCTCCTCCTGCCAGCTATGCCATCAAGGATGTCCCTCCTCACCAACAACATCTGCTGTTGAATAGCAATGCATCTCTGGTGAAGGTACTCCCTCCAACTGGATGACAGTCTGTGTTGGGGGACAACAGCACCTGCAATATCTGCAATTGCCTGGTATTCCTCCCAGCCCATTCCCCTGTAGGATCCGAGGCAGGCTCTGTGACCACCTCATCTGCCACCCTAGTGACGTCCACCTCCACCAGGGACACAGGAACATCAAGACAGCAATGGTGGTAGCTGGCATGGAAGCCTCAGTTGAAATTGACTGGGGCACAGATGAGGAGGAGAAGGAGGAAAGAACCAATGCAGTGGCCTGTCCAAAGAGGCCACCCCACCAAGCAGTGGTGTTGTCAGTTGGGACAAGAGGTGGCCCATCTGACGATGATGCTTTGCGTGCAGCTCATGAGCATCATGAACTGCATCATGGATAGACATCTGCCACCTCAAGCCACTGACCAGCAGTAGTAGCACCAAATCCCAGAGGGCATTATCGGCCAGAAGTGAGGGCTCTGTCTGGTGGAGGCATGAGCGAAGGTGGTTAGTACTGCAGCAGATGGCCCTGGACAGGAGAATGTGTTGACCCCTCCACAATGGACGACTCAGCCTCCTGACTCAGGACCAGGTGTGCAGCCTGCATGCACATCCCCCTTGGTATGTCCACCTGAAACCATGGGCAGGCCTGCAATGGCCTCCTCCTCCATCTCCTCCATCAACCTTGACACCTCCAATGAGGTCTCCATGTCTTGTGGCCCCTGTTTGGTAATGTCACCACCACCCTATCCCTCTGCTTCTGGGGTGTCCACCATGACAATGTGAACCTGCTCCTCAGGAGCAGTGCCATCAGAATGTGATGCTCCCCCAAGCACACCACCCTCAGAAGGTGATGCTGCCCCAAGCACATCCTTTGTGAAGGGGACCTGCTCATTGCTTTGGAAGCGGCTGTTGTGGACTATCACAGTGTGGCTTGACGCTTTGTACGTTGTCTGTTTTTTTTTGGTCCCTTCCTAGAGGAAAGATTGCTAGAGCAAGAAGATTGTCTCGGCAGGAAGATTGTCTTGGCTCTGTAGCCACTGCTGGCCAGTAAGCGAGGAATGCTGTGTGCTGTGTGCTACCCATGCAACATTGCTTCTCTGCTCCAGTACAGAGTGCCTTTTGGCAGGGAGAATAACGCTGGATGCTTTGGGTGCTTCGGGTGCATTGAGCAATTCTGTGGACTGAGAGAGAGGAGCTGGCATCTATCGATCTGAGGTGAGCTGCTGCCGTGGAAGCCCCGAGCTGGGCTGTAAGGCAGTGAGTGCAAACTGTGTTGTGCTGTGGTGGCCTGGCATCTCCGGGTCCCTTTAAAAATTTGACACCCATTTGTGTGTCGGCTCTATACTGTCAATACATATTTATACACTCTGAACGTAACTGACAACTTTGGTGGCACAGAGACTACACGCCGCTATTGAGCCCCGGAGTCTCGAACTTCCCAACACTTGCAGTATACATAAACAAATGTCTGCCCATTGGTGAGTTAATACTTGTAGCCGGTGACTGTGATTATCAGTGATTGAGCCTAAAGGTTAGAATATTTTATGTATGACTTAAGGAGAGATAAAAGGCAAAGGTTTTACCTAGTCAAACCCTCTCACATTACAGATGCAGAAATGTTGGTAGCATTAAGTCTTCCTCTCTCTCAGTCTCTGAACAGAGATTTGAATGGGAGCTCAGTTACTGCGCCTTCTGACAGATCGGGAAAATGTGATGGATTGCAGGAAGCCTTCCACTAATGTGTCTGCAACCGGCCCCAAAATAAATACAAAAATAGATACTATCACATCATTTTTTTCCCGAAAATATAGTCTAATTCTGCTAATTGGTGTAATATGGTGCAGGAAAAGGAAAGCGTGGCACACTCTGTAAAAACTAACGTGGAATTACCCTGGGGTGGTGCATATAAGGCAAAGGAGGATCGTATTTCATTATGTGACAGCAACGATCTTGCGGACCTTAGTGCACACAACACGCCCTCAGACAGTAGTGAGAAGGTTGTCCAGGACAATGGTCGTCTTTTTTGACTCTCCTCCCTAATGGATACTTTAAGACGTCCATCCCTATCAACTTCAGGAACACCCTTTCGCTGGAACCTACCAACAAATGAGACTTTAATAGAAATCAATCTGGTTCTTTGTATACTGGTATCTCTGTATGAAGGCTTGAAAACTGAAGTTCAGGCGAATTCCGCGGTGCCTGAAGCATTATTATCTAAACTTAATATTATCAAGACTCAAGCAATGGTAAAAGAAGCAAATGTACAGGGGGTTGAGAAGCGGCACCATAATGCCCCCTCTTTTGGAGTGACTGCAGAGAACAGTATGGGTATAATGGCACCAGCTTTAAATGCAGTGAACACCTTCAGTCTTCCCAGTGGGTTTGTCCACCTGGATGGTGTACTAGCCTTGGGGGCGGCTCTGTTTCGAACAATGTGTTGCACTTACTGGTTCCACCTCTGATCACAGAGGATGAGGTTATCTCTGTTACTTCGGGGGCACCCTCAGATACCAATTTGTCTGAATCCGAAGTCGAGGTTTCATGTTTCGAAGACAGTGAGACCAGAATACTTACCATCGTGACATATACCTCAAAAAAAAGAAAGTAGGGGAACAAGAGGGATCTGCAGATGCTGAAAACAAAGAACTTTCGTACCCTAAAGACAAACAGTCTTTATGCATTCCTTTTTAAATCAGCCCTCAGTGAGAACGGTACAGAGTGTTTATTGCGAATCCTATATATTGAATCCCCATATATAAAATCTTTTATCTTGAAAAGCTTTATAGTGAATGTATTTGGGGTGGGGTAACGGGTTAGATTTATTTGGGAAACGGTCTGGATGGGTGTTTAGGGGTGGGAAACAGGTTCGGGGAGGACCCCGCATCCCAAAAAGGCATTCACTATGAAGGTTTTCAAGATAAAAGATTTGATATATGGGCATTCGTTATATATTACCTCAGTATAAAGACATGTAACCAGTGAGAACGATACTATCTAAGAGGGATAAAAAAGCTAATGATTTTTCACCTGCCATAGCTTCCCCTTTGGAATCAGGGTTGAGATCAAGATCAAGTTCATTTTCATTCAGACGTGGTAATTAAAAATGGAACTCCCCTAAGGCGCTCACTGCCCTTTGGGCAAGGAGGCAAGGGGGACTTACACGGGACCCTGGGGGGACGAGTGAAGCCACAAAAGACTAAGGGGGTTCAAATGTGTCTTGAAATAATGGGGTCTCAGTCTAATGCGAGCAGGGGGCTTGAATGTCAGGAGTCCGGTGGGGGGACTGGCAAGTGGGCAAACATTGGATGGGTGAAGACAACGTATATTGTGGCCTCCATCTCAGAACTGGTTGCATCACAGGAGTGGGAGGTGGTGTGGATTGCCTCATTGGCTAGGTCTTTGGATTCAATGGAGGTTGGTAACGGGTCTAGCTTGAAGACAGTATCTGACTGAAGGGGCGGGTTGTAATAACACTTGAGTTCTACGGGCCAAGCCGAAGTATCAAATTTGGATGCAAGGGGGGGGTTTCAAAATTGTTAATGTGGTTGAACGCTCTGCTGATTGTAGAGATCAGGAATCCCCCGGGAGACACCCAATAGGTCCAGTTGCTCTTTTGGACAGAAGAATTCAGAGTAGACAAAGTGGTTTTTTTTAACAGAAAAATAAAAAAACTAAATAATATAAAAAAACGAAGTGGACCCTTGATTAAACCTGAAGACTCCCCTTACTCAATTATATTCAAATGTTTTCTATCGGAAAATCAAACAGTTGTAGTGAGACATAAAACAATTTCAGAGAGGCAGTGGCTACTTACTTGCGGGCAAAGAAGGTAACCTTGGGCAAGCTACAGAGCTTGCTGGGACAGTTGAACTTTGCCCTGCGGATCATCCCCATGGGCAGGCCTTTTTCCAGGGCAGTTGCTGGGGCATTGTCAGGGTTGACAAAAACACACCATCACACATGACTGTCCAGAGAATTAAAGGATGACCTGGGGATCTGGGAGGCACTCCTGGAGAAATTCATCAGGGTGTTGGTATGGACGGCTGAGACAAAAAGCAGTGAGCAATTGGGCCTCTACACTGACGCAGCAGTAGTGTGGGCTTTGGGGCCATTTTGGGGAATGAATGGTGCAGACAGTGGTGGCCTGATAGTTGTGTGGACGGTGGACTGACCAGGAACATTACATTTTGGGAATTTGTTCCCATAGTGGTGGCAGTAGAGATTTGGGTGGGGGGTGGAACTAAAGGACAGGGATGTGTTGTTCTGGCCGGACAGCATGTCTGTGGGGTGCTCCATTAACAGACAAAAATGGTGGCATGCCCTATGGTTTTACGATTACTAAAGAGATTGGTATTGGCTTGTCTAGAGAACAATGTGTGCTTTCAGGCAAAACATGTGCTGGGTATTTACAATAACACAGCTAACGCCTTGTCCTGTTTTAAATTACAGGAGTTCCAGCAATGTCTGCCCACAGCAGCCCCGGCAATGATGCTGTTTCCTGAGAAACTATGGAGGCTTAGTGCCCGGAGTTGGCTTGCATGGGATGCTTTATTAAAGACCCAACAGGCTCCCCCAATCCTGTGCTGCTCCGAAAGGGCTGATTCTGTCTCCCTGTCCCAAACTGCCTGCTGGATGTATTGCGAACCACAGTACAGCATGCCAATAAGTCCATTGCCCTGGTCCGCTAATCCATCTGCTCGTTACCAACCTTGGCGCTTCTAAACCTCTCATCATACACCAACTAAGCCCCAACAGCACAGTTATGTTACATTGACAACACCAAATGATGATAGGACCATAGCTTCTGGAGTAGCTCAGGATATTTCTCCAGCAGTATCGCAGAAAATATAGAAAAACGAGTGCCCAATTGATTGAAGATTTTCCAGCAAATAATTTCTTATCTTTTCCTTCGTCCTTATCGTCCTTGCACTCCTCTATTCTTCTGTAATCCAGCAATGAGAAAATATCAATGTATCTGTCCTTCCAAATGTTTTCCTTCGTGTCCAGCAACACGTGCCATGTAAGAATACATGGTGTCATTGCCAGCCCTTGGGAGGGGCCATCTGAGCTGTCACACCACCCGAGGTCAAACCCTGCTTCTTTTGGTGCCACTTGTTGTCCTTCTCTCTCATTTTCCCCACCCGGTGCCCCCCCAGTACCCGGTGTCACGCCTGTTGCTGTTGTAAGTGGGTTTCCTGAGGCTTGCCCTGTTGTCTGAACACCCTGTTGGCCTCGAGTTCCTCCTTCTGTTGAAGACCTCCTCGCACTCCCTTGTTGTATGCCTCCTACTAGGTGTGTGGTGCTTATGAGCTCCACCTCCCCCTAGTGGAGCCACTGCCAGAGACCAGGATGCCACAGACGGTGCTGGCCACGGTTGTTGTTGTTGCCCCCCTTGCCTTCCCCCACAATTTCCCCCTACTTGCCATTTATATTGCACTTCCGAATTCCCTTGCCCATGGGTCTCCCAGCCATACCTTGGCCCCTGCTAGCTACCCACAACCCATGAGTTATTCTGGCTGTTGTTTATTATCCATGGGTTGTTTCCTTGCCCTTGCCCTCGTGAATTCCCAACCAGCATCTCCCCTGACTCAGTGCATTTGCCCCTTGTTGCCTTGTGCATGTGGTCCCCCCTGGCTCGCTGGGGGCCTGCTACGCAGATGTCGTGGGGTCACTAACACTGCTGCTTGTGGGTAAGCCGTAATGGCTCCTATCCTTCAAAACCTTTTTGCTTTTCTTTGCTGGGGAGATACCGCCCTGGGGGCCACATTGGAACTTCTTGGCCTCTCTCCTGCCCTTCCCTCCTCTCCTCTCCTGCAGACTCATCCACACCTGCCCCTGGTGCCGGATTACCTGCAAGGGAAGCCATGATGGCGTCCAGGTCCTTGCCCTGCATCGTTGTGATCAGCACAGCTAATTTGCTGGGGTTGATGGCCCTTTCTTGCTTGTGCAGCGCCTTGCGTTAACAGCTCTCTTTCCTATCTCTCTATAGATCGCCTTGTCGACCAATTCGACCTTGCCCCGCTTGGTGATGGCGTTGCCTTTTCTCGTTAATTAGGCACGCCCTCTCCCAATTTGTGTGGCACCTTTAAATATTTCTATCTCGGATTAAAGAATGTGTTAAATATCAAACCCAAAGCCCTACACTACAGTCCCGCCATCCCTGCACCAAACGATCAGCAAAAGGTTCCTTCTCCCAACGCGCCCAACGCGAACGTACGGATCAGACGGACAGCCACGGTAGGAGTCTCAAGAGACGCATTCTCAGATAAAAAAGTACTTCTGATGCAGGCAGGTCGACTGAGCGGGCCCAGATGGTAGGAACATGAGCCCACAAGACCTGCCTGGCCCCCTGTCGTGGGAGCCCGTTCCAGCTGGTGCCTGCTGACTCTAGTTGGCCCAGCCCCTCCCATGCCCCCTGGATGCCCCCTGCACCGCCCAACCCAGCATCCCCGCAAGGGCGGGTATTTGCCATTCGTTGTCTTCACATTCGAGCTCAAAGAGTAATACAGGCGTTTCACCCCCATAACTAGTTTCAACTTCTAAGTCTTCCAGAACTCGGGAAATAATAAAATACAGAACATGGAACAGCTATATGACCTACATCTGCTGATCGTTTGGATGATCTTATTTCACAAAGTGAACGAGTAACTACTATGTTTGTGTATGACACATTCAGTTATTGAATGTGTAAAACACCACAAAGAAATTCTGTACATTGGAAGAGAGTCATATAGCCATTGTTTCTGCCAGGAATTATGGGGGGTGAGAAGGGTTAACAGATGGCACATGTTTCAAAGAGAAGAGAACGTTGAATACAAGATGTATGGGGACTTTTTCTGAGGCTGTTTTCACTAAAAGATTTGGTGAAATGAAAACAAGTTATTTTCTGCGTTTTGATATCGATAAACTGCATTTTTCAGCAAAGTGCATTGTTCAATTGGTGGCATATGCAAAGGATCTTGTACATCTTCAAATGACTTCCGGGTTCTGTTACCTGGAGAGTCAATTAAACAGCAGGCAGATCATTTTCTGTATTTGTCCAATTATATGACTGATTGGAAATCAAAGAATTTGAAACGCTACACCTGTTGGAGGCTAGAAAAATCATACTCTTATTATGGGTTCGGGGGATTTTTGCTAATAATTATCACTTGCGTTTTGACCAATACCACATGAGGTAACTTTTTAAATCCACTAAATGTAGGTAATCTGCCGGATTGGTTGTAATAGATACAGATTTCCAGAACTATTTATGATGACCTCCTTGCACTCATGTTTTTGTATTTGTCTATATCCATTTCCACCCTTGTAGATGATGGAAATGGACTGTGTGCAGCAGTAGATAATTCAAATGTAGAGGATATTCTTAAAATGCATAAAAGCGTAATGTGTCTACCATTCTATGTATTATACTGGAAAGTGTGAGAGTGTGAGATATATTTATGGGAACACAGGTAATGTGGGGAGTACTGCCCCCCAATCAACACCGCCACACAAATAGACCTCGATATTCTATCTAGCCCCATCTGTGACTCATCTAGAACCAGTGAATCTGTCACTGTTTAGCAATGTTAAACCAAGAACCTGGCCAGTATATAGAAAGAATATATTTGTATAAATTATTATGAAAAATGTTTTATATACACTACATCCCATGACACGCCACATTCTCCGTGGCACAACACAAGGCTTCAATACAAAAACTCACTTCTTGGGATTTCACTTTTTGGGTCTCACTTAGATGGAACATAGGACAAATATACAGATCAAACATCCTGTTCCACAAGCCCCTTTATGTCAAAATTAACAATACTATGGAACATTACAAAATCATGATGAAGTTGGAATTGTATAACATACATATTTTTCTACATGTAAAACTATTTCCCATACGGAGTGCTCTTTATTTATCTTCCAGCGCGCATGTCAGAACTCGCAATATGACAGCACAATAAACCCTGAAATACAGTACATTTATCACTATTGGGAAGGGGGGACGATTGTCCCAGGCCTTCAAGCCTTTTTTAATGAGGCAGGAGCCTGGAAGTGTGTCATAGGGGTTCACAGAGACTACAGGAGGGAGGGTAGTGTCAATATGGACCACAGTTGTTTGTTTGTTTGTTTGTTTGTTTATTTGTAATGCATGCCAGAGAAGAGGGTATCAGGGTGCAAGGTACAGGAAAAGGTTGCAAGATTGCTTTCAGCTTAAAGGTAGGTAGGTTACAAGGTTACAAGAATAGAGGGTGTGCACCACTCCCTAATACAGAGCAATTTAGGGATTGGTAATCATGCTAAACATACAGGCAATTACATCAACTACAGAAGGCACACATATATATATATAGATAGAGTCTATCAGTAATTACATATTTACAGTAGAAGGTGCGATAAATTAGATAGTATGCAATTAACAGTCATGAAATCCAGTCAGATCTGTAAGTGAAACTGAATATGGAAGGGTGAAGGATGGGCACTAATGTGGTTAGTGGTCATTTTCCCTGATCCTATTGATGGTATTATATCTGAGTTTAAGAAAGGTTTGGTCTGCCCTCAAGGTGGGAGGGAGGGAGTTACATAGCGGTGCTGCTTTGACAGGGAAGCTACCCCCACCTGCTTTAGTTCATTTGAATCTGGGTATGATTAGGCAATTAGCGTTGGCATTTCTAATGGGACGCCTAGATGGTTTTCTGGTAATTCTCTCCACAAGGTAACTAGGGGTAGCATTGTTGAGGCATTTGTGGATAAACAATACAACTTTCAGGTGAATTTTCTTGTCAATAGTTAGCCATTTGGTGTGTCGCCTTACTACTGAGATGTGATCTCTTCTTGCAATGCCCAAGGCCATTCTCAATGCATTATTCTGTAAGATTTTAATCTTATTTAGAATGTGTTTACTGGCACCCAGATATAAGGCATTGAAATAATCCATCTTGGATAGAATTAATGCTCGGGCAAGTGTAATACAGCTATCTTTACATATAAAATGCTTACCGGCTCTGATTAGCTTGCAGGTATATGCTGTGGCCGAGGCCATGGCATTAACCTGTTTAGATACAAGGCGGACAACTATGCGAGTGTTTGGGCAATATTGTTACCACAGCGAATGAAACATTATTAACAGAAAATCGAAAAAATTGAAAAACAGAAACTTTATGGGAAGAGGAAAGCCACACCACTAAGAAAAATATCTGTTTGTGTCTCGCCCATAGTGGGATACAGAAATAGAGGGTGCATATCTGTTGTTGGTCCGGTTGGAGCACTTACATCCAGAATAGAACGCACTACGGGATATTTACATGGCTCTGTACTGTTGACTTGACCTAAAGTACATCTGGTACCAGTAAGGGGTTTATTCCACCACATCTGTTACATCTCCAAATTCATTATACGGAGATGATGTGGCTTACTCCAGTCCAAGAAAGGCAAGACATCTGATCTTGGCTTCACGTCCTGATGAAGGTCTGCAAAAGAAAGGGACATTATTATTAGTCCCAGGACCGAAACACATGTCAACTATATAATCTGTTTGAAATCATAATAAACTGTTAACGACACCAGTATTAAGGATAGGGTCGGAATATGTTGCATACATACCTTTCTGAGATATGTGTAATATGAAGGTTTCTTTACACGAAAAAGAAGGAAAGCCATTGCTGATTTGTGATTGTGTATGTGAATGAATGGTGGAGATTATTTGGGTATGAGCCTGATTATCTGTAGTTTTGTTTAAAATATTGATTTTATGTTATGGATATTTATTAGTATCACAATAAGTATTGCACATATATTTTAGTATTGATGAAATAAAATGTGTATCTAATGTATTAAGTTAGCGGTACTGGTCATCCTTCATTCACTGGTCTACCCCATTATCTCTTTTGCTCATTTACCTGAAGGACCAGGAATTATAGTGCAGGTAACCCCTTTTTGTAGAAATTAACCTGTTTGGCCAGGGTAAGGGTTGAGTTGAGGTAAAAACCTAGAGTTTTTACCTCTTTAGCAACTTGAATGATGTTACCAGCTATGTTGAAGGATGAGTGGTTGGGTCCAAGTTTTTTGAGGTTAGCTCTATTTCCTAGGATGAGGAGCTCAGTTTTGTCAACATTCAGGCATAGTCCGTGGGCGGCCATCCATGCCAGAAAGATGAGCTAGATTTTATTTACTAAGGCCATATCCTTATCATAATCCTCGGAAAGCCGTATGAAGATCTGGGTGTCATCGACATAATTAGTGTATGTGACACTGAGGTGGTCCAGATCATCGAATAGAGGCTTAGTAAATATATTGTACAATGTGGGTGAGACACAGGATCTCTGTGGCACACCATATGTGATGGGAATGGAGTCTGCTGCCGCAGTAGGTGAAAAGACTCTCAGAGTCCTGTTACTCAAAAAGGATTGAATCCAGAGGATGGCATCCTGGCTGAAATGGGCTGCTGAGTGGAGGTGGTTACATAGAACTAAGTGGTCAACCAAGTCAAAAGCAGCTGAAAGATCGAGGATGAGTAACAGTGCTGTATTCCCCTTGTCCCTAAATTTGTCATGTGTTTTACGATCAATCAGCGCCGTTTCGGTACCATGATGAGGCCTAAATCCAGATTGGCGAGTTCCCAAGAGCTGATTAGACTCTAAGTAATCCTGAATGTGTAGATAGGCCACACTGTCTAATATTCTAAGTAAAAAAGGCACTATTGTAATAGGCCTGTAGTGTGTGGGGATGGAAGGATCAAGTGATTGTTTTTAAGGAGGGGGAGGACCAAGGACGCCTTTAAGTTACTTGGGATGGTACCTGTTGCAAAAGAGGCATTCATTAATTTCATTATGAAGGATGAGAGGCCTCTCACTGCGTCTTTGATGATTTGGGCCATGCAATGTCACCCTGGCAGTTAGACGGTTTGAGGAAGAGTATGATTTTTTCAACCTCAACGATGGTGACTTTAGAGAAGCTAAAGTGTTTTGCGGGCTTAGTGCCAAGAGTAGGGGTACTGGCAGGTGTCGCTAAATTGGGTAAGCTAGTTTTTTTCTTAGCAATCTTAGTTTGGAGCATAGTGATTTTATTCATAAGTGCGTTCTGAATATCTGAGCACCAAAGTTTATCTTTCACGAAATTGCCTGCGAGGTGTATGGGGGCTTCTAACTCGTTTAGTATTACAAAGAGTTCCTTTGTGCTTGATTTGGCCTGAAGGATCGTATTGTTGTAAGTTTCCTGTTTGGTCTTAATTATTTCTTTTTTATATTGAGCTGATATGTTAGTCAAATTAATTTTGTTTTCCTCGTTAGGTATGTGTTTCCATATGGCTTCACATTTTCTTTTTTTGACTCTCAATGTTTTGTGGTGGGGAGTGAACCAGGAGTTCAAGTGAACTCTTGGTTTACTCTTCCTCATTTTTAATGGGGTAATCCTGTCCAAGGCTTTAGTCATCACTTTCTTGTATTCATTTACCAAGGTACTGGTTCAGAGGTATCGGATAGTGAGTTAAGAGTGGGTATAATCAATGGCATGAATTTGTCCGCAGTGATGTTCTTTTTGTTCCTGGCGAGGATAGGTGGAGCTACTGGTGTGTGTGTGGAGGTAATGTTTTTGACTGCTAAGGTAAAGGAAAGGAGGGCATGGTCAGTCCAAAATTGGGGGTTTATTGTATGTAGGTGCTGTAACTCTTTGGGTGAAGCGGTTCTGCAAGCATGTTGGATATTACGGTGGCTTGCTGGTCATTGGTGTCATTGTGTCCCAGATTAAAATCTCCTAGTACTAATATTTGAGACATAGTTTTCAGGTTGTCGGATAGGATTATATATAGGTCAAAGGATCGACAACCAAAGGATCGAATGGTCAAAGGGTCGACACCAAAGGACAGAAAACAAAAGGATCAAAATTTTTATTTTTTATTTTACATTGGTTTTTTTGGGGTGGTGGTTCCCCCAACCCCTGTCATTTGCGGTAAAAACCACTTTTTTTTCCATAAACGAAAACCCCCAAAAAATGGAATTTAAAAGAAAAATGCGATCTTTTTGTTATCGGTCCTTTGGGGTCAATCCTTTGACCAATCGACCCTTTGTAGTCGACCCTTTGACCGGACACCTATATATATATCCTCATCAAAGGTGCCAAGGGTGCCTGGCGGCCTATAGATAAGATGGATAGTGAGTATTTGAGATTCAGAGAGGGAGAGTTTTGTACTTCACAATATTTAAAATTGAGTGGAGGGGCTAGTCTCATGGAATTAGTGGATTTAGCTACAATAGCAATACCTCCACCTCTAGAGTTTGCCCTATCAGGTCTAAGTGTAATAACATTCTCAGGGACTGCGAGCATAAGGGCAGGGCCTGCGGCGGCGTGGTGCCATGACTCTATAATGGCCAGAAAATCATAGTCTTCGGCGCAAATTAAATCAGCTATCTCTGTAGCGTGTGCCGCCAGGGATCTAGCGCACTTCATGTCCGGAGCGTTATGGGTAGCCTGGAGGGTCAATCGAGGTTGGCTGGTTAGAGTCCAAAGGTTGGGTAGGTGCTAGTTGTTTTATACACGTGAGGTTCTTAGGCGATGGTGAGCACAGGGTGGTTTGGGGTTTGTTTTTATTCTTGGTGTTGTAGTTAACACATTAGCCTTCTCTCAGGAGACTACTGTTCTTGCTCGCACTGGCTAATGGCTAATGGAGTCTTGTTAGCCTAGAGCAGAGTTTTTGATTTCTTGCTTGCATATTGCATGGGAGATCAATTTTCGTTGGGCCATAGGTAGGGTTATGCTGCTTTGGTAGGATGGGGGGGATCCACGCAGGGTTTGGTATCCACTGTAGGACAGGTGTAGGGTGTAGTAGTTATAGTATGCCTGAAGTTAGGATTCAGCTGGGATAAATGAGCGAGATGGGAGGGATCCATGAGAGGTGTCCTGATGCTTCCCATGGGAGGAGCAGTGAAGTAATTAAGTCCTATGTTGCAGGGTGGGGGACCTGATTTCGGAAAGGTCCACAAGAGGGGTTGCTTATAGTCAGATAGCGGAGCATCTGGACCTGTATCCCATTCTTCACTCCCATCAGTCCGGATTTAGGAAACAATTTGGTACAGAGACATCACTCCTTGAGCTGAAATCCAAACTCCTAGCTCAGATGGATAAGAGTGTGCTCTCCCTTGTTATTTCTATAGACCAATCAGCTGTGTTTGATTTAATCGAACACACCATCCTGAATTCCAGACTGAGGGAGGGTAGCCAACCTCTCAGACACTGCTGCTTCTTGGATCGCCTTGTTCCTCGAGCATAGATGCAGTAGAGTCTGTTCTGATATAGCAGAAGCAACACCAGTCCCAGTACTCTATGGTGTTCAACAGGGGACCAGCACATTGCCATATCTGTATAACCTCTTCATGGATCCTTTCATCTTTATGTTAGAAGAGGAGGGGGTCGTGTTTTCAAATTATGAATATGAAACACAATGTTCTAGTCCCTCCAACTGGCATCCATGAGCAGGACAAGCTGGAAATTAATGGAATGTTTAACCTAATTGAGAAGTGGATGTTGGATAACTATCTAGCCCTTAACAGGAGTAAAACTGTACTTATGATTGTGGGCAGTCCACATGCTCTGTTTGTTCAAATTAGGAAACAGCATTATTTCTCCTTGGCCTAAAAAAAAAAATCTGGGAGTAACACTCGACCAGACAGTAAATATGAGGGCACATGTCACTACGGTTGTCTCAGCAGCAGTCTATTATGTTAAATTATTGTCACACCTGGGACCCCTTATTTCCCGGCAAAGTGCTGAAACCATCTCTCGGGCAATAATAGGAGCTAAAATTGATTATTGTTGCAACCTATTGTTGGGCGTCATATGCTTCACATACATAGGCTCCAGGTGGTACAGAAATGGGCAGTTAGAGTTGTACTAGGCCTCTCAAGGCAAGATCATGTATCAGAGGCCAGGTGCTCTCTTCGTTGGTTACCCATTGAATCGAAGATTACATTGAGGGTACTTGTCATTACTTTCAAATGCAAATTAAAACTGACACCACCATATCTGCAAAGCCATATTAAGGATAAAGTCAACACAAGAGCACTGAGGTCTGGCATACAAAATTACCTAGTGCAACCAAGAATTAAAACATCGAAAGCTGAGAATGGAGCTTTCTTTTTGAAAGCGCCCAAACTCTGGAATCAACTGCCAGATTATATGCGGAGCCATAACTCCCTAACAGTTTTTAAGAAAGACCTGAAAACGCTTTTGTTCACCTGAGAAGGGAAACATCGGTCTATCTGCTGCTAGCATAGCTCTCCGCTAGGGTCCTTGTATATCTGATTCAGATACCCTCTATCTGGATGTCCTCTTTGTTTCTATATGTAACCTGTCCGTGCCTTCATGCCTGTGGGTCTATAGCGCGCATTATAAATGCTGTGTAATGTAATGTAGTAATGCAATAGGGGCAAACATAATGTAATAGAACATATAGTTTACTATATTCTGTGTCCTGTGTAGAGGATATGCTACTACTTCTGCAAGGATCAAGTCCGTTCACAGTGTCACGTTGATATGGACAAGCATGGGGTCAAAAATAGGGTCAGTTTTCTAACAAGTTTCAGGCAGTAGTATAAGATCATGGAACATAGGTAATACGTAGAACAAGCAGGATTGTATAAGGTTAAGAGAGTAGCACAGAAATGGCAGCCTAAGTATACAATAGGTTCACAGGTTGGTAATATATACGAGCATCAGTACGGGTAGTTCTTGGTCTGCTGGCTAGTATCGCATGGAAGTGGTCAAAGTTATCTCAGTATCTCATATAGGTCGCTACAAGCATGCAGCAATATCACAAAGGTTACAGTTAAGGAAGCAGAATTTCAATTGCGGATTTCACTACAGTAACAGGTATGTTTAACTGTCATGCAATAGAGAACAGAGGCAAAAAATGCATTTATCAGCAGTAGGGTACTAAGGCAGGCAAGAAATACAGTTATGGGCGGTGCAAAATACAGATATCATTAGTGAGCTTCAATGGATGGCACAATGCAGTTATCAGCAGAGGGGCATTGAGACAGGCATAATGCAGGAATCAGGCATTGGGTCTCTGAATGTACTCGGTTCAGCACGACTGGGAATGTTCAACATGCAATACAAGGTTAGAATGCTCTGTCCATGGACTTACTGGATGTTGCTGTATGCAATGTAGAGACGCGGGAATAGCGAGTCTTGGAGGAGAGGGGAGCCTCTGAGGGGTTGATACATAGGCATTGTGGGCTAGGTTGATGACATAGAATTGGATCTTGTTTTGCAGTACAAGGGTGTGGGCCGCTGGCGCACAGGGGCAAACAGGGCCTTCTTCCTAGGCCTTACTCTGTTGGCTGGCTTCTGCCTGTCGGCGTATGGGGTTGTTCAATAAGGGACACAGTTGCCTGGCAACGTGTCAGCAGCCTCGTTATCGGGCCGCGTTGCGCCCGCCATTTCCAAATCAGGCAAGTTTGTAAAAGTAATCCCTGAAGAGCATCTAATAATAAAATACCAGGACTTGCTCACCCCAACAGCAGCACCTGTCACCAATGATTCCACTGCTGCCCCCATATTCCATATCCTTCCAAAGCAAAAAAAGAATAAACTATGCAGAAAAAAGGTACAATTATCTATCTGAAGACTCATCACAGCTGCTCCAAAAAATACCAAATCAATATAGACTATATAGCAAAAACTCTTGGTGGCCTAAATACAAGCAGCAACAAACACCAAATGGCTCTAGATTGTCTGCTAAAAGGTGATACAGTTGGCAAATGACACTGTGCAAGACATCAACGCCATCAAGGTCAAAATACGTGCTATCAGATTCATGACTCTGCAGAACAGTTATATATTACACTTACAAATGACAATTTTAAATAAAGTGTGCTGCAGGATTGATGATTCTTGCTACACATGTATACCTCCAAACGATGCTAAAATTGTTCCTAAACTAAAGCTGGTACGTTCACTGACAGCCTTTTTTCCTAAACACCATCTTGAATGGGCACGATTGTGAAACTACTGACTCCTATAATAGTGTTCGTGTTGGTCATCTTCTGCACCTGCCAGCTGAGGCTTCAATGCTGTGCCAACACAGTGCCTAGCAGCACAATAATGATGGTCTCCATTAAAATACAGAATACACCTCGCAATACAATAAATAATACAGTCCAAAAAGATAACCCAGACAAGCCAATCATGGTTGCAGTAGAGCAACGCCTTCACCCACCAGACACCACTACAATTGTCCCACCAGACCCCAAGAATTACATAGAACACTAAGTTGACTTAACAAAAATAAAAATAAAAATATATATAACATGTATGCCCGAGCAACATACACAAACAAAAAGAAATGTACTGTACGTATAGCGAACATAAATACCAAAACAACAGTCACTGCCATATTTAAAAGCTAAAAGACTAAAAATACCTAGAAGTTTGTTAATATAATAATAATGAAAGGGCGCAATGTTGAGAAGGGGGAACAATTGTCCCAGGCCCCCAAGTGGTTTTGAATAAGGCTGAGGCCTAATAGTGTGTTATAGGGGGTCGGGGTGAATGCAAGGGAAGGGGATTTTCAATAGGGGCCACAGTGCTGGATGAATAATGCCTGCTTTGGGTTTAGAATACACTGGAAATCAAACGTAATCTCAGATAGTAGCAGCCATATTAAAATCGAGGCCTAACTTTGTGCTGCAGCAAGGACCACAGGCCCAGGCCACAATGCAAAAATAGGTTGTATCATGGACACTGATAAGAAAGTCCAGAGCAACAGAGATTCATAGACTTTTCATTGTCTCATGTTGCCAGCCTTTGTATTGTAGAGGTCCTACAAAGATCCTCCCCCATGCTGCCTGTATGTTTGGAGCCAGAGTGTGAGACACCTGCTGTACCGGTGAAAATACTGATACCGAAAAGGATCCTGGAAGTAAGATTCCCATTTGAGATGGCCATTTGAATAAAATTCCAGAAGCAGTGTGAAAACTGAGAAAAAGAGAAGCCTGGTGATGTTATACAGAGCAGAGCTGACACACCCAGAAGAAGAGGCTGAAGAATATAGACATTCTATAGAAACAAAGGAGGAGGTGTTACAGATTAGCAACATTTCGGGCTAGAGATGAAGATGTTCATGCTATAGAAATAATGAAGAAGATATCAAGTGAATTTACAAGTGTACAGATGCAGCAACGCGAATAGACAAAGGGCCTCATTACGCGGTAGGAGGTAGCCATGGTGCTATTAGCACCATGGCTACCCCCTTACCGCATTCCGGGTCCGGGTCCGGGTTTCCGAAATAGGGACTTACCGGGTCATTCCAAACTTGGAGGACCCGGTAAGCCTCCATTCCGGGAACCATTCACCATTCCCATTCGAGCCCCCATAGGGCTCAATGGGAATGGGGATGGAGCTAATAACGTTATCGCAATTTGCGGTACAGTTATTAGCTCTGAAGTCCCTTAACGGGTCTCATCCATAACGCCTGGTAAAACCAGGCGTTGACGAAGGGTCCCGCTAAGGGACCTGGGAATAGGGTGGTAAGGGATTACCAGCACCGGTGAGCGGTAATCCCTTACCACCTATCGCGTAACGAGGCCCAGAGTATTCTTAAAGTCTAGTTATGTAGTGAATAGATTGCTTCAATGCGCCAACATATATGCATAGGAATGTATGGACTCTGGATGATTCCACAATGCATTTTAGCAGAGCTAGATCCAGTGAAAAGAAAGGCTTTCAGTGTGTCACAGTTGGAAAAGCAATCAACATTTAGAGGTGAATCAAAGAGAGGCTTGGTTGGCCCAGCACCAGGAAGTCAAGGACACCGTGAACCTGAATGTTCATGCAGTAGTTACAGAACGTGTGAAAAGAACAAACTCCTGTTTTGGATGATGAGTGAGAACATTTTTGACATCAGATGTTCATCAGTTCATAGTATTTTAGAATACAGAAAGATTCTGAAACATGGCCTGCATTCAGGTGGATGGATGACAATAGATACTGAGATGAGCTGTATCAAAACCAAAAGACAGAGTATGTCTATACTCCCTCATATTCTCAAACACAGAGAACATTTCCAAGGCCAAGTTCAAAGCCTTAATTGACTGGCAGACTGCAAGAGTGATGATAGATGACAAGCTAATTGGTGGGAAGCTATGGTTATGACCAGCACATCAGCACCTGAATGTTAGCCTGTGTGCTGCTTGCCTAGGTGGAATATTACAGAGGGTTACAAGGGTGCCAACCAATAATAAAGGGCCATGTAGTAGAGAGCCCTATAGTTTGTATAACCAATGGACGTTTAGTATTTGATGACATTCATAGTGACCTGCACTAGAGGACGGCTGAATTGCCCCACCTGATATTAGAGATACAATCATCTTCCCAAAACGTTTGGAACATATACCTAGAGGTTCCGTGTAATCCTATCATATCCCGAAGTAGGTTTTTGTAGTTTGCAATGTAGGTTGACATCAATGATGACACGTTTTTAGTTTATAAACTATATTTTTTATGAAATGCATTGAGTGAGAAGATCGAGCGAGTTTGTTGATGTTTGCTGTACTCCCTGTTTTCGATAATTGATATTAAAACAGACTCACTTTGTCAACTTCCTGAGTCAGTTTGTTTATTGATGTTTGAGTTTATTCTGCATCCCCATCTATCTCAAAGTATTGTCACCTCGTCTTAAAGGGCTTGTGTAGGTACACTATTTCAGTATCCCAAAAAGAATGCCTCCTACAAGACAACGAGGGAGTTGAGCGCTCCCTGCAAAATACAATCCCACGAGAAGGAGGGCATGAGTCTCCAGCCTTCCCCCATCCCAGCTCTAAATAACAGCACCCAGATGCCCCTGTCCTAAGACCTCAGCATTCCAAGATACCAGCCGTCTATAACCACCAACCATAAAGCTGTTTGAGCCCCCAATCGATCAGAAAAGATTATAAAGCAAGAACAGGCTACCCTCTCCATTAGGTAATGTGATTTGTGCTGCATGGTGCCAGAAGAAATAAAACAACAAACCCAAAACAAGGATGGTAAGCTTTGAAAGGGTGCCAACTTTCTAAAATCGAGCTGGGTTTATAAGTTACATTGACCTGGAAGTCCTCTTAGCCCTTGTCTACAGTACCAGGTTCACATTAAGTTAGACATATAGAATGCATTGTTGTTTTTCTTCATATAATGAGCAATTAATTATAGCTTCGTGCCTAATGACATGCGAGAAGAATTCCACGTGAAAGAAGATTAGCAGAAGGGGCTGGGACCAATGGCCTGACATCCCTTATGAAGCATATAACCTATATATAGGGTCACAGCAACCAGCCATTCAAATTTATAACTTATATAACTTACATTATTGATGACGCTGTGTGCCTTTTTAACGTGTTGTTTGTGCTGCTATTGCCAGAACGTTCCGTGACAACAGAGCTCTCTGCTGGCGGATCTTTTCTTTAATAAAAAATAAACCTTGTTCACCATGCACGAGGTGTGCTGGGCCTTTTTTGCATAGTGGGTTACATTTTCTTGGATGTGAGCGTGAAGGACTTCTCTACATCACATATGGAACCTTTCTTCCTTTGTCCCTAGGCAATGCAGAATCTCTGTATCAGGACTCACACTCTCCCTTTCTGGAGATAGTGACCTTTCAATTAGGGACTTTACTTTTTTTTTATTTAGCCAAACACTTCTCTGCCCCAACACAAAAACTCATACATTCAATTTACATGTAGCACCTCTCTGCTTAAAGTCAACATAAAGGAAAGCCCCCTTTTCCCCCGCACTTTTCCTCTTCCCCTGCATGTGCACGATCTCAATGTCACCATGCCTAGTAAGATCCCTCTGTCCTCCCTCTGTTCCCCCTCTGTTGCCTTGTCGCGCCTTGAAACACTTGTGTACAGGCACGTTATGAATATCATATCATATCATATCAAGTTCTGAGGAATGGTGATAGTTTGGAATTTCATTTTTAGACAAGGACACTTCTTCCCTTTATTGGATTTTAGGGTTGGAAATGAAATTAGGATTACATACACACTTTAAATGACTATATTTTTATTCACACTGGGTGAAATGCTGTTTGCTTCGAACTCCAACAAAGTTACCCAGTGTTATTTGGCTGTAGGGGAATTAATCAAATGATTAGTCATAAAATATGCTAAGGTTCTACTACCATAACCCCCACCACTAATTAACATCGCACAGATCCCTGCACGCTTGGCTCTGTTGCACAAGCTACTTACATTGAATATCTCAGGGCTAGTCGCACAGGAAAGAAATCATCATTTCTGGACCGTCTATTTGGCTCTCCTTGCAAAGATATCAGCATCTGCCTCTGTTTTCCTGGTTTCCTTCAGCTATCCCATTAGTATTTCCAACCCAGGAAGTGTCAGGCTGTCTCCCAGGCAAGGTTAATTCTCCATCAAGCTTTCAAATGTTGCACCCAGATGACTTCAGGCAGCTGCCCCACTCTCCCATTGTGCAACCACTTTTTAAGATCAAATCCTCATCTGTGAAATATTAAAATTAGGAGGTGCTAGCTTATTAGCCCTGACTTTTGCTTGGACCACTACGGTTACTCCACACCCAAGGCCCAGGCCCTCTCTGGCTATAGGCTGTTGGAGTTATGAAACTTAAAATCAAGGGATCCAGCCAATGTGGTTTTATTTCCTAACCATGTCAATGTTGCACTCAAAAGGTTCTATAGGGCAAAGTTCTTTATTTTACACATACACCTAACAACATATATATTTTTGGGTTCCACTAATCATGCCACACGGGATTAAGTATGTTACATCTCTGCAGGAGGTTGCAGGTACAAACTGCTATTTTTCAAAGTTTACACACAAATAATAAAAGTCAGCATCACCAAATGTTACAGACAATTTTGGGGGAGCGAGAAATACATTTTAGGTTGTAGCTGGAGTTCCCAAGGTCAACAGAACAGTCTTGTAATAAGCCTTAAATGATACCTGAATGGCCTCTGTAGTCCTGATAGTTGCTGAGAAAATCCTAAAGTATAATTCTGTATACACTCATATTGGCTTCTCTTAATTACATGCATATTTTTCAGTTTCCTTGTCCCATAGGTTTAATTTCTCCTGAAACATGTGTTCGAGGCATCTGTGCTCCATTGTTGATTTTGTCTGGAAAAGGGTTTGGGGAACAGAATATTTATAATCTTGTTATTTTTTATAGTAAAATAATGCATGGTACCATATCAGAGTTTTTAGTAATGTTAAACATATACAGGGTAATTCATAGAATTTCGCACAAAAGTGGTGCACGTGGCGGGCGCACAGTGTCCCCGTGCGATACACTGCGCCAGCCGCGTGCGATAAAATCCATTTCATTGCACAGCGTATTCATGGATTCCAGCCTCCAAAACCAGCCGTGGCGCAGAGTGGCGCAGCGACACTGCAGCAGCGCCAGTTACGCCCCCAAGAACGACCTCGCGCAAGGAAAAGCCTTCAAAATTCCCAATTCATCGCAAAGGGCTGCTCTAACCCTGGACCAGTTCACAGGGCTGCCAAACAGCAAAAGCCAAGCGGGAAACGTGTATTTCAGTGTTTCGCGGGAAGTATCACACGCGATTGTCCTGGGTACGTGTACATCAGGGGTGCGCGTGAAGTAACACACGCGATTCCATCGGGGCACATGTATTCCAGGGGTGCACGGGAAGTATCACACACAAAATCAGCAGGGTGCGTGTATTTCAGGGGTGCGCGGTTAGTATCACACGCGATTCCATCAGGGTACGTGTATTCCAGGGGTGCGCGGGAAGTTTCACACGCGATTTCATCAGGGCACGTGTATTCCAGGGGTGCGTGGGAAGTTTCACACGGGATTCCATCAGGGCACAGGTATTCCAGGGGTGCGCGGGAAGTATCACACGCAAAATCAGCAGGGTACATGTATTTCAGGGGTGCGCTGGAAGTATCACACGCGATTCCATCAGGGTACATGTATTCCAGGGGTGCGTGGGCAGTATCACACGCGATTCCATCAGGGCAAGTGTATTTCGTAAATTGGCCGTGTGGGTCCTCCCAGGTGTTCCCTCTACACCCTCCACGGCCCCTGCAGCCAGCCCACACCACAGGGGACCACCCTGCACCCCTGCCCATGTCCTGCAGGCAGCCCATCCACCATGGCCATGCCCCCCAGACAAGCCACATGTCACCTTGCACTACTGATCAACAACGCATGTCTCCCAGCACCCTCACCCCCCTGCATCCAGGGGCACCCTCCACCAGGCCCCCACTCATGTCGCCCAGCACCCCCACCCCCCTGCATCCAGGG
Source organism: Ambystoma mexicanum (assembly GCF_040938575.1). Taxonomy (NCBI): domain Eukaryota; kingdom Metazoa; phylum Chordata; class Amphibia; order Caudata; family Ambystomatidae; genus Ambystoma; species Ambystoma mexicanum. The sequence continues at coordinate 1,052,494,470 of NC_090922.1, read as the reverse complement.
GCACCCTCCACCAGGCCCCCACTCATGTCCCCCTGCACCCCCACCCCCCTGCATCCAGGGGCACCCTCCAGCAGGCCCCCACTCATGTCTCCCTGCACCCCCACCCCCCAGCACTGTGGTTCACGCTCCACCAGGCCCCCAGCCATGTCTCCCTGCACCCCCACCCCCCACCAGTCCGGGCCACCCTCCACCAGGCCCCCACTCATGTCCAACTCATGTCTCCCTGCACCCCCACCCCCCAGCATCCAGGGGCACCCTCCACCAGGCCCCCACTCATGTCTCCCTGCACCCCCACCCCCCACCAGTCAGGGGCACCCTCCACCAGGCCCCCACTCATGTCTCTCAGCACCCCCACCCCCCTGCATCCAGGGGCACCCTCCACCAGGCCCCCACTCATGTCTCCCTGCACCCCTACCCCCCAGCACTGTGGGGCACCCTCCACCAGGCCCCCACTCATGTCCCCCTGTACAACAACCCCCCAGCATCCTGGGGCACCCTCCACCAGGCCCCCACTCATGTCTCCCAGCACCCCCACCCCCTTGCATCCAGGGACACCCTTCACCAGGCCCCCACTCATGTCTCCCAGCACCCCCACCCCCCAGCATCCAGGGGCACCCTCCACCAGGCCCCCACTCATGTCTCCAAGCACCCCCACCCCCCTGCATCCAGGGGCACCCTCCACCAGGCCCCCACTCATGTCTCCCTGCACCCCCACCCCCTAGCACTGTGGGGCACCCTCCACCAGGCCCCCACTCATGTCCCCCTACACCCCAACCCCCCTGCATCCAGGGGCACCCTCCACCAGGCCCCCACTCATGTCTCCTAGCACCCCCACCCCCCTGCATCCAGGGGCACCCTCCACCAGGCCCCCACTCATGTCTCCCCGCACCCCCACCCCCCAACATCCAGGGGAACCCTCCACCAGGCCCCCACTCCTTCCTACAACCCCTCCCCACCCCCCAGCAGTGCGATTCGCCTGTGTTCGTGTATATCAGGGTTGCGCGTGTGGTCTGACACGCGATATCAGCAGGGTACGTGTATTATGGGGTTCGCGGGAAGTTCCACACGCGATTGCCCTGGGTACGTGTATTTCGGGGTGCGCGGGAAGTTCCGCATGCGATTTCAGCAGGGTACGTGTATTCCAAGGTGCGCAGGAAGTTCCACACGCGATTTCAGCAGGGTACGTGTATTCCAACGTGCGCGGGAAGTTCCACACGCGATTTCAGCAGGTTACGTGTATTCCAAGGTGCAAGTGAAATTCCACACACGAATCCAGCAGCCTACGTGGATTCCGGGGGTGCCGGGCAGTCCTACACGTGAATCCGCCATGTGGGTCCTCCCAGCTGTTCAACCGACACCCTCCATGGCCCCTGCAGGCGGCCCACACCACAGGGGACTACCCTGCACATGTCCCGCAGGCAGCCCATCCACCATGCCCATGCCCCCCAGCCAACCCACATGTCACCTTGCACTACTGCCGCCCACGCCCACCAACGCATGTCCCCCTGCACCCCCACCCCCCAGCACTGTGAGGCACCCTCCACCAGGCCCCCACTCATGTCTCCCTGCAACCCCACCCCCCAGCACTGTGGTGCACCCTCCACCAGGCCCCCACTCATGTCCAACTCATCTCTCCCTGCACCCCCACCCCCCAGCATCCAGGGGCACCCTCCACCAGGCCTCCACTCATGTCTCCCAGCACCCCCAACCCCCTGCATCCAGGGGCACCCTCCACCAGGCCCCCACTCATGTCTCCCTGCACCCCCACCCCCCAGCACTGTGGGGCACCCTCCACCAGGCCCACAATCATGTCTCCCAGCACCCCCACCCCCCACCAGTCAGGGGCACCCTCCACCAGGCCCCCACTCATGTCTCCCTGCACCCACACCCCCCAGCACTGTGGGGCACCCTCCACCAGGCCCCCAATCATGTCTCCCTGCACACCCACCCCCCTGAATCCAGGGGTACTCTCCACCAGGCCCCCACTCATGTCTCCCAGCACCCCCACCCCCTACATCCAGGGGCACACTCCACCAGGCCCCGACTCATGTCTCCCTGCACCCCCACCCCCAGCACTGTGGGGCACCCTCCACCAGGCCCCCACTCATGTCTCCCTGCACCCACACCCCCAGCACTTTGGTGCACCCTCCACCAGGCCCCCACTCATGTCCAACTCATGTCTCCCTGCACCCCCACCCCCCTACATCCAGGGGCACCCTCCACCAGGCCCCCACTCATGTCTCCCTGCACCCCCACCCCCCAGCACTGTGGTGCATCCTCCACCAGGCCCCCACTCATGTCTCCCTGCACCCCCACCCCCCAGCACTGTGGGGCACCCTCCACCAGGCCCCACTCATGCCTCCCTGCATCCCCACCCCCCACCAGTCAGGGGCACCCTCCACCAGGCCCCCACTCATGTCTCCAAGCACCCCCACCCCCCAGCATCCAGGGGCACCCTCCACCAGGCCCCCACTCATGTCCCCCTGCACCCCCACCCCCCAGCATCCAGGGGCACCCTCCACCAGGCCCCCACTCATGTCTCCCAGCACCCCCACCCCCCAGCATCCAGGGGCACCCTCCACCATGCCCCCACTCATATCCCCCTGCACCCCCACCCCCCAGCACTGTGGGGCACCCTCCTGCAGGCCCCAACTCATGTCCCCCTGCACCCCCACCCCCCAGCATCCAGGGACACCCTCCACCAGGCCCCCACTCATGTCCCCCTGCACCCCCACCCCCCAGCACTGTAGGGCACCTGCCAGCAGGCCCCCACACATGTCCAACTCATGTCCCCCTGCACCCCCACCCCCCAGCACTGTGGGGCACCCTCCACCAGGCCCCCACTCATGTCTCCCTGCACCCCCACCCCCCAGCACTGTGGTGCGCCCTCCACCAGGCCCCCACTCATGTCCAACTCATGTCTCCATGCACCCCTACCCACCAGCATCCAGGGGCACCCTCCACCAGGCCCACACTCATGTCTCCCAGCACCCCCACCCCCCACCAGTCAGGGGCACCCTCCACCAGGCCCCCACTCATGTCTCCCTGCACCCCCACCCCCCAGCACTGTGGGGCACCCTCCACCAGGCCCCCACTCATGTCTCCCAGCACCTCCACCCCCCTACATCCAGGGGCACCCTCCACCAGGCCCCCACTCATGTCTCCCAGCACCTCCACCCCCTACATCCAGGGGCACCCTCCACCAGGCCCCCACTCATGTCTCCCTGCACCCCCACCCCTCAGCACTGTGGTGCAACCTCCACCAGGCCCCCACTCATGTCCAACTCATGTCTCCCTGCACCCCCACCCCCCAGCACTGTGGGGCACCCTACACCAGGCCCCCACTCTTGTCTCCCTGCACCCCCACCCCCCAGCACTGTGGTGCACCCTCCACCAGGCCCCCACTCATGTTCAACTCATGTCTCCCTGCACCCCTACCCCCCAGCATCCAGGGGCACCCTCCACCAGGCCCACACTCATGTCTCCCAGCACCCCCAGCCCCCACCTGTCAGGGGCACCCTCCACCAGGCCCCACTCATGTCTCCCTGCACCCCCAACCCCCAGCACTGTGGGGCACCCTCCACGAGGCCCACACTCATGTCTCCCAGCACCCCCACCAGTCAGGGGCACCCTCCACCAGGCCCCCACTCATGTCTACCTGCACCCCCACCCCCAGCACTGTGGGGCACCCTCCACCAGGCCCCCACTCATGTCTCCCTGCACCCGCACCCCCCAGCACTGTGGTGCACCCTCCACCAGGCCCCCACTCATGTCCAACTCATGTCTCCCTGCACCCCCACCCCCCAGCATCCAGGGGCACCCTCCACCAGGCCCCCACTCATGTCTCCCTGCACCCCCACCCCCCAGCACTGTGGGGCACCCTCCACCAGGCCCACACTCATGTCTCCCAGCACCCCCACCCCCCAGCAGTCAGGGGCACCCTCCACCAGAACCCCACTCATGTCTCCCTGCACCCCCACCCCCCAGCACTGTGGGGCACCCTCCACCAGGCCCACACTCATGTCTCCCAGCACCCCCAACCCCCACCAGTCAGGGGCACCCTTCACCAGGCCCCAACTCATGTCTACCTGCACCCCCACCCCCAGCACTGTGGGGAACCCTCCACCAGGCCCCCACTCATGTCTCCCTGCACCCGCTCCCTCCAGTACTGTGGTGCACCCTCCACCAGGCCCCCACTCATGTCCAACTCATGTCTCCCTGCACCCCCACCCCCCAGGATCCAGGGGCACCCTCCACCAGGCCCACACTCATGTCTCCGAGCACTCCCACCCCCCACCAGTCAGGGGCACCCTCCACCAGGCCCCCACTCATGTCCCCCTGCACCCCCAGCCCCCTGCATCCAGGGCCACCCTCCACCAGGCCCCCACTCATGTCTCCCAGCACCCCCACACCCCTGCATCCAGGGGCACCCTCCACCAGGCCCCCACTCATGTCTCCCTGCACCCTCACCCCCCAGCACTGTGGTGCATCCTCCACCAGGCCCCCACTCATGTCTCCCTGCACCCCCACCCCCAGCACTGTGGGGCACCCTCCACCAGGCCCCACTCATGCCTCCCTGCATCCCCACCCCCCACCAGTCAGGGGCACCCTCCACCAGGCCCCCACTCATGTCTCCCAGCACCCCCACCCCCCTGCATCCAGGGGCACCCTCCACCAGGCCCCCACTCATGTCTCCCAGCACCCCCACCCCCCAGCATCCAGGGGCACCCTCCACCAGGCCCCCACTCATGTCCCCCTGCACCCCCACCCCCCTGCATCCAGGGGCACCCTCCACCAGGCCCCCACTCATGTCTCCCAGCACCCCCACCCCCCAGCATCCAGGGGCACCCTCCACCAGGCCCCCACTCATGTCCCCCTGCACCCCCACCCCCCAGCATCCAGGGGCACCCTCCACCAGGCCCCCACTCATGTCTCCCAGCACCCCCACCCCCCAGCATCCAGGGTCACCCTCCACCAGTCCCCCACTCATGTCCCCCTGCACCCCCACCCCCAGCACTGTGGGGCACCCTCTAGAAGGCCCCCACTCATGTCCCCCTGCACCCCCACCCCCACCCCCCAGCATCCAGGGGCACCCTCCACCAGGCCCCCACTCATGTCTCCCAGCACCCCCAACCCCCTGTATCCAGGGGCACCCTCCACCAGGCCCCCACTCATGTCTCCCTGCACCCCCACCCGCCGGCACTGTGGGCACCCTCCACCAGGCCCACACTCATGTCTCCCAGCACCCCCACCCCCCACCAGTCAGGGGCACCCTCCACCAGGCCCCCACTCATGTCTCCCTGCACCCCCACCCCCCAGCACTGTGGGGCACCCTCCACCAGGCCCCCACTCATGTCCCCCTGCACCCGCACCCCCCTGCATCCAGGGGCACCCTCCACCAGGCCCCCACTCATGTCTCCCAGCACCTCCACCCCCCTACATCCAGGGGCATCCTCCACCAGGCCCCCACTCATGTCTCCCTGCACCCCCACCCCCCAGCACTGTGGTGCACCCTCCACCAGGCCCCCACTCATGTCCAACTCATGTCTCCCTGCACCCCCACCCCCAGCACTGTGGGGCACCCTCCACCAGGCCCCCACTCTTGTCTCCCTGCACCCCCACCCCCCAGCACTGTGGTGCACCCTCCACCAGGCCCCCACTCATGTCCAACTCATGTCTCCCTGCACCCCTACCCCCCAGCATCCAGGGGCACCCTCCACCAGGCCCCCACTCATGTCTCCCAGCACCCCCAACCCCCTGCATCCAGGGGCACCCTCCACCAGGCCCCCACTCATGTCTCCCTGCACCCCCACCCCCCGGCACTGTGGGGCACCCTCCACCAGGCCCACACTCATGTCTCCCAGCACCCCCACCCCCCACCAGTCAGGGGCACCCTCCACCAGGCCCCCACTCATGTCTCCCTGCACCCCCACCCCCCAGCACTGTGGGGCACCCTCCACCAGGCCCCCACTCATGTCCCCCTGCACCCGCACCCCCCTGCATCCAGGGGCACCCTCCACCAGGCCCCCACTCATGTCTCCCAGCACCTCCACCCCCCGGCACTGTGGGGCACCCTCCACCAGGCCCACACTCATGTCTCCCAGCACCCCCACCCCCCACCAGTCAGGGGCACCCTCCACCAGGCCCCCACTCATGTCTCCCTGCACCCCCACCCCCCAGCACTGTGGGGCACCCTCCACCAGGCCCCCACTCATGTCCCCCTGCACCCGCACCCCCCTGCATCCAGGGGCACCCTCCACCAGGCCCCCACTCATGTCTCCCTGCACCCCCATCCCCCAGCACTGTGGTGCACCCTCCACCAGGCCCCCACTCATGTCCAACTCATGTCTCCCTGCACCCCCACCCCAGCACTGTGGGGCACCCTCCACCAGGCCCCCACTCTTGTCTCCCTGCACCCCCACCCCCCAGCACTGTGGTGCACCCTCCACCAGGCCCCCACTCATGTCCAACTCATGTCTCCCTGCACCCCTACCCCCCAGCATCCAGGGGCACCCTCCACCAGGCCCCCACTCATGTCTCCCAGCACCCCCAACCCCCTGCATCCAGGGGCACCCTCCACCAGGCCCCCACTCATGTCTCCCTGCACCCCCACCCCCCAGCACTGTGGGGCACCCTCCACCAGGCCCACACTCATGTCTCCCAGCACCCCCACCCCCCACCAGTCAGGGGCACCCTCCACCAGGCCCCCACTCATGTCTCCCTGCACCCCCACCCCCCAGCACTGTGGGGCACCCTCCACCAGGCCCACACTCATGTCTCCCAGCACCCCCACACCCCACCAGTCAGGGGCACCCTCCACCAGGCCCCCACTCATGTCTACCTGCACCCCCACCCCCAGCACTGTGGGGCACCCTCCACCAGGCCCCCACTCATGTCCCCCTGCACCCCCACCCCCCCTGCATCCAGGGGCACTCTCCACCAGGCCCCCACTCATGTCTCCCTGCACCCCCACCCCCCAGCACTGTGGGACACCCTCCACCAGGCCCCTACTCATGTCTCCCAGCACCCCCACCAGTCAGGGGCACCCTCCACCAGGCCCCCACTCATGTCCCCCTGCACCCCATAGTGGTAGCAGTGCAGGGTGGCGCGAGTTATGGTTGCTTATGTTACCATAACTGCGGAATTTCAGGGGTTTTTCGGTTTTACTTTGAACCATAACGTCCCTTTAGCAAAGTTTTTTCACTGAATTTCATAGGTTTTTAGTAGCGCAACTTAACCATAACGTCCCTTTAACAACGTTTTTTTACTGAATTTCATAGATTTTTAGTAGCGCAACTTAACCATAACGTCCCTTTAACAAAGTTTTTTCACTGAATTTCATAGGTTTTTAGTAGCACAACTTAACCATAATATCCTTGACGTCATGTACATGTAACATAGAACATACTAACCCCCTCATAGTGATTTTCATGTCCGGGACTATCGCCATGTCCGCGGACATATCGAAAATCTGAGCGTGGTGAATGTAAATTTAAATAGTTTGACCCATTTCCCCTTTGAAGTTGGCTCTGAAAAGAGCAGGTTTTTTTTTTTTTTTTACAGATGCTTGACAGACACCTGTTATTTTGTATTTTTTTCTTGTTTTTTTTTCTTACTTTATTCCTAAAATCTTCACATAACCTTCTCCAAAGCAACCCTTACATTCCAAAATAGAAAGGCATTTCCCGTAAAAAAAAAGAAATGCCATCTTCTTTAAAATTAACAGCATTACTAGCATCAATATTCTCATTATTATAGAAGAACATACCAGCTCTAAGCATGAAGGCACACATGCCTCGGTTGATGACACACCTAGCAATGTTTTGCTGAGGACAAAAAACTGAACTATAGTCCCATATTGCCCTAGTTAGCAATCCAGAAAAAAATTACTTTCGCATTTGGAAGGATATTCATTACTGCTTGAACCAAGCGTTCCAAATCAGCCAACAAAGTAGGGGCACTGACGTTGCCCAAATGGAAAGCACCATAGTGCAAAACTACCACATGCGGACTGTTCATCGTGGCCATATCCTCACAAACTTGTACAATTCCCTGTACATTGCAATCAGGCACAGTGCTCCACACCACCTCCACTCCTTTCACATCAAAGTTCTTTGCAACATGCCTGCATTGAGCGTACTGTTGTAAACCATGCACAAACATATCTCCGAGCACCAACACCCTGACTTTCTCCACTTCTGCCATCTTCACTACACACAGTCTCTTTCAACACAAATCCACAACCTCGACATCTGATTGGCTGATCCGTACAGTCTTCTTTCCATGTTGGATTTCCTGGAAAAACCCGGATGTAGCACGCCCTGTCCACGAACAGCCGCGGTGTCCGCGGACGGAGTCCACTTTACTCTCTGTGCCATTCCCTCATTGCATACAGCTAAGCAATCACACAATACGAATAACGTCCTCAGAACACCCCCATTTTGTGAATTTTCAAACATTTCAGGACAATTATCATTTCATTATTCAACATATTAACATTACAAATATTATACTTTCATCTTGTACTCTGCACACAATGCTATGTTTCTCCATTAGTAGCTCAGTATACTAGATAGAATCCCATAATACAATGCTATTTATATCAATGCATCGTTCAAAGCACTAATAACGGTATGATATTTATTGCAATATCCTTGACACTTTTTTCGCAACATTATAATAAAAATCCCTAGTACACAAATTCCATGAAAAGTACATACACATGTGATGTCATCAGTGATTTCATCAATGACATTTGCGATGTCATCTTTGATGTCCTGGGTGTTAGTCTTAGCAGTGCACGGTGGTGGCGCGAGTTATTTTTCATAGCTTACCATAACTTGCGATTTTCAGGGGTCTTTCGGCTGTACTTAGAACATAACGTCCCTTAAACCAACTTTTTTTAATATCACGCAAACAATATACAAACATGGCGTACAAAAACCAACTTCTCACAGATGGCTTTACACAGAATGTTGCAAAGTAAGAATTTATGCTCGTTCACAGTGAAGGTCAGCTGCTTCCATTTTTTTCTCGGGCCCCGGAGAGGGTCACGAAGCGAACTATAAGGTTGTATTGTGTTTTGACCTTGACAGACAGAGATTGTGATGAAAGACTTCTCTTAAAGGAGTGTTGCTAAAACGTAAGAGAAGATAAGGATGAAATTTCTGAAACGAAACCACTTTTATATATTATATCACTATGCGAAAGATCGTTCGCACACGCGGAGTCGTATTTTGGGACTGCACTACTCGTAGACAATGGAAATTGCAATTGTACTGTAAGTAACCCTTTAGATTATTTTATACCAAATATAATTACAATAGCGTAGCATTAAAGACCGCTCAAGTTGAACTTGTTCGTTGAAAGTGGCATAATGTTTTCTACCGAGCACTATCACCGCCGAATTGATCCCCTGTCGTTTAGAGGGCTCTGAAAAAGGCAGACGACACAGGGTGGGTTAATAGAAATAATTTAACCGGTCTATAGGCGGTCAAGCGCTCTACTCACTGTGCGACTTCACTGTAGCCCGTCAAGTGGCACAGCGAGTACAACGCTCGCTTTGACATCCGTGCACACCTTGCTAACGCAAGTTCGAATCCCGGCAAGGCCAAACTCAGCCTTTCATCCTTCCATGGTCGATAAATGAGCACCACACATCGTGGTTAATAATAAGCATTGCTTAGATACCTCACGGTTCTTAGCCCTATATGAATTGGAAAATATTATTAACATACTCCCTTGCACTATCTTCTAATAGTTTCACGCCCTAATAAATAAAATGATGATTTTTAATGAAGATCGGATGGTGAGACTAATTTATGTTTTTTAAAACAGGTATGTGGCCCCATTTTGCCTATGTCACGATTTACAGACTCCAGCGGATGGGGTCTTCAACTGCCAGGTGCAGGTCCAAATATTCAACTTCATGACCCTCACAATTTTATGGGACAATCGCCAAGGACCAATATGCCCTTACGCAGTACTAGCGGCTACAAACAACATACCAACCAATAGGGTGGTCTAATGGCTCGTTGTTGGAGCAACCTTCCGATTATCAGAGCGACCATTTACTGCTTTTATCATAAACCAACAGCCTATCTACCACAAAGGAACAACGCGTGGCTCAAAATAAACTTTTGCTGATCGACAGCAGAGACAATAGCAAATCGCTGAATATTTACTAAACATTTCATGTGAAATAAATGTACTTTACCAAATGTACAATCCTGCTGTTTACTTTTAAACCACAGTTTCATATTCCGAATTGTGGCGCACTGAGTTGTAAGCTGATCTAACACCCTCTGTACCGCAAAGGAACATCGCGTGCCTCAACATGAACTTTTGCGGATCGACAACAAAGACAAATGCAAATTGCTGAATATTCTCTAAACATTTGATGTCAAATAAATGTACTTTACAAAATTTACAATCTTGCTGTTTGCTTTTAAATCACTGTTTCATATTCCGAATTGTGGCGCGCTGTGTTGTGACATAATATGTGTTGTCTTCCGGGTTCTGTGTAAAGTCACTTAGGACTGCAGAGGACTGGGCGCGTTTGATGACACACCCTGTAACGTCACGGAGAGAGGCGGGGAATATGAATGCTTTGATAATATCAGGCTTAGGGGCGGGAGATATGATTTAGTGTCGCAAAAAGTCAGTTGACGCCCATAGGAAATTGTACAATTAGCGGACAAAAGGAGTGGTCTTAAAACACTTTCACCCTGACAACGAACAATACAAACAACGTTCTCAGAACACCCCCATTTTGTGTAATTGCAACCATTTCTGGACATCGCGAGTGTTCTTAGAACACATTCAACTAGACAGATTACAATACGGACAGCGTCCTGAGGACACCCCCAGTTTGTGGATTTACAAACAATTAAGTACACCGCGAGTGCTCATAGCTCATTTTTACCTTCCTTGCGAACAAAAATGACACATACTCCGTCCTCTAAACACCCCACCATTTAGTTTATTTACAAAATGTCAGAACAGCCATGTTCTCCGCGGACAAATCAAACGCAACAAAAACATCTAGCACATAAAAAAACAAAACATTGAACCTATCTCATACTCCCCCACGCTCCCCAAACACTCTTACACACCAACACACCGCACTAAATACAATTTTTTATCCACGTTTCACCGCGCTGTACGCGGTCGACGGCGAATACAAGATGGCGGGCGCCACAGAAAATCTGACGCGCTCCACGCCCTTCGCCGTCCAATCAGCGAACACGTCGCATGTCCGTCCGCGAAGCGAACACAGATATCACTAATTTTTTTGCCTTACGTTTTGGTCATTTTATAAAAAACTACTGGACGGATTTACACCAAATTTGCAAAAGCACGCTTTCGTGACCAAGCCCCCGCTCCTGCCGCAAATTTGGTGTAGATCCGTTCAGCGGTTTGGCCTGTGGCCGTGCGCAACATTTTTTCCCATTATGTCTATAGGAAAAAACACAAGTTTTGGGACCCCCCCTATAACTTTTCCCCCCCTGGACAAATCCTCACCAAACTTTGCAAAAATATCCAGAGTGGGCCATATATTTTTTATTGCAAAGTTTGGTGAGGATTCGTCCAGAGGGAGCGAAGTTATAAGCCACCCAAAAAATGCTCTTCCTATGGAAACACCAACTTAACCATAACTACATGGACGCTATCGCGTCCATGTAATATACACGGTAGTGGCCATGTAGTTATGGCTAAATTGCTGTTTCCATAGGAAGAGCACTTTTTGGGCGGCTTATAACTCTGCTCCCCCCCGGGACAAATCCTCACCAAACTTTGCAAAAGAAGTATATGGGCCACTCTGAATTTTTTTGTAAAGTTTGGTGAGAATTTGTCCAGGGGGAGCGGAGTTATAGGGGGGGTCCCAAAATGTCTTTTTTTCCCATAGACAGAATGGGGGAAACACTTTGCGCACGGCTACAGGTGAAACCGCTGGACGGATTTTGACGAAATCTACGGCAGGTACAGGGGCTTGGTCCAGAAAGCGTGCTTTTGTAAATTTTGTCACCATATGTGCAGTACGTTTATTTATAATTATGAAAAAGTAGGTCTGAAATAATTAGTGATATCTATGTTCGCTCCGCGGTCACACTTCCCTTTTCGGTCGACGAACAAGAAACCGATTGGCTAAAGGGCTGCCATCATGACTGCGTACATGCTGCTGCGAGACATGTTCTGCGTCAGATGGTTTGGATGCGCCCGACATCTTGGATCCGCGGAAAGCGGAGCAACAATCAGCGTACACATGCTTTTTTCATTACCCTATTTTGCTGTGTCACAGAGCATTGGGAAAGGTTCACACAGTAAGAAATGGGTGATCTATGCATTTGTTCTTCGGCTGTCATGATGTAATTTCTATGGACAACTTGTACGTACAGTAAATATGGGGGATAATAATGATAGCACTTCAGTCCATGTAGTGGGCAGGAAATTTGTAACACTTCATTCCATGTAGTGGACAGGAAATTTGTAACTCTTGAAAGCACACGGGTATAGGTAGGCAACATTGAAATGGACAACATGCCGTGAACGCATTATTTTTCCCAATGGCTATTATTATATTCATTAGTACGGCACCATGGATTGCACATGCTACGGTGGTAGTGGCCAAGGGCTACAGTCTTAACATATGCGTGATTAATGCACTTGTTCTGGGGGTCGGTCGTCATGATGTAATGTGTATGGACATCTTGTACGCACAGTTCACTTATACCTACTTAATGACGTATGTTCTATGGCCTCCTTGTACGCACAGAAAAGGAGGGGTCCAATAAGGCCAGTATTTGAGCCCGTGCACTGCATGGGGAAGTTGTTACATTTGTAAGGACACGTGTGGTGTTAGGGAACATTGAAATTGCCAACATGCTGTGAATACATTACTGTTTCCAATGGCTATTATTATATTCATTAGTACGCTGCCATGGTTGGCACATGCTACAGTGGTTGTGGCCAGGGCCTAGAGTCTTGGATGCATGGCCGCCGGCCGAAGGCCGTGGCCTTACTTCCAAGACTCTAGGCCCTGGCCACAACCACCGCTGCATGTGGCACCCATGCGTACACCCCTTGTGTTGCATTTTCATTGCCAAGTTGTGGGGAGTGCGTGCAGTGTTGGGTGCATGGCCAAAGGACATGCACCCAAAAACAAAGAGGTGGTTGTGGGGAGATCCTGCACTCTTGGGTGCAGGGCCGAAGGCCATGCACTCAATAATACACTTATACCTACTTTATGACGTATGTTCTGTGGCCTCCTTGTACGCACAGAAAATGAGGGGTCCAATAAAGCCAGTATTTCAGCCCGTGCAGTGCACGGGGGAGTTGTTAGATTTGTAAGGACACGTACATTACTGTTTCCAATGGCTATTATTATATTCATTAGTATGCTGCCATGTTGGCACATGCTATGGTGGTTGTGGCCAGGGTCTAGAGTCTTGGACGCATGGACGTCAGCCGAAGGCCGAAGCCCTTACACCAAGACTGTAGGCCCTGGCCACAACCACCGCTGCATGTGGCACCCATGCATACACCCCTTGTGTTGCATTTTCATTGGCAAGTTGTAGGGAGTGCGTTCAGTGTTGGGTGCATGGCCGAAGGCCATGCACCCAAGAACAAAGAGGTGGTTGTGGGGAGATTCTGCACTCTTGGGTGCAGGGCCAAAGGCCATGCACCCAATAGTACACATACCTACTTTATGACGTATGTCCTGTGGCCTCCTTGTACACACAGAAAATGAGGGGTCCAATAAGGCCAGTATTTCAGCCCGTGCAGTGCACGGGGAAGTTGTTATATTTTTAAGGACACGTGTGGTGTTAGGGAACATTGAAATTGACAACATGCCATGAATGAATTATTTTTTTTAATGGTTATCATTATATTCATTAGTACGCCGCCATGGGCGGAACATGCTATGGTGGTTGTGGCCAGGTCCTAGAGTCATCGGCCAAAGGCCGACGGCCTTACTTACAAGACTGTAGGCCCTGGCCACATCCACCGCCACATGTGCCACCCATGCACACACCCATAGTGTTGCGTTTTGATTGGCAAGTTGTGGGGAGTGCGTGTAGTCTTAGGTGCATGGCCGAAGGCCATGCAACCAAGAACAAAGTGGCAAGTACTAGACTTGGAAGACACTGCACACCCATCCCATGTAAGTTCTACAGATATACACCTAGGAGGGAAGCCTCTGGGCAGAGGTACTGAAGGATAGCACACATATAGAATAACCCCCACTACCATACATCACCGAGGAGGTTGTAGGGAGACCCTGCAGTCTTGGGTGCATGGCTAAAGCCCATGCACGCAAGACTGAAGTCATAAGCAGTGGAGTTACAAGTTAATATGGGTGCGGTGGATTGTGGTTGTTGTGTTGATGTCCTAGTTTCTTCCCTTCATGGCTGCAGACGATAGTCCGAAAAGTAAATTTATAAGCAGCTAATTTACAAGGACCATGTTTTACATATGCAGCGATGGTTGTGCATAGGAACTGTACGCCTTGAAACTTGGTTTTAAGGCGTAGGTGGTAGGTTACTCACCGCAGATGAAAGGCCAGCCTACAGGCACTGTAGCATATTACTACCATAGATTAGACAAGTAGATTCCCATGTGTAGAAAATGCCTGCCAATATACTTACTCCGTACTTTGTTCAGAATCCATAAAAAATATTTAAATTGGTTATCGTGCTTGGCGGAAGTATCACTTTTTCCATTTCTGTGATGAAACAAAAAGGTGTATTAATGTTTGCAGTTTTTCCACATTTACCAAATTGCATAATAGACTGTTAACTTTTTTTTTAGACCCTCATATTTAGTTTACAAACCAGTGTAGTGTGCATTGCGCTCAGTTTCTGTGTTTGCTTTTCTAATCCTTGGGTCTGGGGAAAAAAATCCTTGTCGGATTAAAAAAAACCTTCATTTCTTATGCAACTAAGTACTTCATTTTTTCCTTTCAGTGTTTTCTTCATTTTTCTGATCAATGTTATATTTGTTGCATTCCTGCCCATTTGTAACAACAGTTAGATACCTGTAGGCATATTCTAACTATGCATTTGTTCCTACAGATTTTTGATACTCATTCATTTGTGTCGTTGTTACAACCTTTTTCCTTCATCTTTCCCATTAATGTTTTCTTTGTTGCCTTCATGCCGACTTTTAACAACACTTAGATACCTATAGGCATATTCTACCTGTGCATTTGTTTCCAACGATCTGTGATAATCATTTATTTGTGTTATTCTTCAATCCTGTTGGGTAGTAAGATACCTGTAGGCGTATTCTAACTGTGCATTTGTTCCTACAGATTTGTGATACTCATTCATTTGTGTTGTTGACATATCCTGTTTCCTTTATCTTTCCCATTAATGTTTTCTTTGTTGCCTCCTGCGAATTTTGAACAACAGTTAGATACGTATAGGCGTATTCTGCCTGTGCTTTTGTTTCCAACGATCTGTGATAATCATTTATTTGTGTCATTCTTCCATCCTGTTGGGTAGTTAGATATCTGTGGGCTTATTATAACTATTTGTAGTCTTTCACATACTTTGTTCACAATTTTGAAGTACACATTATTTCATACATTTTGGCTTCAAGAACATTAAATACGCATTTGTTAGGTTAGCTGGCAACCTCTGCTTTAGAGTAATGGTGCTATCATTACATTCAAACCATCCAGAATTCTTTTTAATGTATGCAGTGTAGTGACCTGCATTGGTTGTAGCTCCTGCATGGTAGATTATTCCTACTGTTGTAACGGTTTCCTTTCCAAGTGACACTTGACCGTGTGTAAATCCAGTTAGTTTGCAGTTGTTTTTGGTGCCATCTGCATTGTAACATAGAAGCATAAGTATTATGTAGGCACTATGTGATTGTATCAGTAAGGTAGAGCGATTGTCTGAATTGCAAATACTACATAATCTGCCATGGTTTGCATTTTGTACAAGTTGCTGAAATGGAATGCTCTCACAATTTGGTATAGAAATATACACAAAACGCTCATTTGGGATTTGTTCCTGTATCACTTTGTTACAGAGAGTGCATGTATGTTTCCAAATCTACGAAATTTGGAAGATTTCATTTACAGGTATGCTTTTGTTTTCCAATACTAATAGTATGTACATTAGACATTCTTGTGGATCTTCTTGTGAGTTCATAATGAATCTTACCATTCCAGCACAGTCGTTCAATTTTTGCCTTACTCCGTGAACACTGTGTTGTCAGGATTGATTGTTGCATTTCTATGCAGCACTAACATTTGCAAACACAATTGGTCTATGCTGTGCAGGTAAATATTGTTAACAATTGGTGGCAATTGAAATAGAATATTCATTGCTACATTTGCATAGCAACTTACTCCACTTTTGTTTGTAAATTTGAATGGGCCAGCAAGTTCTGTATCTGAGTGCATTTTTCGGTTTTTCTGTTGCTTCTTTCTCGACGTGCCTGGTTTACATTCCCTAATAGGTTCTTCTATGTTTGCGGCAATTGATGAAACTTTAGCTTCTTTTCATTTTTTTTTGCAGAATTTCCTGTTGCATTCTGTTGCATTTCTGTTTCATTTACTTTTCTTTTACCACATTTCACTTTATCTGGAACAGGGTATTGTTTCAGATGAGGGGTGTACAGTGAACACAACCTATTGTATTCTAGAATGCAAGGAATATCAGCTTTGACTTTACTTGAATCAAAGTTTATTAGCAATAGACTGTCAAGTGTACGTAAGCATGATAATGCTATTTAGCTCATGCCTTCCTTAAACACCGTCTTTCCTATATCTATCAATGCTTTCTCTAGGGTAAGACCTTGAGATTTATGAATGGTAACTGCATATGCAAGAGTTAGAGAAAATTGCTCTTTACGTACATACATGTCTTTGAAGAGAAGAAATCGAGCCATTGACCGGCCTATCCTTTTCACTTCTGAAACTTTATCAAAGCAAATATTTACAAACTGAATGCTGCTATCACGTGGGTATGATTGAAAGCCAACAACTGTGCCCGGTGCTCCATTAAATAGCCCTTGCTCCACGTCAAGTTTACGTTTAAGCATTACTCTATAATTTAATGATAATTTCAATACTTTTTCCAACCCAACTGTGTTGGAGATTGAATTTTCTAAACTATTTAGTCTTGTTGTGGCTTGCTCACACATGGGTACTGTCAAACAATGTACGTCTAGTTTGTCTGTGGCGCTAATTTCTATTGTTGCTTGCATTTCTTTCTTTAACATTGTTTCCTTGAATTTGAAGCAGCTTGCAAGAGTTGGCATTAAGGCCATACAATTGACATTTTTGTGTGCTATTTGTTCCATAACATCAGTTGCACATGCATTATCGCCATAAAGTCCATGTATATGCCGTTTTTTCAAAACAGCTTTTGCTTCTTGTGATAATACACCAAATCTTATACTTTTTAAGATGTTGGCATAAGTGAGATCTGCAGATTGCCGCATGTTCTCAGTTAATTCACTCTATTGGAAATGTTGCCAAACGTTAACATGATCTATGCTACCAACAGTTTTCCGGCAGAGTTTGTGGCCTAAGGTTTTAAAAATCGGTTCACCTTTTACTGGTGTCAATTGTAGAAGATCTTCGAAAACGATAATGTGTTTCCCTGCAAAGAGTTCTTCGTTATTACTTTTAAGTACTTCTTGCAATCTGAGACGAATTAAAGCCAACATTAGATTGGAGACCATGCTCACTTCATCTATTAGTAGCATTTTATTTTGTTTTAATACTCTACGTAATTCCATTGCAGCTTCTGCAGAAAGTTTGTAGTAGTCTAATTTATTTTGATGCTCTACTGGAAGCAGTAGTAATCGGTGTAAATTCACACCACCTATGTTGTAGGCAGCTCAACCTGTGGGGGCTGTTACAACAGCTGACAGTTGGTTGTTTGTCAATTGTTGAAGGAACTTGCTGATAATTTTGATTAAGAATGTTTTCCCTGATCCAGCTTCACCACTGACGTACAGCAGTATAGGTTTGTAATTTTAGTAGGTACATTGTTTATTTTCGTGTTGTACGCCATGCACAATTTGTTTTGTTACCTCTTCAAAAATGTGTGTGGATCGTTGTTAAGTTTTAAGTCCTCTGTATCTTCTTGATACTGATACATGATGTTTTCTACTTCTGCCATAGCAACTTCAGCCTCATTTGCTATTAGTGGTTGTCCTAATGGTTCTTGACTTCCTGTTACAGAAGGTTGACTACTGTCGGAAGAGTCTTTATTTAGTTGGGCCTGAATTTCTTCATCCTGTTGCTGCTCATTGTGTAACATTGTTGTGTACTGCGTAAAATTAACATCGGTGATGGTGCTTTCATTTGCTTTGAAAGCATCTTCATAGCACTCATAATTATCAAGTATGTCTTCCTCTTTTCTCCATGGTTTTGTCATGATCTCTGCTTCCAAAAGGTCAGGGTTTTCCCAACTCCCTTGGAAGCAGATCCATAACCCAGGTTCCGAGTGCCAACCAGTCCCAATTGGGACCTTTTGGACCCAGTCCTGGCGCCAGTGGCACCAGGCTCATAAATATGCCCAGTCCCAGCGCTGGAAGCGCCGGGCTCATAATGCTTGGGTGGACTTACCTGCAGCAGACCATGCTGCTTACTTGCCTGCCAGTTGAGCCTCTGATCCCCTTCTGTTTGGAACTACTTTTCCTGTTGGGTGGAGCTGGAGCCACTCCCTAGATTCAGAACACTGGAACTCTTCTGGAAAGCAGGAACTCTTTTCTTACCTAGGCGTGGCTGTGGAAGGAGATACCGAAGCACTACAGGAGGCTATTTAAACCACACCCGGTGGATGAATCTTGCTTTGCGTTATTCTGCAACCTCTGCAGCAGAACGCTCATCGTGTCTTCTGCATCCGGTCCTGGGCCTAAGGAAAAAGGCTTACCATCCTGAATCCAGTCTTCAGCAACACCTATAAAGACAAGAAAGAACAGGTTAGCATTCCGGCATCTGAAAGGCAAAGGCTTACCATCCTGAATCCAGTCTTCAGCAACACCTATAAAGACAAGAAAGAACAGGTTAGCATTCCGGCATCTGAAAGGCAAAGGCTTACCATCCTGAATCCAGTCTTCAGCAACACCTATAAAGACAAGGAAGAACAGGTTAGCATTCCGGCATCTGAAAGGCAAAGGCTTACCTACTCTTTGTGCGCTCCGGAGGTCTTCACACTGCATTCCGGCATCTGAAAGACAAAAGCTTACCAACTCTTCGCACGCTCCGGAGGCCTTCGGCGCTGCATCCCGCATCTGAAAGACAAAACAAGGTGCGTTTAAGACATTGGGGAACTTTAATACTCACGTGCCATTACTCCTTTCCACATCTAATCCAGTGGGTATTCCGGCACCCTGCAGCCGCTCCGAACTCGTACCTGCAAAATAAAAAGACAGTTAGAGCGCATCGTGAAGCAGGCAACAAGCGCTTACTTACGTGCTTCCAGGCGCTTCTATTCATCACACGGGCTCCATCTTCAACTCACTTCAGCCCGTCATCCGCCATCGCCGGAACCCTGCAAAACAAGAGACATCATTACTAAAGACTTTACAGACATTTGAATGACTCGAAACTTACCGTTCGTGCAGTAAACGACGGACAGCAGTCCTCTGAAGTCAAGAGGCCTGCGCTACCTATCCAGTGAAGAAACTGGTTACAGCACCCTGCCCCGAGGCAGATGGAGAGCTCGGCATTCACTTACCTAAGACATCTTACTCTACACGTCAGGCATACAGTGCACAGAGGTCCAGCCCAAAGAGCCAACCGGGTGCTACACATCACCTTTGAAGATACGGTAGTCGCCCAGTCAAGACCGGCGCCTCTGCGAGAATCAGGTGAGCGTTACAGAACGCAAAGCCTACCGCAAAACTCTCGCCCAGGCACTATGGAAACCTCGGATACTGACCCCCTAGCCCGGTTACTTGGGGAACTAAGGGCAGAAGTGCATGCAGCTCGTCAGGAAACGAATGCTCTAAGAAGGGAACTAATTATTTCCAAGGAGAGAACAGACAATCTTGCTAGACAAGTGCTACAGTCACAAGCCGGACAGACCCCGTTACCCGCATCAGGGGCAAATCTTCCTTCAACCTCCTCTATGAATCCAGTGCAGATCAACCTACCTGGGAATGTACCTCTGGCTCCGCCCGAACGATTTTCTGGTGACCCAAAGAGGTTTGCAGTATTTATCAATCAGTGCCGGTTGCACTTCTTATGCCGGCCAGCAGCCTTTCCAACTGATCAAGCAAAAGTAGCTTTTGTACTTTCGTACCTTAGTGGCAATGCGGCAGACTGGTCGATCCCTCTAGTTAATCAAGATGATCCGGTTCTCCATGATTTTCAAGCCTTTCAGCTTAGTATGGAAAAACTGTTCGCAAGACATTCACAGGGGCAGGCCTTGGACAATGAGCTTCTTTCGTTGCGACAGGGTAATCAAGACCTTTTGGCTTATATTGCATCTTTCAATAGACTAATAGTGGAAACTCAATGGCCTGAGGACAAAAGGATTACGCTGTTTTATAGAGGTCTACGTGGAGAGCTCAAAGACGTTTTAGCCCAATTAGTGAATCCCCCACAAGACTGTTCGGATTATATAGACTTGGTCGTTCAAATAGATCACAGGCTGCAGAACAGGAAGGCCGATCGTTCCAAGTTTGATGCTCGAGTATTTTCCAAACCGCCAACTCCTTCCAAAGGAGTAGACTCTGGGGAACCCATGCAAATAGGGGGTCTGAAAGGTCCTCTAACACAAAGGGAGCGGGAAAGGAGGAAACAGTTGCAATTATGCCTATATTGCGGAAACTCAGGACACTTTCTTCGAGACTGTCCGGTGAAACCTGCCAAGAAGGCAGTAGGAGCTGCAGTTACCAAAGTTACAAACTCTGAGCAGGGAAACGACCTCGCCCGACAAGAATAGAGGTCCTCTTGCCGAGCGTGAAAACCAGTTCCGTGACCTCGCATTTCGTGATACCGATGGTCCTCATTAGCCCTGATAATCCGAATCGATTACATGCAATTGAAGCTTACGTCGACAGCGGTGCCATCGGCAATTATGTGGATCATGAAATGGTTTTGAGGATGAATCTAACTCTTTGTCCCAAGGCTGTAAAGGACGTCATTACTACGGTGGATGGTACGGAGATAGCCTCCGGGCCAGTAACGCATACCACTCAAGAGGTGACGCTAGTAAGTCAAGATGGACACCATGAGAAGATCGTGTTCGATGTGATCAAGGCCCCTCAGTTTCAGATTATTCTAGGAATACCTTGGTTAGAGAAACACAATCCTCTGATCGATTGGCGAGCAAGAACGGTCCAGTTTCCAGAATGTGGCTCTACTTGTCACCCTCCACCTGGTATTGCACTGGCCGCAATTTCTTCAGAGACTCCCCAGTTACCTCCCGAATACCTAGAATACCAAGATGTTTTCCGGAAGGATCAGGCTAACTCTCCACCTCCTCATAGGTCTTATGACTGCCAGATAGACCTGATACCTGGATCTACTCCTCCTTGTAGTAGAATTTATGCCCTCACCGAGCCTGAGAACCTTCACCTTCGACAATACCTGGATCAATACCTGGCAAATGGGTTTATTTGTCCTTCCAAGTCCCCTGCTTCTTCAGCTTTGTTCTTCGTTCCAAAAAAGGAAGGAGACCTTAGAACTTGTATCGATTATCGCTCCCTGAACCAGATCACCGTTAAGAATAGATATCCGTTACCTTTGATCCCTGAACTCCTGGACCAAGTCAGAAAAGCATGCATATATACAAAGCTGGATCTTAGAGGAGCTTACCACTTGGTACGAGTAAAAGAGGGCGATGAATGGAAAACGGCCTTCTGCACCAAGTATGGGCTATTTGAATATCAGGTCATGCCCTTCGGACTTTGCAATGCCCCGGCCGCCTTTCAATATTTTATGAACGATGTCCTCAGAGAGCTCATAGATGTATGTGTTGTTGTTTACATTGACGACATCCTCGTTTATTCTTCATCGGAATCTGAACATCGGAAACACGTGAAAATGGTCCTCGAAAGATTGCGTCAACACAAACTTTTCGCTAAGTTGGAAAAATGTGTTTTCAACGTGACTGAAGTTGAATTCTTGGGATTCATATTATCACCTGGCGGAGTGCGTATGGATTCAAAGAAGGTCGATGCAGTTCTCAAATGGCCATCACCATCCTCCGTAAAAGGTGTGCAAAGCATGTTAGGCTTCGCTAACTTTTACCGCAGGTTTATCCCCGAATTCTCTCGAATAGTCCAGCCCATCACTGCCTTGTTAAAGAAAAACAAACGTTTTGAATGGTCTACCGAGGCGGAACAAGCTTTCCAGGATTTGAAGACTAAATTTATCTCTGCACCAATCTTAAAACACCCTCGCCCCGAACTCCCCTACATCGTGGAAACTGATGCTTCAAGCCTTGCCATGGGGGCAGTTCTATCACAAAAGGACCCGGTAACCAATCAGTTGCATCCCGTGGCATTTTGGTCCCGCAAATTCTCGCCTCCTGAAATCAATTACACGATTACTGAAAAGGAACTTCTGGCTATCAAGTCTGCCTTTAAGGCTTGGCGGCATTATCTGCTGGGGGCCCGACACACCGTTACTGTGATTACGGATCACCGAAACCTGCAATATTTGAAAACCGCAAAAGCCCAATCCTCTAGACAACTCCGTTGGGCATTATTCTTTGCTGAGTTTGACTTCATAATTACCTATCGACCTGGTACAAAGAACGGTAAAGCTGATGCCCTTTCTCGGATGGGAGTGGAAGAACACTTGATCAACCCTAAACCTGTACCAATCATTCCCGAACAAAGAATTCTGGGTGTAATCGCCACCGAATCCATAGAGGAAGTTAAGGATAAAGCCAGGCAACTTGTAACTCCAGCAGACATACAGAATTGGCATCTGCAGGGAAAGGACTTTGCAGTAAAGGACAACTTATTGTATTTCCAAGAACGATTATACCTACCCAGCACAGATTTACAGAAAAAAGTAATCTCTTGTTATCACGACTCTTTAATGGAAGGTCATCCCGGTATGGCCAAGACCTCAGAAAAGATCAAGCGCTACTTCTGGTGGCCGTCTTGGAAGAAAGATATCAGAGACTTTATAATGTCCTGTGGAGTATGCGCCCAAAACAAGAGTCAAAAGAAAAGACCAGCAGGCCTCTTACGCCCTATTGACATCCCACCTCGCCCTTGGCATACGCTTTCTATGGACTTCATCACCGATCTACCTCCATGCTCCGGATACGATACGATTCTAGTAATCGTGGACTTATTCTCCAAGATGGCGCATTTCATTCCGCTCAAAGGCTTGCCAACAGCAGCAACTCTGGCCCGAGAATTTCTCGAAAACATCGTCCGACTGCACGGTTTTCCTTCGGTTCTAATTTCGGATCGAGGTAGTCAATTTATTTCTCATTTTTGGCGAAGTTGCTGTCGGTCGGCTCAAATTGATGTGAGACTATCGACCAGTCACCACCCTCAGACCGACGGACAAACCGAGAGGACCAATCAAACTCTGGAACAGTATTTACGCTGCATGCTGCAACAAACTGAAAAAACTTGGAAAGATATCCTTTGGATAGCCGAATATGCCTACAATAACTCTGTCCATTCGGGAACTGGGAAAACCCCGTTTTTTCTTTTGTACGGCAGTCACCCTCGAACCTCGGAGTTGGATCCCCTCCAAGATCTTGAAACACCAGCAGTAGACTACCTGCATTCTACAATCACCCAAGCCTTTAAGGAAGCTGTTTCTCACCTTCAAAGGGCTAAAGAACAATATAAGAAAGGAGCAGATCAACATCGGAAGGAAGCCCCTCACTATCAAGTAGGGGATCAAGTCTGGTTATCCACCAAATATCTATCTCTAAAAGGGCCACGCACATTCAACCCAAGATACCTTGGTCCCTATTCCATCACTACCATAGTAAACCCAGTAGCGGTCAAGTTGGACTTGCCCCCGCACATGAAGATACATCCGGTCTTTCACGTCTCTCTATTAAAACCCGTGCAACCTCAAACCCGACTAACCAAATCTCCAAAACCTATCCTAGTTGATGGAGAACTCGAGTTTGAAGTCAAAAGCATTCTGGACTCCAAGATCTCCAAATCTAAACTATTCTACCTAATTGACTGGAAAGGCTACGGCCCCCAAGAGAGATCCTGGGAACCTGCTGAATATGTCCACGCTCCTCGCCCAATCAAAAGATTTCACCGAACATTTCCTGACAAGCCAAAACCCCCGGAGAAGCCCGGTTTGGGAGGGGCCTTGAGGGGGGGTACTGTCATGATCTCTGCTTCCAAAAGGTCAGGGTTTTCCCAACTCCCTTGGAAGCAGATCCATAACCCAGGTTCCGAGTGCCAACCAGTCCCAATTGGGACCTTTTGGACCCAGTCCTGGCGCCAGTGGCACCAGGCTTATAAATATGCCCAGTCCCAGCGCTGGAAGCGCCGGGCTCATAATGCTTGGGTGGACTTACCTGCAGCAGACCATGCTGCTTACTTGCCTGCCAGTTGAGCCTCTGATCCCCTTCTGTTTGGAACTACTTTTCCTGTTGGGTGGGGCTGGAGCCACTCCCTAGATTCAGAACACTGGAACTCTTCTGGAAAGCAGGAACTCTTTTCTTACCTAGGCGTGGCTGTGGAAGGAGACACCGAAGCACTACAGGAGGCTATTTAAACCACACCCGGTGGATGAATCTTGCTTTGCGTTATTCTGCAACCTCTGCAGCAGAACGCTCATCGTGTCTTCTGCATCCGGTCCTGGGCCTAAGGAAAAAGGCTTACCATCCTGAATCCAGTCTTCAGCAACACCTATAAAGACAAGAAAGAACAGGTTAGCATTCCGGCATCTGAAAGGCAAAGGCTTACCATCCTGAATCCAGTCTTCAGCAACACCTATAAAGACAAGAAAGAACAGGTTAGCATTCCGGCATCTGAAAGGCAAAGGCTTACCATCCTGAATCCAGTCTTCAGCAACACCTATAAAGACAAGGAAGAACAGGTTAGCATTCCGGCATCTGAAAGGCAAAGGCTTACCTACTCTTTGTGCGCTCCGGAGGTCTTCACACTGCATTCCGGCATCTGAAAGACAAAAGCTTACCAACTCTTCGCACGCTCCGGAGGCCTTCGGCGCTGCATCCCGCATCTGAAAGACAAAACAAGGTGCGTTTAAGACATTGGGGAACTTTAATACTCACGTGCCATTACTCCTTTCCACATCTAATCCAGTGGGTATTCCGGCACCCTGCAGCCGCTCCGAACTCTTACCTGCAAAATAAAAAGACAGTTAGAGCGCATCGTGAAGCAGGCAACAAGCGCTTACTTACGTGCTTCCAGGCGCTTCTATTCATCACACGGGCTCCATCTTCAACTCACTTCAGCCCGTCATCCGCCATCGCC
Organism: Ambystoma mexicanum; assembly: GCF_040938575.1. Classification (NCBI taxonomy): domain Eukaryota; kingdom Metazoa; phylum Chordata; class Amphibia; order Caudata; family Ambystomatidae; genus Ambystoma; species Ambystoma mexicanum. Next base: position 1,052,469,051 of record NC_090922.1, on the reverse strand, counting down.
GGAACCCTGCAAAACAAGAGACATCATTACTAAAGACTTTACAGACATTTGAATGACTCGAAACTTACCGTTCGTGCAGTAAACGACGGACAGCAGACTTCTGAAGTCAAGAGGCCTGCGCTACCTATCCAGTGAAGAAACTGGTTACAGCACCCTGCCCCGAGGCAGATGGAGAGCTCGGCATTCACTTACCTAAGACATCTTACTCTACACGTCAGGCATACAGTGCACAGAGGTCCAGCCCAAAGAGCCAACCGGGTGCTACACATCACCTTTGAAGATACGGTAGTCGCCCAGTCAAGACCGGCGCCTCTGCGAGAATCAGGTGAGCGTTACAGGTTTGAAAAGTTGTAACAGAGACATGTAATATAGTTATTTCTGTTGAGGAGTTTTTAATGACGATTTCACATGATTAATTAAGCTTTGTTTGTTAAGTTTCACTAAGCTCCCTTCACAATCGGTCACTCTATATCTACGTTTGCTTCATTGGGTTTTACATTATTTTTGTATGCAAAGTTTTGAGCTACGTGGTATAGACACATGCTTTCCAGAGTGGTACTCCTGTTCAGATAGAATGTGTCCAGTACATTTGTAGAATGTCTTGGCTGTTGGGATAATTTCTGGCAATTGTTTCTATGTGCTCATATGATTTTAGCACTCTTATTCTAGATTTTGCAGGACCAAGACTGAGCCATACTATGTTGTCTGATTTTCCATACAAAGCAGTGCCGGTTAAACGGTCTGCTGCTTCATAGGCCCGACATTCTCTATGAGAGAGCATTTTTATGCCTAGGCTGTACAATTTCTGTGATAATGTTTTGTCTGATGCTAGGTCATCCCAGAGGTCTTGAAGCTCTGTTTTTTCTGCTTTTGTTAAGTAGGCTGTAACATATCATGCAACAGCAGTTGAATTGTCTGCAATGTACTGCACATCTAGTTTGCATTCCATAATAGGGCAATGATTGCATTGTAATCCTTGATATATTTTGATTCTTCCCTTCTTTTTATGTAATACGTGTTTTTAGGTGATTTACCTTTAACACTATGTCGAACTGAAGACATGAAGTTGTTTATTTCACCTGTTTCTGTAAATGGTCTAGGGAAACCAAAGCGGCATTTGGTGTAGTATTTATCTTTGTTTTTGTATTTATGGCAACAATATTTGCCACATTTGTGTCTTTGAAATTGTAAAATCTGCCCATGCAGCTCACTATGTGTCTGTTGTGAAGGGATTTCACATGTGACATATTTTTGGATAAACTGCAAAACAGTGCTATCACTGTCGTGCCCACATTTCGGTGCACCTTTGATCCATAGCAGCATGTGAATATGTGGTGCTCCTCTCGCTTGATATTCTTTTCTCCAAAAGAAGTGTTGCACTTCTCCAAGGGGAGAAACTGTTTTATTGCAAATAAAGTGTAGCATTGTAATGAAACAATGATGGAAATATCTTGAGACATTAACTGGATCTAGAGAGCAAAGTTCTCCAGGTGTTAATATATCTATGTTGTTTTTGTTGCTGTTTGCTATGCGTAGGAACTCATGTAAATCTTCCCATGCATATTCTGCACAACTTAGCATAACAAACCAAGTTGGTGGTCCAAGGTTTCTGATCATGCAACACACGTCTCTGTGCCGTCTAAACCAGTATTCCTTTGTACCACACATGTTTGCAAACAAATGTGTTATACTTGATTGTAAAACCTCATCTTTATCTTGTGCTTCTTGTATTAACTGCGTAGCTGACATATTTTGAAAGTGTGTTCCAGAGTTAAGAATGTGTGCAACTCCATAACATAGTGTTGCTAATTCACTTTCATAGAGTAGGTGGAATATGTATTCCACATTTTGTCGAAATCTGGGATCTACGAATACATTCGTAATGAGCGGTATTTTGATGCCCCAATCTGAGTGGATCTATCATTGTATCTCCCACCTTTGCCAGTAGGAAATAGCAGTGGAAAAGCATGTGCTTCTATACTTTTTTCTCAAATACTCATTGGTGACCCTTTGGTTTGTCACATTTGGTAAGTTTCTAGTGCATCATCTATGCTTTCATTAGAATGCAATGGATGATTTGTGTAATGGTCTAAAAGAGTGGATACTGGAGCTGGATCCAGAAGTTCAAATTGTCCAGTTTCTGATGGCTCTTGAATTATTTCAGTTGTTTGCCTTAAGTTTTCATAAATATTTATTTCCTTGTAGTACTCATTGTTGTCTTTTAGATATTGCAATGCTTGTGTAACTTTGTGTAAGTTTACTAATTGTTGCCACATTTTTTTGTCCTTTGTTGGTACTCCATTTACCAAGACTTTTAAAGAATGCTCTAGTGAATGTTCCACTCCTAGAGTGTGCACATTTTCCATTAGATCTAATGGCAAGTAAACTACTTTGCCACAAATGCCTTTCACCAATTCAGAAGAATGTAAATTTGCTGTTTTTGGATGAAGGCGTATAATTGCTTGAAATGGGTGAACTGTTTGAATTATTATGCTCTCATACAAATTGAGCTGTTGCAGGATTTTTGGTAATGGAAACAATTCCAAATTATTTGTAATTGCACGTGAAGGAGTGGGGTTGTTGTCTAATTTTGCAGTACAGTAACTGCAACATATTAGGCGTTCAGTTATTTCATATTTGCTTTCAGCTAAAAGGTACAAAGCTAATTCAAACCATTCAGAGTCTTCATTGTTTTCTATTTTGTATGCTATGTCCACATTTTTTGTGTTCCTTTTGTAAAACGTTCTGCGGCAACATACACACACACATGGTTTGGTACTTCAGCCGATGACCTTTTTAGCATTTCTTTTCTGTTGTGTGTAATAGAAGGTTGCTATGTGCAGAATTGTCGCTACTATGCTCTAAAACTGTTGCATTTTCTACGTGGCTTTCACTTCCAAAATACTTTTTCTGAATACGGGCCATTTCTTCTTGTAAGTATTTGGATGTACCAGGCAGAAGAGTGGTATTTAAATTGCCTAATTCTGAAGCTGGACTTTTTGCACAGTATATTTTATACACTAAATTTCTTACTTGGAATGATGTACTGATATTCTTTTGATATCATGGAAAGTACTTTTGCAATTAGGCCCAGAAATGCAGGCTAATGAATGTCCTTTTATCCCTGTGTCTTTCCGCACTACACAAATATCCATATTTTGCAGCACTTTCATTTTACTTTTGTCTTTACCTTTTACATATTGATTGAGGAATTGAAGTAAAGATTTGAAAGCTCTGTTTGAAATGGCACACATTGATGTGCACGGCCATTTGTATACTGGACAGTGTGCTTCTGCTGAATCGAGAGGTAATTCTGAGTTTTCAGAAGATAGTTTTGTAAGCAGTGTTTCTTGTTCCATGATGGTAGTATTGATTTTCTCATACCCTCGTCCACTGCTATGGATGGCAATTGTGTTTTTTTTTATTTTGTTTGTATGCTTCTTCATTAAAATATGGCTCTGTGGTTGTTGTGTGACTCCATTCACCACCACAAACATGCAAAAAATTATTTTTGTTCACATTTGTTTATTGCTGAGTTTCATTTGTAGTTTGGTACTTAGTTTTGTTAGTGCTTTCATCCTTTTCAACACTAATATGAACAACTTCCTTATGAGAAGGATTGCACTGTCCACGAGTGCTTGTAGAATTAACTTTCTACGGTACGTTTTAAGGGGTGAGGATGATTTTGGTCCTCTTCTTAGAAGATTCTGAAGGACTCTGTGACGAAACATTTTTTCTAAAATATTTTATTTTACTATGGGTTCTTCTTACACTATCAGGATTATTAGGACCATTGTTAGCTGTACTGGCAGCCGTTTTTTGACAACATTTCTGTGTTTTGTGACACTTTTTGATGGAGGAGGTACAGTTTCGGTAGTTGAGACTTCTTTTATTATGTTACCCAACTGCATTAGGTGGTTTGTACCAAGATTCTCCACTAACTCTACAACAGGTGGATGCTTACATTGGGCACTTTTATTTTTATTTGCTCTAATTCTGTGTTCCTTTCTAGGGAGCTGCTTTTTGGTAGGCATTCTTTGGTGTCTGTTGAGAAAATAAAGTATACTTTGGTCTGTTGTCCAATGTATGTGTGCTGTGTGCAAGTGTGCATAAATGTGATGGGGAAGCTCTTTGGCATGGTGTGTCAACGCACAGTGACCTCTAACTATCATTTGGTAAGGCTACTTTACTGTTTGTATACTAGTACAATGTGCTTTAGATGAGAGTACAAAGTGCCCTACTTGTGACGAGAACCATTATTAATAACCGAAATGGCAAAAACTTGCCACCGCAACTTATTTTCACAATGTAACCTTCTAAGGATTTTCTATGTTATTTCAGTACCAAACACCCAGCGATTTGTCAGCCATTCCACCTGTTATACTTTGTTCAATAAATGAATATTTGTAGGTATAATGGTTTACAAATGAATGCTTGCTTTGGTGCCCAAAATAAACAAATAACCCATGCAGCCTCTTTAAGGAGTACTTACAATATGAAGGTTGTACTGTACTTACTTTTTTGTGCAAGATGACCAGGTTTCTTCGGATATATCGTCTGCAGTGTAGATGCTGTTGATTCTCAGGAGAGCAGTCTTCACTGTGAATAAAAAAAACAATATCAATTACTTTGTGTGTTTGCAGCGGTCATGATACTGCAGACTTTACTTGTACTTCTTTCGTCAGAGGATTCAACTTTTGTATGTGAACCCAGTCCATGTGCACATTTCACTTCTCTCTGTGCAGTCTTTGCATACTACTTTCAATATGGTACTTGAAAGTCCTTCAAAATAACTACATTCTTTAAGGGTTTGCAAATGCCTTGTTCTTTACAAAGTGTAGTATGCATAGGAGAGAGGTTTGTAAGCGATAGGGCAATGTACTAGATGGGCAAACATTTTGTACTTATGAAAAGCATTATGTCCAAAAATGGGGAGACCCTCCGAAGGACATGTCAGCACCACAATCGGGAGCGCTTACTATTCTCATACAATCACATTGCAAGTAGCATTACTGTAGGCAGTACAGAGTACAGAACTCCGACATTTTCACATACAAAATTGAGGTCTGCCCTAAATTATACTTCTCAACTCACACGCTTTTGGCGGGTGTCACCCGCCTTGTAAAGGGCAGACTCACCCGCCAGGCCTCCTGCACGGCCATTCATTCCAATGGGCATCTCACCCACCAAAAACAAAATCGGCTGATTTCACCCACCTTTAAGACAAAAATGGTTGAGAGCTGTGCCTAAATAGGCATGCTTGCAACATATGTACAGGTTATGCAGAAGACAGTATGCAGTCGTTCGATTTGTTAATGACAAATCGGCAATCTTGCACTTTAAAAGGGGGAGCGTTGTTATGTGTTCTCTATGGAAATTTACCGGCATCATTTTGTCTATTTTAAATCATAAGGCTTCCACGTGTACTCTGAATAAAATGTACATACCTGTACTCTATAATGATGCATGTGGACATGCATGGAGCTGTGCGTAGAAATTCGCAATCCTTGCACAGTAGCTTGTGAAGTAGGTGCATTGCAATGTCATCTCTGATGTCCTGGGTTTTAGTTTTAGCAGTGCACGGTAGTGGCAGGAGTTATGGTTGCTGAGCTTACCATAACTAGCAAATTTCAGAGGTTTTTCGGTTTTCCTTGTAACCATAACGTCCCTTTAACAAAGTGTTTTCATTGAATTTTATAGGTTTTTATTATTGCAACTTGACCATAATGTCCCTTTAATATATATAGTGAACATATCTACCAAGCATAAGTCAAAAATGAAAAGAAAATGGAAAGTCAAGACAAATAGTCCAGATCACAAAAATAAAGAATGATAAAACACATTTGAATGAACAGCCCTAAAGTAATACAAAACATGTAAACATGCACAACATATGCATCTGCAAAATATGTGTGCAAAATGTGCTTAAACAATGGAACTAAATTTTTCCCAGATATGTAGAAGATAAGAAAGGTGCGATGGCACAATAAACCATGTATAGACCCTGGAGATGTCAGCATTTTAAGTTGAATGCGCTCCTAGTCCGTACGCTGTGAATACAACAATAAGACCTGAATTAATATTCGGATGCAGTGTGGTGAAGTTTAATAGTCTGACGCCTGGAGGGCTCTTGAAAAACGTACTTGATGCGGAACATTGTCAGCTGCAATGCAGGCTAGCAGAACCATGTGGTGAGCAGAACCAGAGAGTGATTCTCAGGTTAGGCACCCAAAGGCCTCTGTGATATAGGCATGGCTACACAGAGTGGCTATCTTGGAACGGTCATATATGGTGGGCTTGGGCATAGTGCACATGTACGTGAGACACCATAGGCTGTACATTTATCCGCCACTGGATCTTGCATAATAATGCTAGTAAAAAATCACCTAAAAAAATAAAAATAAAAATATCAGGATCCACTTGAATAATGTTACAAGAACAGGGTGCAGAATTATACTACCCACCACGGGGAATACAAATGTACTGTGATCGGAAAACAAACACAAATCAAACAAATACAAACTAGGAAGATGTAAATGCAGACTAGTGTCAAATCACACCAAATAACGTGACATTACCCAAAGTTAAATAAAGTTTATGGCAGTGTCCACTGGATGTTCTCATTCAGGCCAGACACATGACTCTGCACTATCATGATCCATTGTTGTTGCAGTTTTATCAGCCGGCCTTGTGCCTGCCAGCATCTGTCATTCACACTGCATGTTTGCAGAATCACCCATGATATGCCGTGATCAGAATGACCCAATTCCAACATGTGAGAGACCAGTGGTGCATTCAATGTTTTTAATTGAATAAGGTAGCAGCGCTCTCCTATCCTCCTAGTGATTTTGCAGCTGGTCGTCCCAACGTTGATCTTGTTACAGGGGCACTTAATCATGTAACATTCTCGATTTGCCAAGTGAGGTTGTCAAATGTGATCTCAGCTTCTTTCTTAATGTATGCACATGAGGAACATATGCCAAAGGGGTATGTCCAATTACTGGGGGCAAGCCCCATAATGCTGTTATGCTTGTCAATGCTCTTGGTTCAGTATGAAGTGCATGGACTAAAGAGTCCTTGATGATTGAACCCTGTTTGAAGGCCTGCAATGGTCTCTCCCATTCTGGGAATTTAATTTGAACAATTTAACGGATGTTCTACTGTGCCGGCAATATGTAGCGACGCACACCCTCCATGTATTGACTTCCTCATTTGTATTAGAGTATTCAAGTAACGTGGACCTGTCATAGTACCTGGCACGCTTTCTGGGTCGATTGATCAGTTTAGATGGATATCCCTGGCCTTTGAGGCATGTGGTTTGCCCCAATGCTGCCTGATCATAATCACCAATATTCAAGCAGTTCCTGCGCAATCTCAAAAACTGCTCGAACAGGAGGCTATCCCTAAATTTCTGTGGATGTTAGCTGTGGTACATCAAAAGTGTATTGCGAACTGTGGTTTTGTGGTACAGGGAGGTAGTAAGTGTACTCACCTCATTTTGGCTATATATAAGATGTAAAGGTCAGGTTTGGGTTGCAGGTATTGATCCACCTAACACATTCTGCGGGTTTAGTGGACGACCCTCTCCAAATGTAAAAAACATCACCTATATATATCCGCCAATGGCGGACAGATGATGAAAAAGGGTTATTGTTAAAGATGTGTAGTGGTACAAATTTACAAAAAAATCTGTAAAAGACATAAAAGACAGAAAGAAAACTTTTTGGCCACAGGCTTGTGATGCTTAAAGATAAAGAAGTGCATAGGTAAATAAGTGTTTGTCTTTAGCACTTGTTTTTATTTATTTATGGAGACTAAAGCAGTTAATATACTTGCCATTGCCATTTCCATTTAGACACACTATTCTGGAATACAAAAAATGTAAGAATCACACCTAACAGAAACTCTGTGGAACAACAAAGCTCTCCAGTTTGAATTGGGAAGCTATTGTTGATTAATAATAAGGTACATACGGCCTCGAAATAGGCGGGATGGGTTACATATGTAGATTGATGCTATGCTATATCGTTGTGCTCATGATTTGGGTAGATTACCTGTTTACTTGCCGTATTGAATTAGAATGTATCTAATATTTTTTTCTTGAACATGTGGTGGTGTTGGTTATACGCCTAGGTGCTCAAGGGTCCTGATTGATTAATGTCTTTCTATACACACAACTTTGAAAATAAAGTCAAAGATAATGTTATTCTTAGAGTTTTTACCCATAAGAATCCCGGTAGGCACAGTAAACTAAGATACTGTTCTTTGTAGGAATAAAGTAAGAGGTTTATTGGAGAAGAGATATGTAACTGCATTGTTTTTACTGTGTTTTAATTTTTATTTTTGTTTCAGTATGAAAATTATCTGAATGTAAATTAGCTTAATGTTCACTAATGGTATAGAAGATGCAGACTACATCTAATTAAGGGAAGTCCTATGAGACAGTATTAAAAAGTTAGGACACCTATAGTTGATGATTATTGTGTGTGAACCTAGACCAAGAGTAACACTCATATTAAGGAAATTGTAAATTAGGAAATTGGAAAGATTTTCTGTAAACTGATTTACATAGACCTTTATTCTTTATTTGCAGGAATATGGGTCTCATTGAGGAATTTTATTGGTGATTTGTACTTTGAAATATATTATGACGAATGAAATTATATTATATTGTATTTTATGGAATATTTTTCTAAAGAATGTTTTATGTGTAAAAATAATAAAATTGAATAATGATTAATTGAAGAATGTGGTTCCAGTCTCTCCTCCTATCCCTTACTTTTCTATAAGAAACACAAGATTAAGGTGGTTTCTTCTTCTCAAGACATCTCACCTGTTTAATATAGTGATACAAATTTAGACACATTGAGGTTTGCTAGATTATGAGCAAATGGTTCCCCCATGGCCACTCCCTTTACTTGTTCATAAATCAGTCCTTTGAAGATAAAGTAATTCTGTGTCAAAAAAATTGCTAAATGCTCTACAACAAAATCAATCGGGACTTCAGGAAAAAAAGCTAGCATTCGTAATGCTTCCCTTGCGACTAATTGCTTCAACACAGGATTAAAGTTGATGCCTTCCACCATATTGATCACATCTCGTGTGTCCACTATGTAAGCTGGAGTTTTGAGTGCAAGTGGTTGAAGGAACCTATCAAAATATTGTCCAGTGGGCTCTAATACTGAGTCATTTGCTGAAACAATTGGCCTACCAGTAAGATTATCAGGGTCTTTATGAATTTTAGGCAATGCGTATATTTCTGGTATTCTGTGGCAACTGGGATTGAGAAATGTACGTTCATTTGTGCTCAAAAAGTCTTGTCACAGTCCAATATCTGTCAATGATGTAAGCATTTTTTGGATATTCTTAGTGGGATCATGGTCTAGCACTGTTTAATGTTCTATATCAGATTGAAGCAGGTTAACCATGTAGTCATATCTCACAGTGCTCATTACCACGATTACATCACCTTTGTTGGCTGGCTTTATTACAATGGAGGAACCATTTTTAAGTGCATGAAATGCCTGCCTGTCTCCTTTTGTAAGGTTATCCGGCCAGTATCTGGATGACAAATACATTGTGTTAACCTGCTTAAGTACAGCATTTTCAAAAGCCACAGTTTTTTAGGTGGGGTGTCTTTATCTGTAGGACAAAAAGATGAGGCTGGTCTCAGTCTGGTGGTGGAATATATAGATTGGAAAAATAAGATCTGAAAAGCATTTTCCTAAAAAAACTGTCAAAGTTCTATTTCAGTTCGTGTATTAGAACTGCATTGTGTCCAGACAAAGGATAATCCCTTGTATAACAATTCAAGGGATTCTTTGTCTAGAATCTTATTAGACACGTTAAATACAGATATGCTCATCTCCTGTATGCACGCTGCCGGGTACTCAATAAACCTGGGGCGCCCTTGCTTGGGGATTGGCTGTCTGAGCCTCTGTTTTTCCTTCACCCTTTTGACTGTCCCCTGCCTTAAAAAAGGGATCCATACTCTGTCTGTCCTGGTTTGTTATCTGCGCTAGAGTCAGAAGATTCATTCTTGTTTGCTGTTTTTAATTATAATTTTTATATCAGATTTCTCTATATGAGCCTGAATTGCATCTGTATGAGCCCCTTAGCTATTGATATACCTTTTCTTTAGAGAACAGACATATGTCTTTCTTTAGTTTGTCTGATTTCCGTTCCAAAAGAATATTCTGGAAATCCACTATCTCCTTATTGCTGACAGTTAGTTTATCGTTAGCCTCACTGATGGCAATATTCGATAGAAAATCTTTTTCTGTGTCTTTGATCTCTTTTTTAATCCTGTCACTATGTTTAATCGCTGTTGTAATAATAACTAAAATTAAATCCCTACTACATTTTGTTGAGATAAAGTTAAAATGGATCCTATCTTGTTAGGCCATATGTTTCACCTTTACCCTCTCAACATCATGAGGCAGCTCTGTCATTTGTCATTTGTCATTCCAATCCTACGCCACACCGCAAATTACATTTAAAATCATGTATTTTCTAAGAGTGCAATGCATGAAGTGTGGCCTTTCTTGACCCAGCTACACCAGTACCTTTCTCTGCCACGCATGAAGGCAACTGTTCTCTCTGGCCCTGAAACTTCAAAGAAATTGTCTTTCATAAAGATAGCAGAGCATGTATTGGGGGAAGGTAGCTTTGCCTGGGCCTTCAAATTTCATGAGAAATGAGTTCTGGGCTAAACAGTTTTTTCGCCATGCACAAAATGTGCACTTTAAATATTCCATTTAAATCACACATGAGGTCTTTGACTATGCCACATCATGAGATCAATGTCCCCTTTATCTTATATTCAGGTCAAGGAGTTTCATTGGTAAAGAGTTCCTTTCCGTCTAAACTGTGGAATGCCCACTTTATCCCATACTGTGAAATGCACACATTTCTCCACGACATCTTTCTTGTGGGAAATGTGAATTTGTAGGCCGTTGTCACTAATATTCAAACAGTAGTCCTTTAGTTTGGACTTTATCAATCACAGGCAGGGCCCATTTGAATATGTGTATTTCTCTTTATTTGAACACAGCATCGTAATTTGCGGCAGAATGCAAGCAAAATACTGGCTGTCATTTTTCTTCACCTGGTAATGAAGGGTGGACCTTTGGTTTTAAGTTCTTTGGAAACAGATTTTTGATATGGCAGTTAAAAATGAAATGCTGCCTTTTTGTCTGTCAGCTCACAGTATATGTTCTAGATCATGCATTTGTTTTTCTAGTATCTATCAGCCAGCAGTTTATTTCCCAGGTTCAGGACTTTTCAGGAACAAAATAGCCAAATGCATTTTCTTTTGTCTTAGGCTACATTATCCCACAAGAGAAGGTGGGCAAAAGTAATGGCCGTGTTTTCAGCTCTATGAGTATCCACTGGCTTTTTCAACATTGAAGGAAAGATATTACAGGTAACTACCAGAGCTAATATAATTATTTCAAAGCTGTATTATCAATGAGTCTTCGGCATTGCATCAGTCAACCTACTTGAAAACGATATTCCCCAAATTGGGTCTCAACTTGCTGTGCCTAAAGTCCAATGCTACACATCAACGATGACATCCAATCGGGTGGAAACAAGTATGTAGCTACTTGTTGTCCCTTGCTTTTGGACTAGACTTCTACTTTTGTGGTAGCTCCAAGCCTGATGTGCGTATGGGTCATCCCCTATTGAAATGGGCAGCAGGGTGAAAAAAGAAAGTTTTAGAAGAGTGTTCTTTGCGATTGGCAGTAGTTATGACTAATTCTAAGCTCTTCCATCAATTCATCTTCTATGTTATGTCCTGTGCTGCTTTACTCTTGTGGTTTAGTGGTATGACTGTGGTCAATTAACAGTTCAAACCACAATAGTGAACAGATAGTTTATATCTTGTATTGGTAGTGTGTGTGCAAATCTTTAATTATTGCTGATCATTATTGTCACATTTGCTATACTTATAGCCCCATTTGTTACAATGAACAGATTTGGGGCCTCATCAGGAGTTCGGCAGTAAGCGGGCGCTATTTCTGCCGAGTATTACTGCTGTGACCAATGGCACAAATAGCACCAAATGACAACATAGCGAGTGCACGCATCAGAACCCGGCGGAAGCACCGAAAAACACAGGCTACTGCCGAAAAACACAGCGCAAATAGCGTTATCGCGATTGCCTATGCTATTAGCGCTGGTTGGAAATGCATCACCGCTGGGATGGGAAGCACTGTGGTCGCCATTTTGAAAATCCCAATCCATTAAATATCAGAGTCTCCTGTAGCTATCCAGACCAGCAAACCAGACAAAATGTTGCAAGAGAGGGTCAGGGGCAAGGCTGCCCAAGATCGGATCCGAAAACCTAAATTTACTGAGGGGGAGCTGGCGGCGCTTGCCAATGTGTTGGTAGCACACCACAATGAGCTACATTGGTCTCGGCAGCATAAAACATCTTCACAGCTACGGACTGCCATCCGGCACATGATCAGTGATAAGGTGTCATCTGTGTCTATTGTCCCCCAGGATGGCAAAGAATGCTGCAAATGCTGGAATGATCTTCAGGTCAGGGACCGGGGACAGCTGTCCCAGCACCGGCAGGAGTATGTGGCCACTGGAGAAGGGACTGTGGCGCCACTCACACTAACCACATGGGAGGAGAAGTGCAGTTCTGTGCTGGACATGGAGGCCATCGAGGGAGTCGGAAGTGTGGAGGTGGATGCTGGCAGACAGGAGGCAGAAGGTGAGTGAACCCCCCAACACATGGCCATGTAACAATGACAGCCTAGCACAGGATGCCGCAGTGGTGAGACCCATGATCCAGGCAGTGTGACAGGGTGCAGTGGGAGGGTGCCACATCAGCAACTACTAAAACAACCATGTACTAGTGCGCGAATGCCACCCATGTGAGTCAGAGCAGTGGGGAGGGCAGCCAAGGCACCCAATCAAGTGCCATGCACCACACGCCCATGACCAGAGCACACCAGTGCCCCATAAGTACCTGCCAGTGCCATGTACCTTGCCACCTCCAATGTAAACCGCACCCATGGAGGTGGCGTGGGTGCATGGGGATCAGAAGCATGCATACATGACAGCATCTGCCCCAGCACCTCCATCTTGCCATCCCCACACTGGCCAAATGCAAGCACCCTATGTGACTCCCTCAATTTTGCGCCCATCTCTATCATTCTCTCTCACTATGTCGGTGACAGCATGGCCAGACACCCTGCAGGCCCACCATGGTGGTGTGAACCATATACCACAGTGGTAAACAACTACAATAAGCATGCTGATGCAGAGGCTGGGGGACATGGAAGAATGCCAAAGGGATATGGAGGCCATCGGCCACACCCACACCGGTCATTTTCATGCTATTAGTGATGCAATGCAGGGGGCAACATGCTGGATGGCGCGTGACGATGCGAGGACCCAGAGGGTCACAACAGCCAGTATGATTGGTGAGGGAAATGAAAGAGGGCATCTCAGCCCTTGCAGAGGCCAACCGTAAGAGCAATGAGCTGCAACGACAACAGCTCCAGGAGGCTGGCTCTACCTTTCCCATTCCACTACACCAACCGAGGAATCCAAGGAGAGCACTCCTAGACGCCAGGCCTTGTGCCAGCTGTGCACAAGATCAACGGCTGATGGGATTCTGGGGAAGAGGCCACGGCCACAGTAATGGACATGCCAACAATTGGCCTGAGTGGCCATGGCATGGACTCATTGGAGGGTGAGGGAAGGGGGGACTGTATGCTGTAGTGTTGGTGGTGGGCAGGAGGAGGGGGACTTCTTTCTGGGGTGTTGGTGGTGGGCATGGGACGGGGGACTGCATTCTGGGGTGTTGGTGGTGGGTGGGGTTTAGGTGACTGTATGTTTAGGTGTTGGTGGGTTGGGGTCAGGGGGACTGTGTGCTGGGGTGTTGGTGGTGGGCGAGGTAAGGCGGGATAGTTGGTGCACAAAATTAGACAAACGTTTGTTGAACATCATTCATGCATGGATATTCCAGGGTGTATTTATGTGCAGTTTATTCACAGTGCTGGAAGTGGACAGAGGAAGGGTATTGTACTAGAAGAAATTGTCTATTAGTGCCTGCGGGCCAGTCTCCCTTCCCTCACATCATCCCTGGGAGTGGCTGCTCTGGCTCCTGCCTCATGCTGTTAATCTGCATCTTCCTCTGGCTACCAAGGCTTACAATATAGGAGCCAGGTTGGAAGATATCATGAGATTGATCGAATGAGTCAACATGTAAGACATTTTATTTCAAACCGATGAAGAATATGGCAGCGTTGGTGGTAAGTAAGCTTTGAACAAGTATAATCCGAGCCTCTGGTCTTGACATAGAATTCAGATTTTCAACACATTTGTTCCGGAAAGTCATAATTCTATTAAAGACACAGAGCCGAAGGATTATTCCACCCTTGCAATCGTGTTATGATATGTTATGATAGGCTATTTATAACACGCTTAATATCCAGAGGTTTCTAAGCGCGGACCCAGGAATCGAACCTGTGTTGCTTCGTGTCACCTTGCTCCCAAGGCAAGCACGTTGCTGCTGAGCTATCCTCCCGAGACGATCAATGAATGTACATGTTAAGTATATTGGAATGATTATCGTACTGATACTGTTATGATGTCATGACACGATTTCCCCACCCTTTGGTTCTGTTCACTGCAATATTATTTTTTTAATTTTAGGTACCGTTGTGGATAACAAGACAGCTGGGAACCAAGAGACGCAGTTATGTCTTCATCGGAGATTGCGTTTACCGGTTGGGCACATTTTCGGATCAGCAAAGTAAAGAGGGCGTTTCATGGGAGTTACAGTGTTTACGGGACTGTACAGTTGTGGATTGGTCAAGTTGATCACATGGATTTTCTTTATTGACCATTATACCTTGTTCTTGCAAAGACTTTACCTACAGTGGAACTTGTAGTTTTTGTCCTTGTCAGTTTTTAATATTGGTTTGGTTAAAGCTGCTCGAGAAGTAAAGTTAAAGAGAAAGCATAACCCATTGCCTCTGTGTCTTTAAAAGAATTATGACTTTCTGGAACGAATGTGTTGAAAATCTGAATTACACTGCATGATCCTAGGGTACAGCAGTCCTTTCAACGACTTCTTTCATATCAATGCGTCTTGTTAATAAATGCACTTCAATAAATCTGAATAAATCTGAATTAGACTGCATGATACCAGGGTACAGCAGTCCTTTGAGAGACTAATTTCATAGCAATGCGTCTTGTTAATAAATGCACTTCAAAAACGTTTTTGTTTCTTTTTTTCTCATAAATAAGAAGTGTTAGTGCTGCAAATAGCCACTACCCATTTCTGATGTGGCTCGTGTTTAATTGAACTACAATTCAATGACGAATGAAAAGGCCTCTTGCCTGTAGTGTAATTTCAAAAATTGTTTGCCACAGTTTTAGATCGAGGCAGAGCATATTATCTGGTGCTATGGCAGACAGACTTGGCAGAAAAATGCTCATGGATTTTTGCAAACACTTTCCAAAGAGGCAGTCATGAACTGCTACAGACAACCCTATAGAAACAAGGCACATCTGTCTAGGCAACGTTTTAAGAACAACCACCAATTAGGAACTCATATCCATTTCACAGTCAAGGATGTAAGGCTGCGAAATTGTATAAGTGGATAACTAGCAAAAGTGTATAATAAGCATGCAAATATAGCTTTCATGCCCTGGCTGAGGGGAGTACTTGGGCTTTTATGGCCTGATGGGAGAGCCTCAGCTCGGGCTGTGGGCCGTTCAAACCCATGTCCACCCCCTAGCTGGGGCGTGAAAGCTATTCGCACCCCAGGATTTATTTGAGTGCCAAAAGTTTTCTTTTATTTTCATCCGACAGGAGATCAGCTCTGCACGAGCCCATCCCTCATCAGAGAAACATTTTAAAATGTCTGCCACCATTGAAATGGAAAAGGGACTAGTTCCCTTTTCAGATGAGGGCAGCCATGGAAAACATGTTCTATAACGGCTGCCATCATCCGAAAAGGGACCTAGTCCCTTTTCTCTTTCAATGGCGGCCAGTCGGGAGGAGATCGACGACCGGAGCGCACGGCTCCGGTCCTGCTGGTAAGTTGGGGTGGGGGAAGGGGAATTGGGTGATTGGGGGGTGGTGGGGAGGCAACAGGGAGCGGTTCCCTGTTGCCTCCCCACGTTAGAAAAACTAAAAAACAAAGAAAGCCGCCACCGGGGAGGGACTTGGTTGGCTGTGAAGGTGGTCATTCCCCAAAAAAGATAATTATAAACTCATAGAAAAAGGACACACCCCAGTAGGGAATAAGACCATGAGAAAGTTTGTGAGTAAAACAAAGGTTTATAGAAATAAAGCATACAGAGGACTCTGCTGCCTTGAGAGCGCTCTGCCAAACAATACAAAAACAGTACATTACAAGCTTTAGAAACGTCACTAATGACGGCTCCATATAAGTACATCAAGTTACATTGAGATTGGTGAAAGACATGGACACATTATAGTAGTGTAGGGACCCGCTCCACAGGATTGGGTGGCAGCTTGGAGGCCCGGTAGGCATCATGTGGGTTAGTGGGCTCATCCTGGTGAGGTGAAGGTCAGGCCGGGCCCACGAGATAATGTTCTGTCTGAACTAAGCTACAAAATATCTCCTGACATGTAGTGAAAAATGCAAAACATAAACCATATACTAGAATGTGGGGATACCTATAAATTGTAGACACTTATTTACACATTCCCGCCTCAGGCATTTGTAGAAGTAAAGGGTACAAAGGTCTTGCCCTTCAGGTGGTTTATCAGAGGGCTTGATCTAGGATTGATTTGCCATGGCGCCCCAGAGCTTGAGGGAATGGATTGATGGGTGTTGGTTTTAGGCGGGATATATGATGACATGAAACCAGTTATATTGGGGGAACTCTGGGGTGGTCGGTGGAGAAGGGTCACACTTCGGTTACATCAAAGGAAGAATGGAGGGGCAAAAAGTTGTAGAGGCAATAATTTCCAAAGGTGGGGGTGAGGTGAGAGGCGCAGGAGCAGGTTTGTGGAGACGGATGGGCCACAAGTCAAGATTCACCCCAATCACACACAGGGCAGTGATCTCAGAGGAAGGAAAAGAATACACTTTTTACTTGTAACAATTCGCGCCAGGGCATCTGTGAGAAATGAGCTTGGGTGGCACAGACATGGAAGGAGGAGGTGGGGGCAGTCAGTGTTTGTTGTGTGCGGCGCTGCAAAGGGGGGAGAAGGCTTCTCAGTTATCAGGATGTGGCCTAGTCCCAAAAATGTAGTCTGCAGGTGCACAAAATGGAGTCCGGACGTCTCCCCACTACTGCATGAGCATTAGGTTTCTTTTGTACCGGATGTACCGGGGGTGTGCAAAGCAACCCTTCCTCCCTTACACCTGGAACAGCAACATACCTGCCTAACTTCTGGGTTTAGTCGGGAGACTCAGGAGTTTTACACTCTTTTCCGGGTCTCTGGGGAAGAGCGTGGAGTCTCCGAAGCATTTTACTTGGTTTATCTTTTAAATGAGCCTTAGGCCATAACTTTTATGTGTGGAATTATAGCGCACATTCCAAGCTAGATCCCCTCCAGGAGCTTCTGTGTTTGGGTAGCCCGGAACAGGGATGGGTTGTGTACAAATCAAGGATGGACATTTGTACACAGCTAAACCCTTCACCTGCCAGCCTGTCCCATCATTCACTGTGTGGAGCCTGGTTTTGGTAAGAGTGCTTTGGAGGGGGCAAGAAGGTGTTTTTTCTTTTATAATTTCCAGAGATTACCCTACTGCATAGTATTAGCAACAAATCAGTAAATAAATCCCAGCATGCATCAGTATGCCCTTACTAAACTAAAAAGGGCACTATTCTACTGTTACAGCCATAGTGGGCAACCAACCATAGCAGTTGTGGGCCCCAGAAAACTGATTTATTTTTCCAACCTTGCATATTCCTTTCTTGCCCCACTAACCTCACCCACCTGTCTCCTCTCTCTCTTTCAAATATGCTGAATGCCGGGAGACCAGGCAAACCGCGCAGTATATCATGGTATAAATCACAATAATAAGACCTAACAGAATCATCCAAAGGAGAGGGGGGCATAACAAAAGTCTAAGGTCCCTAAACTGTCTGTACTTTCGGTTTCTTCTGTTAGCAGCTGGCGCAGGCTGATTGTTACAATTTGATATCAAAGGCATTGAACACAAAGCAAGTGCAATTTGAATACAGTAAGAACTCTTTCATAGTATTACTGCCATGTGAGGAGTAGATAAACGCCTGAGCAGAGATGAGCGGAAACAAGTCCCATTTTCACTTTATGATTTTGGCGCACATGTTGGGGTTAGGGCCACTTATGTGGTGAAACATTGCAAACATAAGAAAGAAGCATGGGTGTTCAGAAGCAGGATCGGGTTGACATGGTAACTGTTAATGCTGTGGTATGAACATGCTGAATCAGAAAAGGCTATTGTGTGTGTGTCCCTGTGGCATTTAGACCAATGCATGGGTGTTTTACAATGCTTCTCCCAGTCAGGTGTCTTGTTTTGAAATCACATGCTTTCATGTACTGGCGTAGTGATCCTTCCTTTGCCTGCTCGCCCACTGGTGTAACTAGGGCCCTAGAGCCCCCATATGGTGGAGGAGCCCCGGGGCAACTGGAGGCCCCTGATTCTGGCCAGTAACACAGTAGGGACTGCAGGAGCCCATGCTTCTGATAACAGCCCTACAATTCACACAGTTCTCATCAACACTATTTTAACATGCACTTTTGTGCCTTTTTCTTAAAAGGAATGTTGACTTGCTTCCATAAAATTTAATTAAGTCTGAATTCCCTTAGAAAAGGCCACAAAACACATGTAAATCTACAATAAAGATGGGATGGGGCAGTATGAGCATCGGTTGTTTTTATCAGTGTTTTGGGGCCTTTTCCTTCAGGGAATACAGGCTTCCTTCCATAAAATTGTAAGTAAGCCAACATTCTTTTAAAAAGAGGCCGAAAAACAAATTCAAACGCACAACAAGGGTAAGAGAGAGTTACAATTCAACACCAGGACTGTGATCCTCAAAGCAACAGCCTGTGAAGGTAAGTAAAATAAGTGTTTGTATGAATGCATGTTGTAAGTAAAATAATAATGTCTATGCATTCATGTTAGAACGTATTTCAAGCTGTGTTTGTATCCGTGAGTGAATCTCTGATTGTGAGACTGACTGGCTGTTTGTGTTTGTGGGTGTGTAATTGTGAGTGAGTGTCTGTGTGTGAGACTGACCGGTTTTGTCTGCAGCATCAACATGTGAACGTAAGTAAAATTAAAGTCTATGCATGCATGCATGTTGTCTGTAAAATAACAAAGTGTTTGTATGTGTATGCATGCATGTTAGAATCTATTCCATGCTGTGTGTGTATGTGTGAGAGCCACTGTGTGAGAGATTGGGTGGCTCTGTGTGTTTGTATATGTGTGTATGTGTGGCGAGTCTCTGTGTGCGTTCCCTGTCTCTCTCTCTTCTTGCCTTGTGACATCCTCCCACACACTCTACTTGCAAAGTCACACTCTTCCACACTTTCTCCTTGTGCTATCACACACTATCCCTGTGCTGTCCCACTCTTCTTGCGCAATCTCATTCTCCTTCACCCTGCACTCACATTCTCCCTGCACTATTGCACTTTGTCATATTCTATCTTTGCACTGTAACTCTCTCCCACACTCCAACTCTCCCTCCTTGCACTGCCACACTCTCCTATTCTCTCTCCTTGCTCTATCAAACTCTCCCACTCTCCTTGTACTGTTTCTCCTTCTCTTCGTTCTCTCTTTGAACGGTCACTCTCTCCATTTGCACTGTAACTCTTTTTTCACTCCTTGCACTCTTTCTCTCTCACTCGCCCTCTTTGCAATTATTCTCTCTTCTTGTACTCGTTCTCTTGTTCCTGGCATTCTCAATCTCTCACTTCTGACTCACTCTCTGCTTCCACTTTCTAGGTCTCTGTTAGCACTGTATATCTTTCTCCTTGCACTCTCTCTCTAACCCTCTCTCTGTACATAGTCTCTCTCTCCCCTTGCACTGTCTCTCGTTCTCTCTCCTTAGACTGTAACTTACCCGCTCTTGCTCCTTGCACTGTCACACTCTACTAATCTCTCTCCTTGCACTGTCACCCTCTACTGCACTCTCTCCTTGCACTGTCTCATTCTTCTACTCTCTAGTTGCACTGTCACACTGTACTACACTTTCTCCTAGCACTGTCACACTCTCACCTTGAGTCTTCACATTCTTTCACACTCTCTCCTAGCACAGTCAAATTGTGCCACATGTTCTACTTATGATGAAACACACTCTCTGTGTGATGTTATACTCTTCCACACTCACTCTCTGTACACTGTCACACTCACTATCTCTCCATGAAAAGTCACACACTGAGTGCTGTCATACACTCTTTGTGTGCTGTCACACTTTCTCTCTGTGTGCTGTCACATTCTCTGTTAATGTGAATGTTAAATATCTGTTATAGGGCGCAACTCGCGCATAGGCCTCAGTGAGCAGCATGTAAGAGGAGAAACAGGAATTCTAGAAAACCAAAGGAAGATGGGAAGAAGTAAGGAGCTTAGTAATTGGAATAAAAGAGATAGGTTTTTAGAGATCTCTTAAATGAGGAACGTTCAGGGCAAAGACGAAGATCGGTGGAGAGCGTATCCCACATGCAATGTGTAATAGAATCAAAGGAGGTGCTGCCAAATCGAGCCAGTCTATAGCAAGGATGCTCGAGTCTATTAGAATTGTTAGATCAGAGAGGGCAGGAGATACAGGGTCACCTAATCCTTTTCTTCAGATAAGGAGGTGCTCTGGCACTGAGAGACTTGTAAAGGGAAGACTTTTATAGGTGACCCAGTGTTTTTATCTGGAAGTCAATTCAGGGATCTATGAGCCTCAGTGACATAATTCCTTCTCGCCAAACCATAAACAACTTGAACAGCATTATTCTGAGCCACCTGTAATGAGGCCAGGTTGGATGCAGAAGTGCCTGCCAATAGATTATTTCCATAGTCCAGTTCAGAGTTGACCAGAGCAACAGCAAGGTTAGCAGTATTAGTTGTAGAGAAGAAGAGCTTGATTTGCCTAATGAGGCAAGTAGTGTAGTCACCTGATCTCTTCATCTGGCTAAGGTGCTTATAAATGCGAAGAGAGGCATCAAAATAGACAGACACCAAGAGTCTCGACCCAGGGGCTGTTTTTAATAGAGGTGTCAGAATGGGATCTGGTTTACCAAGGCGTTGGGTAGGGCGAACCATCAAAAGTTCAGTTTTGTTCCCATTATGGGCCAGTGAGTTGTTAATAATCCACTCCTCAATCAAAGTATAGATAGAGGTCAATCTGGACCGATCCTTCTAATAGTTGGCAGTCAGCTCGATCAATATCTGGGTATAATCGGTGTAGTTAGTGTAACCCACGCTGAAGCTATCCAGAAGATCAAAGAAATGACTGATATAAAGATTAAAGAGGGTGGCAGAAAGGTAAACATGCTGCGGGACACCGCAAGTGACTTAAAAGTACAGGAGGCCACACAGGCAGAGCAGGGTCCCAAAAAGGTGGGAAGCCATCCCAAGGCGCTACTGGAACAGTTAGCGATGCTCCCCAACTTCTCCAAGAGCAGAAAATGGTCAACAAGGTCCACGCTGCGGGAGTTCGAGGAGCATCAACATAGCAACCTGACCAGAGTCAACTACACGGCACAGGTGGGTCTTAAGGTCCAATAGATCAGTCTCAGTGCTGTGAAGGGCTCTGAAACCAGATTGCAAATAGTCCAAAAGCCAATTTTCCTCAATATGTTTCTGAAGCTGCAAGTAAGCAACCCTGTCCAGAATCTTCAACAAGAAAGTAGCGTTGGTGATAGGACGGTAGTTCTCTATGGCAGCTGGATGAAGAGAAACCTTCTTGATAACAGAGGAAATCCAGACATTTTTGAGCGACGCTGGTACTGTAGAGGTGACAAAGGAGGAATTAACTAATTTAGTGACAAAAGGGGCTAGACAGTCAGAAGATGAATTAAATTTAGACGGTGGAGACGGACAGAGATCAACATTGTCATAAGATGGCTTCAAATTGCAGCCAATATTAGGGTGTTCAGCTCCCGTTATTTCTTTAAAGTTAAAAAAAGTGATAGCGCAATTAAATGTTTCACTGCACTCAAGTTCCTTGGAATGGACATTGGTCAAGATGGCATGACCAGCATGTAGCAGAGTGATCTTATTCTGATGGACATTACGTTTCTTACTTTCTCATTTACATGTTCGAAGGTGAAGAATCATATCAGAGAACCATGATTTACCAAGGGTTTTGGTCTTCATGGTGCTCTTATCAGACGGGAAATTTCACAAAAACTACATGCCTCAACCCTTGTAGAATATTACAAATCTCAGAGGATTCCCAGAGGACTCAGAGTATACCTAAGACCTACCATGTGCAGTGAGAATAAGGCATTTGTGGCCAAATGGGACCACATCCTCAATAAGTGTTCCCAAGACTTAATTTTGCTGACTATTGAGGAACTATATAAATCTTTAACATCAATAGATAGATACCGAGATATACTCCTTGAACACCCAACTATCTGAATTTAAATCATCACAAGAGCTAACTGAATTCCTAGAAGACATCAATCATAAACTGATTGGATACAAATCTGACATCGAACAAAGAAAGTTGAGAAAATTCAAACGTGATACGTTTGACTACTTGAATGATATTGTCTATAGTTGGCAAGAGTATTATCAACATCGGAACCAGAATAGGAATAGACCCTGCAATCCAAATACATCTGACTCTGGCAGTGACAGTAGTAGTGGAAGCACAGGTGAACCCATTAGACCGGAAAGAACACAGCCACATCCCTCTAACCAAGGTGAGGCATCTGAGAAGTCCGGTCCAGACCAGCTGAACCCCGCCCGTGGTGATCAACTGACACCAGAGGTGTTTTTTTAGGTCTGCGGGACAGACAAAAAGAAAAACCAGGAGAGGGAGAAAAGCCCAAAAAGGAAGTAACAAGTAATTGAGAACCTCGTGGTCAATATCTTGAGTAAAACATTCACAAGTAGGTAACTCAACATATTAAATCGTGGTCTCTCCTTCGTGCCAACAAGCAATACCTCACTCCTCGAAGAGAACATTTGCCTTCGTAGACTTTTGAGAAAATTAAGATTGAACATTTTCTTTGAAACTGATATGGACGAACAAGTCATGATGCAAATGGATGACAATCTGGAGATGCGTCCCAAATGCTCTTTTGATCCACGCATCCATCCAAAATTCAGTCCTAGACCTATTTGAAAAGAATGTCTTGAATGACTTCAAAGGACCAACTATCAAAGAAATACACCTACTAATATCACGAATAGTCAACTTGAGCATGTGGAACTACTGGCGAAAGACGAGGACTTGACAATTAAACCTGCTGATAAAGGAGCCGCCATTGTAGTAATGGATTCATCATATTACACTGAGAAATGTTTGGAACTCCTTAGAGATGAGACTACATACACCAAGTTGGTTCATGACCCTCTACAGAAAATAAAAACCATCATTGAAAGATCCATTGACAACGCGACAGAGAACAGATGGATTAGTGAAAAAACAAGTCAATTCCTAATAAACAAACGCCCAATCACACCTGTTTTCTATGGTTTGCCTAAACTCCACAAGAACCCTTTGACCCCGCAATTGAGACCCATTATTGCTGGGACGGACAGTGTGTTTGACACACTGGCCATATATTTGGATCGACTGTTGCAACCACTAGTACAGGCGATTCCTACATATTTGAAAGACACAACAGATTTTTTGAACTGCCTGCAAGAGATAAGAGCCCTCAGCGATGAGTGCATTATATTTAGCATGGATGTCTGCAGTCTTTATATGTCTATCCCGCATGGAGAAGGCATCCAAGCTGTCTTATGGCTACTTTCCAATTCATCTGAGATCAAAGGGTATCCTGTGTTTGCTGTAGAATTGCTTGACTTGATCCTGAATAACAGCTATTTCCGCTTCCAAGGTAAATATTCTGGTCAAATTTCAGGGACATCCATGGGGTCAGAAATGGCGCCAGTGTATGCCAACACCTAGATTTATTACTTTGAGCATACATTTGTATTTGACCACCATCACTGGTCTCCTCAGCTGCTTACCTGGAAATGTTACATCAAATACATTTTTGGCATCTGGTGTGGAACAAGAACCGAACTAGACTTATTCTTTGATTACCTAAACAAAGTACACCAAAAAATTAAATTTACAATGGAAGACGGATCACCATCTCTACACTTCCTTGATGTGGAACTAAGAATTCAGGAAAGACTGATTGCCACCACGGTTTACCACAAACCAACCGATGCAAAAAACGTGTTAAATTATACAAGTTTTCATCCAAAGTCTATCTTAAGAAGTTTGCCTTATAGCCAGCGGGTTTAGATTCAGAATGTTCTAAACTAATAGACCACTTTGAATCAAGGGGATATCTGCAAGACACATTGGAAGATGCAATTGAAAGATCCACCAACCTGAGTAGAGACCATCTCCTAACACCTAAGGTGAAAAATAAATCTACACCTCTGCTTTCTATCTCTAAATTCTCATGGCAAAGCTTTCAAATATGTAGAGTCATCAGAAAAAAGTGCGCCGTGCTGCACAACGATCCTGTGCTGTTGAAGCTATTCCCGAAAGTGCCCATGATGGCCTTCAAAAGAGGTTGTAACCTGAAAGATAGGCTGGTCATAACCGAGCGACCTGCAAAGACGGTCTGCAAAATAAGCTGCATATTATTCGATCAATAATGCTTGAAAAAAGGAGCAGAACTGTTTGTCTGTGGATATTGACCTCTTAAGGCCTTTAAAAGGAAATTAGATATTCCTATTTTTAACTTTCACCCAATAAGTGTATCAGAATTAGAAAAAAACATTCAACAGATGAAACCATCACAATGCAGAGAGATATCTGTGCTTCAATGATAATTAAATCATGTGCTCCGTCTTTTGTAAAAGCAGTTTGCACATTTGTTAATGCCTCACTTATTGAGGGGAAAGTGCCAATGGAACTAAAACAAACCATGGTTACTCCAATTATCAAGAAATTGGGGTTGCCAAGCGACAATCCATTGATTTTTTGCCTTATTTGAAATACCCATTTCTTCTTGAAAATACTGGACCGGGTGGCGAATTATCAAATTGCTGAACATCTGAATCAGTACCCTATCCTGTACTTACACCAATAAGGATTTAGAAAACTATTCGGAACTGAGACTTCTCTCCTGGAGCTTAACTCTAGGTTACTAACAAAGATGGATAAGAGTGAGCTCTCATTGATTATATCTTTGGATCAATCTGCAGCCTTTGATTTAATAGAGCAATCTATTCTGAATACGAGGCTCAAGGAAGTAGCCAATTTCTCCGATCAGGCCGCATCTTGGGACGCTTCCTTCTTAGAACATAGACACAGCAGTGTTTGCTCGGATAGTGCGGAAGCAGACCCAATCTTGGTACTTTACGGAATCCCACAGGGAGCTAGCACTTCACCCTGCATCTATAATCTCTTCATGGCTCCTTTTTTCTACATGTTGGAGCAGGAGGGCATCGTTTTCTCAAACTACGCAGATAATACTCAATGTGTAGTTCCCCTAACAGGCTCCCATGTACAGGATGAACTCGAAGTCAACAGAGTCTTTAGCCTGATTGAAAATTGGATGCTGGATAACTCTCTAGCTCTAAATAGGAGCAAGACAGAGCTTATGATTGTTGGTAGTCCACACGCTCTGAAGACTCAAAATCCCTCATATAGCTCCTTCAAGTTAGGGGACAACACTATAAGTCCATTACCAAAAACTAAAATATTGGGAGTTATTTTACACCAATCTCTTAATATGAAAGCGCAAGTGACCTTGGTGGTGTCCTCCTCAGTTTATTATGTTAAACTACTGTCACACCTGGGGCCACTCAGCTCACAGAAGAGTGCAGAAACCATTGCAAGAGTGATTATAAGGGGCCAAGCTGGATTACTGCTGCAGCCTTCTGCTAGGCAACGGCAAGCAGGTCCTACAGAGACTGCAAGTGGTACAGAACTGGGCAGTTAGAGTGGTAATGGGGCTTTCAAGGCACGAACATGTATCCAAAGCTAGACGAGCGCTTCACTGGTTACCAGTGGAGTCAAGAATTAAGTTCAGATCTCTGGTGATAACCTTTAAGTGTAGAACCCCAATGCTGCCGCCGTATCTTCAGTGCTACATTAAAGCCCATAGGGTTCTATATAAATAACATGTAATGTAATGTAATGTAATGTAAAAGACAAGCAACTGCAGCAAAAGACGAAAAGGAAGGGTACCTTACCTTGCCTTAATTGGAAATATTGTAATAACGTAACTAAGGATGACACCATCTCTCATCCCCACACAGGGAAGAAATTCAAAATATATAACTTTGCGACTTGTCTCTCAACAGGAGTGATATACTCGATCAAGTGCCCATGTGGCAAATTACACATTGGGCAAACAACAAGAACAGTAAAGGACAGGTGGACGTAGAATAAATCCACAATTAGATGCAAGAACATGAGGTCACCATTAGCACAAAACTTCCTTGAACAACATCACACGATTGCCCAAATGAAATTTCAGGTCATAGAGGTTGTGAAAAAACTACAAAGAGGAGGTGACTATCAAGCTCGCCTCTCGAGAAGAGAAACATTTTGGATTAATCAACTGGATACTCTGCAACCGAAGGGACTGAATGATGAGTTCTCATTGAGTTGCTTTATTTTATAATGTTCTATGTGGACCTATTTTTTAGCCCAAACAGGGGCTCCAGAGACATTGGGTCCCTGGGCTATTTGTGCAGTGCACAAACGATATATAATACTCACCCATATACAGATTTGTATGGAAACCAATGATGTAATGTGATGCGTTACCCTTAACGTTTCATGCTTTTGAATTTGTTAAAACATTGATGTTGAATATTAATGCCAAAAGTATTGAAAATACTTTAAAAAATTGGACCTCATTATTATATTTTTGTGTTTGAACCATTGTTAACAAAGGAATCTGTGGACATACAAACATTTGTTATATACTGTTTAGTAACTTTACAATACTAGGAGGATGAAATATATGTATATTCCAACTTGTCTCTATGTTCTAAAACCCTTCCTAGATGAAGTACTTCTTGTTCCGTTTCCAAGCCCTCATTTATCTGAGCCATTCCTGGCTAATCTTAACATTCATATCAAATAATTACTTTTTGCCTGGTTGGGCCACGCCAGCCTGATACATATAAGGCAACTTGACATTAAGATTATGTAAGTGAGCGGCCTGAGCGTCGGTGTAATCTTCTATCAATTTCTTTGAAATCTTTGACTGTTCTGGTGATCTCAGTCCAGACACCACAGGAGAAGTCATGGAACATACATACAATATTGGATACTGTGAAAACAAAGAAATTGATATGAGGCTGGGAAGCCCAAAGGAAACACACCAACACAGGTTACAAAGGACATACAAAGTGCTTTATTTAAAAGCTACAGCAGTTACCAAAAAATCAATTGACAAACGGATAGCTATTCGGCTCTCAGAGTAACGTAACGAACTTCAAGGAAGGTTTGATGCATTAGTAGAGAGACCGTACATTGGAATATTTGTGCTTTTATACTCTTTATCCAGCTCTGGCCAACCCCCTCGCGGGTTAACCATTCTTAAAACCAGGCCTAGGGTTCCTTGCCAGCTCAATCCCATAATGTATGCATTTTTGATCAGTTCCGCTGATACAGTTGTTCATTTACACATAGGTCAGGGATAGGACAAGGTCTCAGTTCGCGACCCTGACAAGTGGCCTGCAGGCATATTACTTATTCATGTGTGCAGAGGTCACAACGGCCAGAATCTCACTCAGAATGTCATTCGGCCTCCATTTTGATGTTCAGGGTGACTTCCACATTACAAGAGAACCTAAAATGGCGGCTAAATCCAAGATGGCGACTTACACAGTTTTCGTTAAGGTCAAGACCTTACCGCGGAATCTATTTACATGATATTTTAGACAACTTGGCGTAGGCCAACACACATTCAAATACTGCGATAGGAGGCATAATATTATTTCAATTCCAACAGACCCTCCTTTTGGTCTATGCCAAGTGCTAACATCATTTCTAATACTTTTGAAAATAACTCCATGTGTTGTCATCCATAGATCCCGAATCATTGTCTGTAATATCTATAGCCATTAGGTTCTTCATCAAAACCTCTTGTAACACGAATTCTTTAGATGCTGCATCTGAGGCATATATTTTATGCCCTATTGTGCTCACTGCTTGGGCACAACATCCCCCTAGCATTCCACATATACTCGGAAGACATTGAAAACAGCAACAAAGGAATAGCAGGATGCCCAAAATAACCAGAATAACAGAAAGCACCTTCCAACCCCAAGATCGTAAAGAATCTCAGAACCAAGTGCTAAGATTCCAATCTCCTACAGGGATATGCACTTGAGAACTAAGAGTATGCAAGTTCTGTATTGCTTTAAAAATTGTTGGCGAGGAATCTGGAACGAAAACACAGCAAGCGGACCCCACTAATTTGCATACTCCACCTCGTTCTGCCAAAATAACATCTAATACCATCCGATTTTGTAGTGCTATCAATCTTATTGCTTTTTGCTCTAAGGTCATATTGTAGAGTATGTCTGTGGTCCGGTTGATCATTCTCTCCAGTACCCTTGCTAATCCCCTAATGTTCTCAGAGTTTGTTATTTGTCCCCAAAAGGGTACAACTGATTTGGCTATATCTCCTAATACTTGCCCAGGGGTATCTCCGTTCTTGTCCCGCCTTGGGCGAGCTTTAGAAACCTCCAGTGTACTAGCTACAAATACCCCAGGTAATAATATTCCTAAATAACAGGTTCCCTGCCAATCCTTGGGCAACCAGGGAAATGCTAAACTACCACAAACAAAATAAACAGGCCCCCCTACATACAGAGGCCTGTTTTCTCCAGTCAAATTTACAATGTTCTTACAACCTTCAAAATCTCCCATTGGCCTAGTGCCATTTCTTTGTACACAAAAGGGGACCGAGTCAGGGCTATGATTTATAGAATAAGAAGGAGGTACGGCGTCCTTATTGCCTATCGGAGCCATTTTAAAGGAAATTAGAGTTTGAAAAGGAAGAGATAGTTTATCAGACGGCCTAATAGAAGCGACATTAGGTTTACTTCTATTTGCAAAAAGCGAGCATCCCAGGGGAGTCAATTCACGTTTCTCGAAATCATTCAGATTAGTTCCATCGAAATTCCCTGAGATGCTATCATTCCATCGGCCAAAGAATAGTGCTCTAAGGGAGGCATAGCAAGCAGTCCTTAAAGGTAAAGGATGTATATACCATCCCAGTCCCTTGTTCCCATGTTGCGGCAAATGAGTACAAATCCAACAATTACTCTTATTAAAAATGGCATGAGTTGCATTCATTACTATCATTAGAGTGTTATTATGATACTTTTGTCTATGTTGGGAGTCTCTAGGGGACAGAGTGTGAAGGTGTACAGAGGGAGTCAAAACAGTTGGTACAATCTCGGTCGGTAGTAAAGGTTTCAGAGGATACATTTCTTCAAAATACCAAAGTCCTACAGCAGCAGTTGCAAAAATAACAATTATCATTATCAAAACATAGCAGTACGTTTTCGGGGCCCAGGCACATTGTTCATTGTCCAAGTTGGTCACCCCCTTATTCACAAGTCCAATGCGGGGAGCAGCAGCAGAGGTGGCAGGCATTGTAGTTCCTCAATCGACGACCCCAATGTTCGTTGCTGGCAACGCTACGGGCGCGCGATTTCTTAGTCCTTCCCAACACTAGCCAGCAGAATCCCTTTTGTTCAACAGAACTTTCTTATAAAAAGGAAAACTTCCAATCACTTCCTTTTCCCAGATGCACGGAAAAACCCGTGCCGTAGTTCTATTTCCTTCGTCGAAGGTTGTACCTGGTGGTACCCAAAATTGTCTGATCCGGAAATAAGGTGTCGTCACTTCCTGAGGGAAGCGACGTATCGGAGGCGACGGAAGTCGCAGAGCTTGAAACAGTGTTTTCCGGAAGTGATTTTTCAGGAGAGTGCGGAGACGAAATGGACTGTTCCCCAAGCTCCTCGGGCTCAGAGAAATTCTCTGACGCACTCACAGCGCTGTTTGCTACTCCAAGATCAGAGACTGTAGCATCAGCGAGGGGTTCTGCTTTTTCTGTAACGTGTGGCGTCGGGTGAGGAAGTTTCTTGACATGCGTCGCGTGGATCCAGTTCTTCTTTCCAGCCACCCGCACTGCTGTCCTGGTGACCAGTAACACCTGGTAGGGTCCCCGCCAGCTGGGCGCGAGACAGGAAGACCTCTCGTAGGCCTTCACTAGGACCCAATTTCCAGGCTGTATATTGTGTCCTGGGCCCGTGAACCGTACAGGTAAAGCTGAGTGCACCTGGTGATAAATAAAATACAGGTTTTTAGTTAACTGGTTACAGTAGTCTACAAGCAATACATTTTCCCCCTCTCTCAGGACTTTAGGCTTTGGGAGACCCCAAATGTTAGAAGGTCTCCCCATCACTACCTCAAATGGAGAAAGCCCGGTTTTAGTCTGAGGTGTGGTACGCATAGCTAATAATACAATAGGTAAGGCATCTGGCCATTTCAGTTTGGTATCAGCACATGTTTTCGCAAGCTTATTCTTTAAGATACCATTGTGTCTTTCCACCAACCCAGCACTTTGAGGATGTCTAGCTGAGTGAAATTGTTTTTCAATACATAAAGCTCTGCATATCTGCAAAATTACTGCTGCAATAAAGTGGGGACCATTATCCGACCAAATTACCCTCGGGAGCCCAAATCGAGGAAAGAATTCTTTTACCATAATCTTTGCAGTGGTCATGGCGGTAGCATCTTTAACGGTGAAAGCCTCGACCCATTTACTGAAGGCACAAATAATTACAAGAACGTATTTCAGATTATTACATTGTTCCATCTCAATAAAATCAAAGTGAATGACCTTGAAGGGAACAGAAGGGGGCCCAAAGCTTCCCCTTGGAGTTACTGTCCCCTTACCCACATTGTGCTGTAAGCAGATCATACAGTTCTGGACATGCCTCTTCGCAGTCTCCAGAATCTTGTTATTCACCCAAACTCGTTCTAACATTTTCGTGATTTGCTGGGCACACACATGTGTAGGACCGTGTGCCATCGTAACCATTGCCAATACATATGAATCAGGGAGCAACCATTTTCCTTCGGATGTATCCACCCAACACCCTTCATCATCCAATTTCCCCATTCCTTCAGCCCACCTTTTAGATTCTTCTATTGTGGCATCAGTTTGAATATCTCGCACAGACCCAATATCTTCATCCATTATGTAAGCATCTCTCATTTCCCTCAAGGCATAGATGTCGGTGCTAAGGTCTGTGGCCTTTTGTCTGGCTATCAGGTCCGCAAAGGCGTTCCCTTTGCCCACATCATCTATGACCTTACGATGTGCTGCACATTTCATGATCGCTAACTGTTTAGGGAGTGAGAGTGCCGAGAGTAATTGCACTATCAAGGAGCCATGCTGGATCTTGGTCCCATGTGAGGTCAGGAACCCTCTTTCCGACCAGAGCCTTCCAAAGTTGTGAGCCACCCCAAATGCGTACTGACTATCAGTATATATATTTACTATACGCCCTTGGGAGAGTTCACAAGCTCGGGTCAACGCTATAATCTCTGCGGCCTGCGTGGAGTTATGTGAAATTCTCTTAGTTTCAACAACTTTGCTCAATGTAGTAACTGCATAAGCAGCTGTAGATGTACCATTCGAAAGTTTGAAGCAGGAGCCATTGCAAAACAGCTCCCCTTCTGCATTATCCAAAGGAGTATCTATGAGATCTATCCTGCCCTTCGTTTCTTGTTCAGTGGTATACAGGCAGTCATGTAATTCTTTGTCACCGCAAACAGTGTTTTGTGGGAAAGGTAAGAGCCGGATTAAGAACACAACACCTCTTAATTTGGATGTGAGGGGCAAACAAAATTAGTTCATAACCTGTTAACCGCGCAGAGGTGAGGTGTTGCGTTTGGGTTTTATTCAATATAATATCAACAGAGTGAGGTAACACAAAGGCCTTGTCATAATTTGGAGTACCCAGAACCGGTGCAGAGCATAATGCGGTTTTGAGAAGCTCAAATGATCGTTGATGTTCCGATTTCCATGGCAGTGGCAGAGAAATGCCCTTCTTCGTCAAAGCCAACATCGGTTTTATCACTAGCGAAAAGTTTGGGATCCACAACCTGCAGTAAGAAGCCATACCTATTAAGGCTCTGACTTCCTTCTGTGTATTTGGAACAGACATGCCAGAAATGTGTTTTATCCTTTCAGGTGTCAATCTTCTCCCCTCCTTTGACAGGAGGTCGCCTAAATAGGCGACCTCCTGACAACAATATTGAAATTTTTCAAGCAAAGCTTTATGACCATTTTTGGCTAAATGAACAAGCAACAGTACAGTGCCTTCTTTACAAGCACTCTCAGAGTCTGCAGCCAAAAGCAAATCATCAACATATTGAAGCAGCGTACAAGTAGGTGGCAATTCAAGGGTGTCGAGCTGCTCTTTCAAAGCTCTACTATAAATGCTAGGACTTTCAGTATACCCTTGAGGTGCCCGGGTAAATGTAAATGAGCGTCCCCCCAAGGTGAACGCAAACAGATATCAACTTTCCTCATGTATAGGAATGCTAAAGAAAGCGTTTTTTAAATCCACAACGCTGAAGTGATCATTGTCAATATCGTCGTCACATCGGGCACAATTGGAAATTGTGGGGCGACCACTCTGTTAATAGCACGAAGATCAATTATGATCCGGTATGGAATTGCATTGTCGCCTTTCTTATATACAGGCAAGATCGGACTGTTACACAAACTACCTGTAATCTCTTCGATCACCCCACGATGCACAAAATCGGAGACAATGCATTTCAAAGAACGTTCGCCCTCAACTGATATTTTATACTGCGGAATGCGTGGTAGTTTCACTCCATGTTTCAGAACTATTTTAACGGGCTCAATCTGTAATACCCCGACATCATTGTTTGTCTACCGCCCATAAACATTCCGGGACAATGCTAAACTCAGAGGTAAAGGTCGAATCAAGAATTGAGAATTAGGAAGTTGCTGTGGTGAAACCGTCAGCCGTACTCCATCAGAAGAACAATGAATTACTGCGTTCAATTTCTTTAACAAATTCAACCCCAGCAAATTCTCTCCACAGTTTGAAGTGAGAAGAAAAGGGAAATGGTCCGTAAAGGGACCCAAAGAAACAGACACCGGTGCAGAAACCGGACAGACAGTTGGTATACCAGAAAACCCTATGGAAACATTTGTTTGCCCTGACAGTGGAATGTTTGGAACCCGAAAATGATCAATGGAGCACTTCTGCGCTGCAGTGTCTATCAAAAACTGGTGTTTCCTATTCCCTACTAATAATTCAACGTACGGGCCTTTCTGATTAACGGGAATAGGTGAAGGTTCCAAACCCTGCTTCGGGCAATCCTAATGAAATAGAGTATCATTGGAAGGAAGCTCTTCAGAAAGGTAGGCAGCAGAAGGGTGATCAAATATGTTCCTCGAATCCCCACTCAAGGTCTTATTTTCCCGTGAAAAAGGTTGCTGAGGATCTTGTAAAAACTGACCTCTATCAGGGCCCCCTGCTCCAGGGCGGCCCCTAGGTCGTCTACCCATACCCCCAAACGCACTGTTTGACCTTTGGCGAAGGACAGGGCACTGTGCTCGCCAATGACCTTCCTGGTGGCAATAAGCACATTGATTAATATTCACAGGACCCAAAGGAGCATTTCCTTTTGGGACATACTGACCTCTAGTCTGTGTCGTGCCTCCTCTGGGGTTTCTAACAATTTGCTGTAATAATACTTTGGTTTTCAAATCTCCTTTCCGCTTTTCAATTTTGTCCTTCTCATTGTTAACACGGTTCTCATAATACTGAGCCATGTGCAAAACCTGAGATTGAGATTTTGCCTGCCAAGCGCTCTCAGAGGACATAATCTGTGACTGGATGTCAGGCAACAGTCCACGTACAAATTTGTCCACGAACAACCTTTTCCCAGAATCTGTACCTAAATCCTGTCCACTGAAGTCAGAAAATACCTGCTCGAATCTATTAAAAAATTCGGTGGCGCCTTCAGTTTTTCCTTGGACACAGGCCGTAAGCTTGTCCCAAATAATTCTTTTCTCTGGAATTATAGTTTTTAATTTTGCAACAATTCTATCAGGCAAAGTAAGTATTACCTGTGGGGGTTTCTCACCAGCTGGCCTTTCACCATCAATCCTAATCATATTAGCCCACGTATCTCCCAACCCTGGCACATCGTCTACTGTCCAAACCTGTTTCCATACATCTACGGGCAGGAGTACAGGAAATAGTAAGTCAATATCACTCAAGGTGAACACAGAGGACTGCAAGGCAGACTCTATTTCTTTGTAAAACCCCGTCGGGTTTTTCCTGATATCGGGAACTGATTGTCTAATAGTGTTCACTTTCTGTCGTGAAAACGGGACGTGAACAAATTGTGATACATAATGTGCAGGGACATCCACAGCGGGGGCACCAGTCCCATCGTTGGCGGGGATCTCAACTTTTGGGACAAAGGTCGGAGGAACCTCTCTCATAGGCAACTGAGATATAGTTACCTCTGGCCGCTTACTAAGCAATAGAGCCAGGTCGAGCGCTAAGGCAGCTGAAGAAGTATCGGGTGAAAAAACCCTTTTACAAATCCCCAATAATTCTATGGGGCAACTAACCTTCTCTCTTACACATTCTTCTTGCAGGTACTGTACCATTACCTGAATTACCTTTCTTTGCATTTCTACTGTATACTGACTATACGTGTCATATACTTCATCTGGCGGAATCGATGAATCCGAGATCCATCGAACTGCATCTTTAGTACAAATTCGTATTTCCTCAGGTGCCGATCTACGACACGGAAGGAATCGTTTCTGTACATATATTCTATCGTCTTCGTCGTCCTCATCTCGTGACTTTTCAAAGTCTTTCCTAAACTCAAACAATTTTTCAACATGCCCGTATACTTTCTGTTCTGTGTCCCTCAAAAGTGCCAAAGCATTCAGATCTCTCACCCCTTTTGGAAGATCCAAATTTTGTAATCTACCCCACATTACACATAAATGAGTCCCCAAACCTTCGATAAAAACATTTTTCTCGGGAAAACTATTCAAATTAGATAATGTGGAAAAAACATTAACTTGATCACCTTTCTCCATACAATGCTTAGCCCATGCAAACAATTCCTGTTTCTTATCTGCAGAAACAGTATTACGAGTGACGATCTTCGATCCTGCACCTGGATCAACTTCAGTCAATACGGGGCCATTCGGGAGCAGAGGTGTAGGTAAATTTAATAAAGGTGCATCTATCGGTGCAGAAGGAAGGGGCGGTGCGATAGGTGGAGGAACAACAACTAGAGGACTAGGAACAATAGGCTGTACAGGGGGAACAGAAATAACAGCAGGAACAACAGCAGGAATGGGCAGAGCGCCCAAAATAGGAAGATACGGAGGTGGCGCAGAGGCATCAGGCCTGCGTTCGTTTAACAATTTCTCAATAAATTCCTCGGAAACATGGAAATCTTTAGAGGGGTACATTTTCTGGATTCCAAGTGAAAAAGTCCTATCCATATTTTTAACTGATTCTGAACGTTTTTCTTTATCATATAACAACCCTTTTTCGGCGTTTGTTTTATGACGGCGTGCATGTTTGTCCCTACTTTTAAGCTGCTGTAACACTTCTTTTTTCCAATTCTGTAAAACATCAAAGGCTGCAGGTCTAGCCTTCTTTTTCAGCAAGACTGATTCTAGGTATTCAATACGGGGGATCTCAAAACTACCGTTGATTGGCCACTGAAATTCGGAGGCATGTCTGGTCTGTCTGTGCCAAATATCATTAAATACTATACTACCAATGCCATACTTACAGTACATAGTACATGCCGGCGACCCCTCCTGTGGTGCCGGGTGGCTAAATTCCAAGGATTGTCGATCGCTGCGGAACAGAGCCCTAAAGCAGCTAGACAATTTCCCAGGCATTTCACAAAGAATTGGTGTTACCTGGTCAATAATTGTGTCTGCAGATACAATACGCCAAATTCAAATTGTCAGGGTTAAATTAAGAGCCGGGTCACGACTGCACCTGACCAAACCTAAGGAGGACCGTACGTTTATCAAAGAACTTACCTAACAAATTTTACCTTGTGTTTGGTGGTTTCGACAAATCTGCCCGCCTCAAAAATGGACCCTCATCAAGATGCGTGTCATACCACACGACTATCGTCCAAGG
The DNA here is from genome assembly GCF_040938575.1 of Ambystoma mexicanum. Taxonomy (NCBI): domain Eukaryota; kingdom Metazoa; phylum Chordata; class Amphibia; order Caudata; family Ambystomatidae; genus Ambystoma; species Ambystoma mexicanum. The sequence goes on along the minus strand of NC_090922.1, from coordinate 1,052,432,698 downwards.
ATCGGATTGTGCAGTGCTGCCGAGGTATCGCGTCTCGATCGGTCGGGCTCCGCAGAATCACACCGTCCGATCCCGGTTCGATAGTCTGTGTCAACCTTCAATGATCCGGCATCAATCTTGAGGGTCCCTATTCGGGCGCCAACTGTGAAAACAAAGAAATTGATATGAGGCTGGGAAGCCCAAAGGAAACACACCAACACAGGTTACAAAGGACATACAAAGTGCTTTATTTAAAAGCTACAGCAGTTACCAAAAAGTCAATTGACAAACGGATAGCTATTCGGCTCTCAGAGTAACGTAACGAACTTCAACGAAGGTTCGATGCATTAGTAGAGAGACCGTACATTGGAATATTTGTGCTTTTATACTCTTTATCCAGCTCTGGCCAACCCCCTCGCGGGTTAACCATTCTTAAAACCAGGCCTAGGGTTTCTTGCCAGGTCAATCCCATAATGTATGCATTTTTAATCAGTTCCTCTGATACAGTTGTTCGTTTACACATAGGTCAGGGATAGGACAAGGTCTCAGTTTGCGACCCCGACAAGTGGCCTGCAAGCATATTACTTATTCATGTGTGCGGAGGTCACAACGGCCAGAATCTCACTCAGAATGTCATTCGGCCTCCATTTTGATGTTCAGGGTGACTTCCACATTACAAGAGAACCTAAAATGGCGGCTAAATCCAAGATGGCGACTTACACAGTTTTCGTTAAGGTCAAGACCTTACCGCGGAATCTATTTACACGATATTTTAGACAACTTGGCGTAGGCCAACACACATTCAAATACTGCGATAGGAGGCATAATATTATTTCAATTCCAACAGACCCTCCTTTTGGTCTATGCCAAGTGCTAACATCATTTCTAATACTTTTGAAAATAACTCCATGTGTTGTCATCCATAGATCCCGAATCATTGTCTGTAATATCTATAGCCATTAGGTCGTTCATCAAAACCTCTTGTAACACGAATTCTTTAGATGCTGCATCTGGGGCATATATTTTATGCCCTATTGTGCTCACTGCTTGGGCACAACATCCCCCTAGCATTCCTAAAATGGCGGCTAAATCCAAGATGGCGACTTACACAGTTTTCGTTAAGGTCAAGACCTTGCCACAGAATCTATTTACACGATATTTTAGACAATTTGGCGTAGGCCAACACACATTCAAATACTGCGATAGGAGGCATAATATTATTTTAATTCCAACAATACCATATCGTGGTATATGTTTTACTGCCATATCCTCTTTTTAACCTTTGTGACCGCCAATACATTTGAGTGGCGCTGCCGCTCATTTTTTTAATACAGTTCTTGCAAAGAGTTACTTGCTATTTAGCTTATTTCTACAGTACTGAGTGTAACCAATACATATGGGTTCATCTGTCCATTTCAATCAATGCTCCAAGATGGCTGACCCTGTTACCATTGTGACTTTTGTAGTCCTCTCTCTATTTCCTAACTGTCTTCAGACTCTCTTTGAATCTGTATACGTGGCACAATCCGTATCCATGGTAACTAAAGCAATGGACGCTTCTGATGCTGTGCGACTGCTGCTGACCGCATCAATCTTCCACAGGTATGCCAAGCAGGCCGTCTGACCACCCCTTCTTTTTTAAATTTAGGTTATATACAGAATGCCAGCAAAAACTTTGTCATTTATGCTTAAATTGCAGTCTTCCTGTGATTAAGAATTACGCGCTTTGGCGGCTCCTTCTTTGAATACTAACCGCCACATATGGTGTTTATTATAACACTTCCCACTGATCATGCTGGACAGTCCCCATGACAGTGCTGTCCACACCTTTTGATTTAGATCGTTCTACTCACCTGCAGAATTTCACCTGCAGGTAAGAGTGTCCTAACTAGTTTCCTACGTTACACAGAAACCGTTGTGCTTGATTTTCTATATACGCATTTCGTTTCACGTGAGTGACCCCGACCTTTCTTTTCTTTTTCCTCTGTTTTTCAACAGTATTTGTAAAGCACATACGTCACTTTAAACATGTTTCTGGCTTAGGCGACGGTCCTGGGTGTTCCAAGCTATTGCTTCGAGGCTTCTTTAGACAAATCCATACAAGTTTAAGAAATTGATCTATAGCCTCTTTAAGGTATAGTTATTGACATCATGTGTAAGCCCTGAGAAGGTCTCACAGACTATACGCTCCTTGCTATATTTTCCCTTCTTCTTTCCCAATAGCGATCTGTACTTGAGTCAGCTGCCCGTCCCGACATGCTGTGAGACCACATGTACCGACTTTGGTCATCCTTTATAGCCATATGAGTATTTTCTCATATATAGGTGAGTAACCTTGGATACCATTTCTACATGCACTATAAACTTTACTTTGGCTTGCTCCATGGCCCATTCACGGGAACCTTGTCTTTGTTCCTACATGTAAGACCTTGGCTTATCAGAATTACTAGACTCCATTGTACATCCAGTTCCCAAATCATTTGACTAGGTACATGTGTAACACAACAATACTATTTGGAGATCTCACACTGATATCGAACCTTTTTGGGCACTATTTGGTATACCACCTAACTACACTATTAAGGTGCATCTCCCAATCAAAGTGAACATTATGGGCATTTACTTGTTGGACTCACTTGAAAAGTTGAACCAATGTGTTCTACTCTCCCGTTGGATTTACTAGAAAAGGCTGATGTAATGTTTCTGTATCTATTTATTTGTACGTCTTTCTTGAACATTATGAAATTAATTCTACAAGTAGTTAGAAATATTCCACCAACATATGTGCACACCATTGAATCTTTGCTGGCTGTAATTCTTTAATAGAACGCAGACGTTTGTGCCTGTATATTGAATACATCAACATGGAATTAACTGTTTAGGAGTCACTCTGTTAGACACCCCTTGTTAATCTAAAATCTCTGGTTCTCTTGTTCTTTTTCCTTCTCAATGTTACCTACTATCAACTACCAACAGTTTAATATAGGCTTCTGATGAAGAGGAACTTTCCTTAAAACACGTAAAACCACAGTTTATTGAACCTGAGAAATGTGTTTTTGCTCCGCTATCACATTTGATTTATATGCGATTAAAAATATGTGTTGCTTTTACACAGTCTGTGCTCCGAGCATATCTTTTTGAATCTATATTCTTGTAACAGTTCTCAGTGAATTCAGATATATATCTTTATGAATCTATATTTATGACTAATTACCACCTATTTGGTGGATTATAGAGTGTGCAAGGCACGGGAGGGTTCCTACTTTGGATCCTCTTCTTCTTGTCATTCATGGTGCTCTGTCACACTCTCTGTTCACTTTGACACTATGTGAGCGCTTTCACACACCCTCTCTCTTTGTACTTTCACATTCCTTTGGTGCGCTTTCACACTCGATGCACTGCCACTCTCTCTCTCTCTCTCTCTGTCTCTCTCTCTCTCTCTCTCTCTCTCTCTCTCTCTCACACTGTGCTGCCACACTTGCTCTCTCTCTGTTTGCTGCCATACTCTGTCTTTCCATGCACTGCCACATTCTCTCCATGCACTGTCACTCACGCCCCATGTGTTGTCTCCCTCTGTATCTCCATTTGTTTTCACTTTCTTTCTCCTTGTACTTTCACTCTCTTCTTTTCTTTATACTTTCACTCTCAGTTTCCCCTTGCACTTTCACTCTCATTCACTTTGTGCTTACACTCTCTCTCTGTGTTGTCTCTCTCTCCCAACTTATGATGTCACTCACTCCTTTGGAATATCCTCCCTCTCCCCCTGTGCCTTGAGCAGGATCTTCTCAAATTCCAGAAGTTCCTTAAAACTTCTCCTCTGCTAATTTCACAGTTGATGAATCAGTGTCTTTGGCCATTATGCATTCTCTGGGCCTTGACCTCCCACATCACTTCGTCCAAGCCTCTGTCCTTCCACAGCACTTTACATCTGCACACCCTCTGCTCCGGAGACTTGCACTTAAACCTCCCGTGGCCCAGCCCGTGTAGTGCTCAACATTCTAGCACTTCATCCATGGCTCAACCACAGGCTCGGACTCAGCACTTACCCCCTCTTCCCTCTTCCTTTCAGCACTTGCATGTTCTGAATACTCACAAATAGTAGGTTTGTCCCCCCTCTTTTCCCCCTCTGCTCTTAAATATTGTGTTGTAATGTTGTAATGTTTTTCCCACTCTCCCTCCCTCCCTTGTGGGCGCTTTGAAACAGTATATTCTTATTGTATAAGCGCCTAACAAGCAAACAATGAATATAAACATAAATAAATAAATAAACTCTCTTTTCATACCCTTCCTCTCTACATCACTATTCTATATCTCATTGTGGCATCCTTGAAGTTATCCCCTATTGCACTGTTACTCCATCTTCTCCAACTCTCACCTTTGCTCACAGCCCCTGCCTTTTCTCTGATACTTCCTCTCACAACCTTGCTTTATTTACCCTCTCACTCACCCTTTTCTTCTCTTATCTCTCCTTGCTCAGCATAAATGGCATCCTCTCTCAATGGCTTCTTCACCTGCGCTTCTCTTTCTCTTGCATACCTTCATCCCTTCTCGTATACTCCCTTGAAACGTTGCACTCTTCTCCTTACACACTAGTGCCTAAAAAGGCAAAATACAAAGAAGGGCTGTAAACTACAAAACTATTGGCTTTGTCAATACTTGTTTTAGAGTGGAAAGAGAGTCACAACCCAGATATTTTAAAACAAAGGCAAACTCAGAGCTAGCAAGCAACACACAGTATAGGGGAAGATGGACAGGGAACAGGGCAAATCAGAGAAATGGTAAGGGATTGGGCCAAATTCGAATGACAAGCTGGACTTATCAATACCAGAGAATATTGTCTGGAAGTCTACCATTTTGAAAGGCTGGCAAACACTTGTACATTCCACTGTGGGGATAATAACATTGGAATGTTGTGGGCCATGGTAAACAATGAGTTATAAAATGGCCTTAATGTAGAATCATTGCAGTGCATTACTGATACTGAGGCGATATAACCCGTGGCTGTGGGTCGGCATTGCCTATAATGATACTCCACTCAAGTTAATTAGTGAGGGTCCCTTAAAGTGGGTAGCAGTGCCTGTGGCTGCTGGTTATACCACCATTAGCTCCCACTAATTACAAACACATGTGCTAAAGCCTTCCCTTAAACAAAATTTAAATAAAACTTACCATCCGCATAAGGAATACTGCTACTCTTGAGTGTAGTCCGTTTTCAAGGTTGATTATGCTGACAAAAACAGCATAGGAAATGGATTGCTTCCAAGTGGAGTGGTATTCTGCATGCCAAAGATATGCTTTTTTATTTTTCTATGGGATAATTAAAGCTTTAACACCTGCATATGGAATTCCCAGGTGAAGTTGAGGCATTGGTGTAAAGGAGGCAAAGGGTAGGGACATGCAACACTCAGGCTGCTTAGAATGAGGGCTTGTTCTATAAACACAGCCCAATCTTCAAGAATCCTAATTGGCTGCGCGCCCAGTGTTGTAATCCCTGCCCAGTGTGGTAAATGTCATTATTGCACTGTCACTATGGCTTATACAGGTGGGTACTACCTTTACAACCTTTCTCCCACTGAGGTTACCATGTTATGTTTAATACATGGAAAGACAAAGCAGAAATGTTGGAATGATGGGAGAGAAGACTGTTGGGGTGCACTAACTGCATCCCAGCCAGGCAAAAAGGCTCAGGCATAGACAAACCTATCAGCACATACGACAGTGTGAGCAGGGTACATTTCATGTTGAAGAAGGCACATGTATCACTTTTAGTTCGTTTTGGCTCATATTAGGTACCTACCTATAGCAATACGGAAGGAGCAACAGATATATTAATGTTGTGGTTGTAGAGGACGTTATCGATAGGCCACTGTTATAGGCCATGTTGTATACAAAGTTATGTTCTTCAGTGAGGTGCGAGGCAAGAGCTGAAGTCGGTGGAAGATGGAGTCATAAAGGTACTGTGGTAAGAGTGCGGTCAGCATGTTAACATGGCAGGGGTGCCGCCATATTGGATTTTAAGGCCTAGTACACAATGTGCAGAATGTAGGCCCTGATGTGGAGCTGCAGCTCTGTTTAGCTCAGTCCCAAGCCTAATACCTCTTCTGTCTCCCAAGAGAGAAGCCGAGGTCACAGGCACCCACGGTGCACAGATAACTGCTTATTGTATGCAGTTGCAGGGCCTGAAAATGATGGGAATGCAATGTTAGCTGTGGGAGGGCAGGTAGGGATTCACCCTTTGAAGGACAAGGACAAATTCATGAGAATAGTTAAAAAGGTGTTGCAATGCCAATAGGCCACGCAAAGATTTAGAGCACTATTGCCCCCACCCAAGGAGCGGTCATCCCATTTGAATTACAAGTACATGCATAACCAGAAGCAAATAAATCCCTGAAATTCAGATTCAAGAGTTGTGCCCTGATCGCGTCATTACTGGGCACCTGTGGGGGTGAAGGAGATAAGCGGGAGCCGTGTCTGGAACGTTCAGTGACTGGAGATAGGAGGAGCAGAGGTGATAGCAATACATTTAGTACAAGGTCAGGGGTGCAGCTTGTGTGAGCACAAATGTTGTATTTGGAAAGCTGAAATAGGGCAGCCAGCCTGCCACCAAAGTTAATCATCAATAAGGTTTTTGGGCATTTACCACTCAATATGGCCAACCTACTAAACTAGTATGGATACAAGCACCCCATCCAATCATCCGTTTGCTATTGACCACTATTTTTATGGGGAAATCTGTGTTTTCATTAAAACACTGCAACAATTATGCCCACCATAGAAACAAGCAGAGGATGAGATGCCGATGGCTCATATGGGAGTTGGCATACGTTTTTAGAAATTGTGCAGATGAATTGCCTGACAGCGATGAAGGGTCAACGGAGCAGAGGTGCTGAAAGCGAGGGCAGAGAAAGGCAGCTGAAGCAGCCCGTCAGTCACTCTGAATGCAACATGTACCAGTAGGTTATGACAGAGACCCGAGGATCCTGATTGGCCGAATGCCAGGCACTAATTACACAAAAATACCTGTGTGTGTGGGACATGCCAGATGGCATTGGCCTGAATGATGTGACCACAGTTAATAAGCACCTGTGCTCCATTTATAGCCAGGATGGCACTCTTAACTATATATTTTCAACTGTTGCATCCAGGGTTAACATTTGCAACCCGCAATTCGAAAACAAACACAAATCTATCGATTAAGAGCTTAAAATGACTAGTATGAGAAGAGGATGCAATGACCAAGAGATTGTACGGTCGATACAGCCTATATTCAGATAAACTTGATTGGCTGCTTAACCCTGCCATGGCCCTAATGTCTTTTATGATGTCTGTTGCTACTTCCCGTTATTTTTCATAAATGCTCAATGCCTCATTTCCACCGTGAGAATGCTCACTCCATGCTTCCATGCACCTTCCTCAACTGTGATACAAATTATTTTTAGCCTAATCATTCTGTAACTATGTACAGTGGTGGCTCCTTAGTCAAGATGGAAGGGCACTGCCTTGCTTTAGGTGGAGATATGTACATGCATATATTACATTTCTAATGTAATATTTGAATGTTACTCTAAAGGTACATCTCTCACCCAAAGAACAGTGCCAGGCAACACAGTCCAACTGAGTGTTTAGTGCTGATGGGGGATTGTGCTGTCTGCCTCTAAGCAGCAGGGGCGGGTGCCCCTCTACCTATTTTTAGTAAGACATACCGCTAAATAATGTGAGGCTAGTGAAGCATAGAATGTCTGGCCCCACGTCCTCTCATTATTGTCCCAACATCATATGCTCCACCCTAGCTGACAGAAGAGGAGGCATTTCCTGTCATTCAGTCTGCACAGAGGATACAGGGGAGCAGGACATGCTTCATGTGTGTGGCAGCGGCGGTTTCCCTAGGGTGTGAGTAGGTTAGAGAAGTAGTTATTAATGTGTGTGTAATTTGTTTGATTGTTTGCATGCAAGTGAAAAAGCAATTTTGGCTTGTCTGAGTGTGTTTATAATAATTTGTCTGTGTGAATGTGTGTATGTTTTTGTGTTTGGTTTTATGTATGCGTGAAGTCAATGGCTGTTGTATGAATGTGGTAAATGAGAGGGAGTATGTTGTATGTACGTGTGTGAATTAGAGTTTATATGCTGTATGAATGCATGAATGTATGAATGTGTATACTTGCATGTGTAAGTGGCCAGGTAGCAGGTCGCTCATATTTAGGGGAAGAGATTGTACTGGGTAAAGCAAACATGATATGTGTTAATAGGTGGCTAGACTGTTCTTAATTAATTCAACTAGTCTCTGTGTATTTTCTTAGAGGGGGATTGCATGTATGTTTTTACTGGTCATCTAGGTACAGTATAGGTGTTCTTACTGTCCTACATTGGTGCAGGCAGTCTGGATATATTTTGTTAATGTGGCATGATATTTAGTACTGAGCATCAAGGGGAACATACGCAAGATAAGTCTTCCAAAATGTCCTAGCATGGTGTAGTCATCTGTATATAATTTCTCATTGGGCAATGTCATTGATTTGTACTCAGCATCAACAGTAAAGCAAAGATGATACGTTTTCTTACCTAGCTAAACTGCCCTAAATTCGTGGAACCATTCTGCCTATAGTTCCTTACCGTTGGTGCCAATTATCCAGGCATTTAAGATAAATCCAAGATGATAGGAGTCATTGCATGGTTGTACTGGCCTACATTGGTTCAGCAAGTCTGGATATGTAGTCTTACTATGGCATACCATGTTGTCGTGCATTTAGGGTAAGGCAAACGTATACAACTGAGTTGCATATGAGTGTGAGCTGCCGAGGCTGATGTCATGCTCCTTGGATCATTGGCATAGTTAAATAATCTTGTGATCTTTATGTAATTGATCTAATAGTCTATATACCATATTACGAAGTCCTGGATGTCCAGGTGTAGCACACATGGGCTGCACCATGGACAGGCATTGATTTTGCCATCCAATGCCAAAGAAACATGTCTTTCTTTTATGCATTTGCATCACTCCAGACCATTGTGTAACTGCACTTTAAATGGTTGTCCATGTTCTTTCTTTCCTGCATCGAAAGGATGTTTTTTTCTGTTATATTCAGCATCTACACCACAACCGGCGTAATACAAAGTGTGCTAAAAACAATTATATCCCCTCGTTTGCATGGCACATTTCCCAACTGTCAGACAATCTAAAGAAATTAAATAGATTTGATTTAAACAAAATTAAAAAACGGCCTAAACTCTGGGATAAAACCTTGCCATGAATGTATGAGTAACCTCTTTGCATATAGGATGCAATATCTGCATTTTGCGTTGAGTATTCACACACTACTTGCCTGATTTTCCACAGTCACTATCAGTGGTGGTTCCTCTTCATTAATTAATCGCTGGTAGTACACCCACCAAATGACATGGCCAAGGGTTAGCCAATGAGGCTTTGAGGCATTTGGGTTCAATGTGCACATTACGTGCATTACTGTCATCGTCTTCTATCCCACAGAGCAGAGGCCCTAACAGCAGTGGTCGAAGTGAGCGGGAGCGGTCGGGAGCGGTGCTCCTATACTTTTTTAAATGACCTTTTACAGCTCCTATACTTTTATTTTAAAAAGAAACCGTTCCGGAATGATTTTGTTTTAAAATAAATGTGTAGACACAAGTGGAAACTTGCACTTTCAGTGCACTGCACTGAACGTTCCCTTAAAAAGCAGGTATAAGTGCTTGGGAGTGTGTATTATTTGTGAGAGGGGGCGTGGTGATGGGGTTTGTGGGGGGATACATAGTTCCACTACTTCTTTTCGTACACTTCGACCACTGCCTAACAGTAGCCTGTGCTGATGTATAACCGTTGCAAGGGCAGCCATTTTGCACTACCTGCTCCCTCCTAGGCTGAACCATTACCTAATAAAAAAAAACCGATATCAGAAATACCTGAAAAAATGAATTATGACAAAGTAATCCTAGAACAATATCAACAGCACTTAGTTTGGGAGTCTTTGGGAAGAAAAGTAATAAACATGAGTTATAGGAATCTCTCCCTTGTCCAGATGGAAACACAGTTTAATTCTGAATATTTTTCATTTATGTATTAGAGGTAATGAAAGCCATGTGACATTGTTAACAGATCCCATCTGTGCCAAAGGAGAGAGGGAAGTTCTTAACTCCTCCATAAAGATTCCTAGTATATTTTGATGTCAACCTTTAACAATGGAGTTTGAATGTATTATCTCCAAGCCTCTCTTACTTTTTTTCTGATCGGTTTAAACAATACCAGAAGCAACCTCTAAAAAATGGGTGTAATGCATTGTGGAAATACTGTCAAAATCAGGTCTCTATCTCGCAACACCATATCACAGCATTCGAATAAAGAAAACGGCGAAACAATCAATAGAATGCATTATCAGTTTACCGTGAAACCAACAAAAAGAGCACACAGCACATTTTAAACTGAAGTGATAAAAAATTATGAATTAGTCCAAATAACCTAGACACGTATCAAACACTGGCAAACGTTACATCCATGTGTTGGCATGGCGAATTTCATCTGTACTAGTCAAATAAATCAATGATCTAATGTCAATGTTTTGTGTCATCGCCCCTACTTGTGGATTGTAATTAGAAAAATCATGTCAGTGTGTGTACCATTCATGTTGTTATGAGTGAGCATGGCAGCAGAACAGACACCACCATTTTGTGGTCAGCCTAATCCACAGTCTTTTGGTGCAATGGCCACTGAAGAGGTCACTGAGCAACCTTCGGGTCCTTAATAAGGAAATCGTGAAAGAGGAGGTAAACATTTCTGGATTCCTCTTGCCCATAAACACACGCGCAAGTATTTCAGTGCAGGATCAATACAGTTTTCATCATAGCGCTGACATTGAAGAACTGCAAAAAGGGCTGGCAGAGTGTCATGTGGTAAATTAGAGCACTTGTGGCACCACAACGCCAGCATGTTGGGTAGAACATAGCTGGTACCCCACACTAGTCGAAACACACATTTGCTTTCTGGGCATGGGCAGAGTCCAGGCCTTCAGGGATGGTAAAGCTGTGACTTTGGCCGGGTTGGACCTAATCTGTATTCAGCATCTGGGGAATCAGATAGTCACGAGCACAGTATGGTCCCTACAACGCTCGAGAACATAACAGGTGGCAGTAAAGGTGGCGTGGCACGAAACACATCGGAATTTCATCCTACAAGGGTCGACCATGATGGCATCACTACCTATGGCCATGAGACAGAATGCGTGTGTGCATCTGGAAGACATTATAGGTGTGGACGGGCTGCTCCATAGACATATGCACAGAAGGCGCACCACCATTGGCTGAAAAAGCTATCAAAGAAGCAGATGTATTATAGTGGCTGCTGCCAAGAGACCTGCGCATGGACAAGTACCATTATGGCGCATTATCAGCTTGCCCACAGCAGATGGCTGACGCAAATGAGCAACAGCACCCCACCTCCATACACACAGTTTCTGGAGCACGGACTGGACTTTTCTTATGCGCATGGTAGTGTATCTTATCCTCCTGTCAGCAGTCCTGCACACAGCAGGCATGTATTCATCATGTTCTGTGGGCACCGTGGGCAGCAAAGGAAACTCACCCGGAGTTCTTTCAAAATGAGGACACGACAGGGAATACATTGGCACATGGTGCTCACCCTGAAGCTGTTTTGGTAGGGTGATGGGGGGGGGTCAATGCACAATGGTTTATTGGATATTGACCTGGTTGATTTAAAAATCCAACTTTAAAGTATGTTCTAACATCAGTGTTCCATTCCCTATATCAGCCTGTCCACGTGGTGGCACTAGTGCTCTGCCTTTATTGTCTCGTCCTTATCCGTCTTTGGTGACTTTGGTACTCTTCAGTGTAAAGCAATGTTGCACAACATGTAGCACAAGGAGACAATCTGTCTCATTTGTGCAGTTTATACTGATGGACATCACATGCATCATGCAGGGAGTAGAACTGGCCATTGAGTAGCCCAAACATATGCTCCACAAGGTTTCAAGGCCTAATGTGTCCTACATGGTATCCCTCCATCCTGCCATACAGGGGTAGAAAGAATCGACAGTGCGAGGAAAGTGGATTATGGCTGATGTCTGGCTTGCAGGAGAATGCTTTCAAACACACATGCTCAGTTGTGACTGGTACTGCATGTGAACACAGCACCTTATCTGAAGTCATGACACAGGTCTAATAATCTGATTCTATTTTCCACAGACGTGTGTAGTACATTGCTATTGTTTCCTCATTGATATTGCTTGCTCCTTATGTGTATTCCTATATTTTTGTGAAGGGGACATCTTGTTCTATGATGCATGACTAAACACTGACACATATTTGGTGATGTGGGCTTTCTGGTGTGTATGGGAAAGCCAGCATTTGAATCTATGTGCCCTTGTGGGGTACTGTGCAACAAGGAATCAAAACTTGGTGTACATGATTGCACTATTACCACCTTTAATATGCAATTTTGCGAAGTTAGGCATCAACATTGGGTGAAGAAGGTTCTAGAACCTTAGGATATTATTTATTTATTTATTTATAGCAAGCTTTCACCAAAACTATGTACACGATTAAATAAACTGTTACAAAAGAAATTGAGTATTTATAATGTGATCTTTCATGTGGGACAGGTTTATTTACGATGAAATGAGAAGATTGTTTGTAAAGGAAGAATGAACAAGAGAAAGCTTTGGAGAAGATAATACAGAAAAAAAAGGAGAACATTTCAAAGTTCAGGGGCCCGGCCTTGCGAACAATGAGATTGCACGTAAGGATGGCAAGGACCTGGAGGGAGAACTCAAGGAGAAGAGCAAAATGTCCTAGAAGAAACATTGACTGATACCAGAGAAGAGACAACTTGAAAAGGGAAAGTAATGAAGTGTTACTAGGGAAGGGACACCATGTGAGCGGGAGGAATTATAATGCGTATGCAGGTAGCATCATTGAAGATAAAGGGATATGTGAGAGCACATGCAGGCGACCTGACAAGAAGCGATTAACAGAAATTAAGGTGTGATAACCACATACTCAAAGTAAGGGTCCCAGCAGATGAAAAAGTAAGATATGATCTGGTGTTAATGAGATTGTAGAGCTGATAACAGCAGGACTGAAAAAGATGTGATGAAAAATATAAAGTGCAGGGACAACGATAATATCTGAATGCTGTGTAAAAGACAAAGACAGCGAATTAGGATACTCATATGTAGAAAATGTGGGAGAGCAGTCATGAAGGGAATGGGCAGGAGAGAAGAGACCCTTTATCTTGGAGGCATTAAAATGATGAGAGTGAGCGAGCAGCAGAAAGACAGCGTGAGATAGATGAATGCAGTAAATCAGAAAAGGAGGAAAGCTCAAAAGAGATCTCAGAATCGGCAGCAGAGAATGAAAGATGCATCCACACGACTGAGCTTTGTGTAACACTGTTGTGAAGATTTAAAAACAGTAATATAAGCAGTTAGAAAAGTCATAGGAAATCCAGGACACAACAATTCCTCAAATACTATAAGAAGAATGAGAGTAAAGGAATAAGGTGGCCCACCATATCAAAGTGATTGGTAGGTCAAGAAGAATTAGGGGAGAAGATTTCTTCTCTTGGCAAGAGGAAGTAAGACAATGAGTGAGATGTAGAAGTACTGTCTCTGTAGAGTGAGTAAGATGAACCCCAAATTGAAAAGTAGGAACATGGCTGTCAATTTGAGATCTCCAGAGTTGCTATCTGCTGGCCCTGACCCTGACAATCCCCTTTGTACCCATGGCACTACCTACTGAACCTCACAGTTACGTGACTTATAGTGATTAAAGGACAGTGTTGGCTTAAAATAACTTTGGTTTTACCTCTTTTAAGTGTTGTCGGTCCCACTCACCTTTTCAAAGTTATCACTGCTTCAATAGCAGGAGCCACCACCATAAGTAATCCCTGAAAAGGTGCATGCTTTGTCCATTTGCATAAGGAAACATGATTTTTGACAATTGCACTTGCCATGGCATTTTCCCAATTATAACTGTGTTGAGATCTCCATTCCATTCCACCTCATACATTTTTGTTAGCATTTGTGAGATTTGTTTGCAATTTGCTTAAGTGTGACATTGTATGTCTTCTGTTTGACAGTCCATTGTCTAACTGGCAAATCACATATCTCTATGTAATTTTGAATAATTAGGAAATCACCTTTTATGCAATTCTTTTAAATGGATGTTGATAATGAATGATGTGCTTGCCACAAGAAAGTGTGTTCATCCTGCATCCCATTACAATAAACCATATATGTTTTGCATGGTTTTGTTAAAGATATATATATTTTTTTAAGATTAATTTAGAATCTACGTTAGTGATTGGCGATTAGAATATACTTATTTTAAACATAATCAACTGTGCTTGATTATGCACAGGATGCAGATTTCTTATTATGCTGTTGTAAAACTACAGATATAATGGGATGGATGGTAAGAAATGTGGTCTAAAACCATGAATACTCACCATAGACAGGTTACAGATTAACAAGCCAAAGTAGCAAGATCATATACCAAGTGCAGCCTCAATCACACCTGTGCTGTCATGTGACAGCAGGTAGAGCCTGATATTCTAGATATATTACTGTTCGATTTTATATAGAACAAAGTGCACTGAATGACCGTAAAGTTATTTCAATTAAGAGTTATGGGAATGTAGGGTGTTTTCCAGGTGCACTGGTTTAATCAAAGAAAAATGGAATATGTCGATCAACAGTGTTTATTGTAATTGCTGTGCTGATAAGGCCTTGCCAGGCTTAACAATTAGAGGTTTCAGTGAGCAGTATAGATAGCCACTGCAGGAGGTGAGGAAATGCAGCAATTATTTACCCATTACTGAGGAATTCAACTCTGGTGGGCTACGTCTTCTAGACCGAAAAAGCTACCAGTTGTAGATTCTCAGTTTCAGGATTGCATTGTGATAAAAAAATAACTCGTATTGCAATGTGCAAAGCATTGGTTTCGACAACAAATGGTAATTCCACGTTTTGAGGCTGCAGGATTGTGGCTGGGGTGAAACAACATTTGAGTGCCTGGAAAGATAATTCAGCTTCTAGACTCCCAACAGAGTTGTTTCCTCATGCAGTAAACGAATGATTTGAAGTACAATGTGAGATCATTCTGATATAAAACACTGATAAAGGTTAGAGGAGTCAAGAAAGATGTGTACTTCCTTAAATGCTGTTTGGAGAAGGTCATTGAAACATTGCTCTCACCTTCCAGTTGCCTTTTACAATTCTTTTGGGGGGTTAGCATCAATCCCAGGAATTTGATGCACTGTGCCTAAAGGGGGCATTGTTTGAGTTTCGTGAAAAAAACAATATAACAGTTGTGTCAGTGCTCCCCTATACATTCGATATATTCAGTGACATAGTTTAAATATATTAAGAAATCAATGTAAACCATAGGACATGTGTTCTAGGAGCACTAGTTATATCACATTTGATGGCTACAAGTGCATTACAAAGCCCAAAGGGCATAACTTGATAGTCAAATAATCCATATTTGGTCCTGGCCACGATTCTTTACTCATCACTCTCTTTTACTCTGCCTAAGTGATATGCTCCTCTGAGATCTAGCTTAGTGTAGATGACACCTCTGTTACCTGACATAACAGTGCCAGTGTCAGGAGAAGAGCTTGTCAGTCCTTAACAGTTGCCCTGTAGAAGGTCCAGTATTCCATTCAGGTGTCAAGTCCATTTCCTTGCTATGGACAAAGATGAGTGGGGAGGTGGCTTGAGATTGAAATGGTCATATGAAACTGTTTTCTAGGCATCGGTTTAGATATTTATTTAAATGCTTATTTTCAGGATCTGTCAGAGCATATATACAGCTTGAAGATATTTGGCATTTGTAATTATGTCTATCAGCTGTACAACCGGTGAGGTGGGAGGGGGTTTGCTCTTAACTTTGAAATGTGTTTGAAAAGTCATGGTATTATTTTGATAATTTTTGTCAATTGCCTCAGTTTAGTGGGCCATCCTTAGTGAGTGGATTTTCTAAGAGGCAGCATGACTGGGATTTCTTCATGATAACAAGTCTTACGGTGTAAAGTTTATGATGGCGTAATGCTTTGCTGGCCAAGACCTGCCAGGGATTAACTGAAATTGTGGGCCATAGACCCGATTCGTCTGGATTCTTTCTCAGTGACTATCAGGTGTTTGAATAATTGTTCTCTCGTGCAGGAGATGGCTAGGCCAGAAGTGAGCTTGTATCCATTAACCACTCTGACATTCTTTGCACTCGCCTGTAACCTAGTAGGCAGCACCAATTGCTTTGCATAGGAGTTGGCAGTGTAACTTCCAATAGCCCCACAGTCAGTGTACTCTATGACACCTGGTATTCAATCCTTTCAGATCACCAGGGTTATGGGTAGTGGCAGTTTGTGAGGACTGTGGTTGCCTTACACTCAGCAAGCCACCCTCTAGGCATCATCAGTATCTGAGGGTTTTTCCATAGCTGACTGCTCCTTGATCCCACCTGCGTGTCACAGTTTGAGAATGGCAATGTCATATAAAGTAGCCTGCATTACCCCCTTAGTGATTGGTTCCTATATGCCCCCTATTTCCTTTGTCCCCACCCAGGGGTTATTGGATTGGGATAGAGGTGCCCCTTGTTGTTAGATATAAAGAAGTTGTTGATATTTGCATCTTCAATTGGATTTACATTCAGCAAGACAATGGTTTTATTAAACCACAAAGATACCAAACACTAAACAATTCTCTGTAGGGTTCACTGCTTATTCTCGGGAGGATAGCTCAGTGGAAATATGGTTGCCTTGGAAGCAAGACGACACAAAGCCACACAGGTTCGATCCCCGGGTCCGTGCTTAGAAACCTCTGGGTATGAAGCGTGTTATAAATAACATATCATATCATATCCAGTATGTCCTTTAGATTACTTATAAGTCAATGACAGAGCAGTGAGGTGAGGTTTTCCTCTGTAAAGTTTGTTTCTACTACCAGGCAGTTAAATGCTTAGATGCACGTTAGAAAACACTGCCAGTCCTCACTATGAACAGCCTCACATGAACGTCATTGAATACACAACGTCCCATTGGCTACACAAACTATAGGGCTCTTTACTATGTGGCCCTCTATAATTGGTTGGCACCCTTACATCTGTCAGTCCTTTTCCACATACGGCAGCCGCACGCAGGCTAGCCTCCATGTGCTGGTGGGTTGGTCTTGACCATAGCTTCCCACCAATTAGCATATCATCTATCATCACCTCTGTGGTCTGCACATCAATTAAGGCTTTGAATTCGGCCTTGGAAATGTTCCTTGCTCTGGACAATATGAGGGAGTATCGCATGCTCTGTCTCTTTCTGTAGGCGTGGTTCATCACGATTGCCCAGCCATTTAAGTGACTGAAGGTCATGATTTTGAGCTCTGGTGTATTTAAAATACTACTATTTAATGAACCTCTGACGTCTTCATTGTTTTTCGTGCCCATCTTCTGAACAGGGTTTGTTCTTTCACATGGTTGTAGCTACTGTCTGATCATTCCAGCCTAGAGCGGCCTTGGCTTCTTGGTGCTGATCCAGCCTCCCCCTTCTTGATTCACCTCTGTAATTCAGTTTCTTTTCAACTGCAACACACTGGAAAAAGCCTTCCTTTTTCTGGTCCAGCTCTGCTAAAATGCATAGTGGAATCATCCATAGTTCACTCAATCTTATATATATATATTTTTAAACTGCTACTTGTTTAATAAAGTTTTTTACTGTATGCAATTTTTGTGAAGCAGTTTTGTTGTTGGTTCCGAACAATTGAAGTTTTTTTGGCAATTTACGCCGTATTTGGGTGGATTGCAATGCAGATGGGGGTGCAGCTTTAAGGAACCAAGGTTTTGCGGTCTTTTCTTTTTTCAAATATATATATATATATATATATATATATATATATATATATATATATATATATATATATATATATACACACACACGTTGCGCATGCCACAATCTATTCACTACATAGCTAGCCTTAAGAATACTTTGACTGCTTGCGTTTCTTCTGTGCACTTGTAAAATGACTTAATGTCTTCCTCTTTTCTGTAGCATAAGTGTCTTCATCTCAATCCCGAAATGTTGCTTATCTTTGATACTTTCTTGACACCCATAGAATGTCTTTATTGTCTTGTCGCTGCATATCTTCTGGGTGCATCAGCCTTGCTTAGTATGACGTCACCAATCTGCTCTTTTGCTCATTTTTCACACTCCTTCTGGTAACTCATTCAAATATTGTCATGTATGCAGGTATGGTTTTCTCAATGGTAACCTTGCTTCCAGGATTCGCCTTGGTATTGGTATCTTCACTGGTACTGCACCTGTTTCACATTCAGGTTTTATTTATTTGTATTGCGCCAAAGCCAGCAGGCATCAGGGCACACAACATGAACACATAACGTGAAGCATACAGGCTACGAGTTAACAATTAACATATATGTTGTAGTTGAAATGTGGTCTAGGATTGGTCTGTGTGTCATTTATCCGAATAGTAGTGTTTTGACCTTATTTCGGAAGGAGCAATAGGATGTCTTGAGTCTGATGATCAATGGGAGGTCGCTCCGTATGGTGCCCACTATCGCGTGGAATGCTGAGCCGAGCCCATTTGTTTTCGTATACTTGGCAGTTTCTAGCTGACCCTGTGTTTGGAATCTGAGGGACCACCTTGGTACATACATGGTCAGTTTGGATTTGAGGTAGGTGGGGGCTGTGCTGTAAATACAGTGGTGGGACAGAGTCAGTGCTTTAAATTGAATTCTGTCTTCGATCGCTAACCAGTGGAGGTTTCTCCTATCCTCGCTGATGTGGTCTGATTTCCTTTTCCCCTTTATGATTCTCACTGCGTGATTTTGTATGTTCTGGCATTTTGCTTTATGGCCCTTGTTAGCTCCCAGGAGGAGAGCATTGTCATACTCTAGCCTGTACAAAATGGTTGCTCTCACAACTGTAGCACAGTTCACTTCGTTAAGGTAAGGTTGGATTTAATGTAGCAGTCTTAGGTAGTAAGAACAGTTTTTATTTAGCTGCATGACATATGCCTCTGTTCTTAGAGAAGCCTCCATGTAAATCCCTAGCCTCTTAACTTTATTTACAACTTTTATTTGAGCGTTGTTTATCTGCAAGAGCTCATATTGTTGGCTTAATTTGGCTCTGGTTTGGTTGGTCCCAATAATCATCAGTTCTGTTTTCTTTGCGTTAAGACACAACCAGTTGTTGGTCATCCATGTTTCAATGGTTTTGTATAGATCTTGGACCTTGGCGTTGTCTTGAGCATAATCACTGTTTAACTTGATGATCAGCTGTGTATCATCAGTGTAAATTGTCAAAAATACACAGATCTTTTCGAGAAACAAGCAGATAACAGCGATAAGCTTGCCCTCTGTGGTATGCCACAACTTAATATTTCTTCAAATGAAAAGGTGTCCCCCCCCAATGGACCTTAGATTTTCTATTAGAGAGGAAGGATGTTAACGAGTATGTTTTTCTGGGGAGCAATTTGCTCCCTTCCTGAGTGTTTGCGTTAGTTGTTCATGATACAGCAATTCGAAGGCTGTGCTGAGATCAAGTAAGATAAGTAGACCTGCTTTCCCATCTTCAACAATGCCCCGCATGTGAGACTGGAGGTTGATCATAGCCTGTGGCTGACTCGAGACATCTTGGCACAGCGGAAACAAATAAAAATGATAGATAACTTTTGTAGGTTCTGTCAAAAACTAGATCAAAAAGAAACCTTAGAGCACATTATAGTAGAATGCCCTGCTTTGTGTGCAACAAGGTTTAATGCTTACAGAAAACATATGTCTGTGGTGGCCAACATACAGCCGAGCTTGAGATGGGCCTATTTGTTAAATTCTGCTAATATGAGCATATTTATTGCATCTATAGAGTTTTTGAACTGTCTGAGCTTGCGCTCTACATGCGATGCTTGAATTTCGATTGCATTTTTAAAATAATGAAATATAAAATGGTCTCTATGAATTTTAAAATCATGTACTTTACAATCAATTCACATGTTTGTAAGCAAAAAAGTATTCTAAATCATATTTTTGTATTATTCTTGTAAAAATCATTTCTGATTAAAAACAAGAAATAAATAAAAAATAAAAAATTGATCATAGCCGTATCTGTGCTATGTGCTGCACGGAAGCCTGATTGTTCATTGTAGAGTATCTCATTGGCTTCTTGTGTATGCCTGGAGTTGTTTGGTGGCGATCTTGTCTAATTTCTACAATATAAAATTACAGTTTGTGATATACAGGCAACTGGGCGCGATGCTTGAGGTGGGGGTACCTGACTAGTTCTCTACAATAGGATTACTTGTATAGCCACAATTTCCCAACCTAACCCATTACGGATAGCTATAAGTAGGTCTGATTTTGGTCTTTCAATAGGGTCCTTAATAACTGGATTTAGGAGGACTGAATAGTCATCCATGCTAGGCATGAAACATAACCACGTTTCTTGGAAGCAAATCAAGTCATATGCCCTTAGGTTCGCCTCCACTCTTACAAATAGGTTGGAATGACCCTGTGTGTTTGAGGAGGCCAGAGAGAAGAGTTTCTACCCCCCCCCCCTTAGCCATCCATTAATATATAGGCTTACCCAACAAGGCCGATGGGAGCCAAGCCCAAGAAACCAGATCACCCAAGGCTCAGGAGGATAGCTCAGGAGCAATGTGCTCGCCTTGGAAGCAAGACGACACGGAGCAACACGGGTTCGATCCCCGGGTCCACGCTTAGAAAACTCTGGGTATTAAGCACCTTATAAATAAGCAATCATATCATATCATACTTCATTCCCCTCTGTAAAAGCCCCTTTCCTCACGATGACATGCATATCTTTAAGCCTTATGGTTATGCATAAAGAGGGCATAGTAGGGCTTGCCTTTTCTTCTGCTTTACTGTAATAGGCGCCTACCCACACTCCACCTTTGGGGTTGGTAGACGAGGGGCTCTACTAGACATCTTGGACGTGGTTTCAGTGGTGTAAACCTAATTTCTAATGGAGAAGGCCCTTGATTAGCCCACAATGGCATCCTTTCCTTTTCCTTGTACTGATGATCTTGTATTGGGCTTTGAATAGGTTAATTCAAAGCCCAAAAGCCTTGAGCTCATACTTTCATCCATAAGTACGTGTTTTACTATCGGGGAGTGAATGTGTAGCTACACTGTGTCCAACCAAACTTCATCGACAAATTCTATTATTGCTGGATCATCTGAGCATATTTGTCAAAGTTTGGGGACACAATGTAATAGGGCCAAAACATTACATCTTTTTAATGTTAATGGTTTTTCTGCATCAAACATTCTCTCCAGTTTCAGGGACCTGGTAGCTGTTTTCTTGAAAGGCTGCACTACAAACCCCCCCCCTCCCAACCCACAACACCCTTCGTTTTTGTTGACCCAGTGTGCCTTTAGGTAATTCCTGTACGGGAGATGTTTTTGACTGTGTATAGTTGTCTTCTTTCTGGGCAGTGTCGGTGGTACTTGGGCGTTCTAAAACCCTCTGTGTGCATAGCCAGGTCTGGTTCAGGATATATCTCTTATCACCGTCCACTCTTTTCTATACTAGATTCGGAAATATATCTGCCATAGCAGTCCTGCAGTCCTATTCTTATCCAGCTCAGCTGTTTGAGCAGAAGAGCCAGCCAAGTTTATGGTGTGGCATCTATGGCAGTGTTTAGGGCCTTTTTGGGTATTGGTCCTGATCTGATTAAAATTAAATCTCTTGTCTACTTCCTCTCTTTTCTCTGCCAGTGTCTGAAATATGTCTTCCACTGCAGCCAAGATTTTATTCAAATATACTGTTTGATCAGGCAGACCCATTAGGTGTGGGTTTTAAGCCACAGGCATGGAGTCTAAGACAAGGCAATTCTCCTCAATTGGGTATTCTGAAATATTGAGCAAGGAGGTTAGTGCCTCCAAGGTGTACTGGGGGTTCGCCTCAGTTCACCTGCTATTACTCTGTTTGTTTTCCTTGTGAACTTGCCATTCTTCACCCTTGCGAGCGGTAGATTCCTAAGATATTTTTGGGGATCATTGGATCTCACTAGAGAATACGATTTTTGATTCTTCATTTTGGGCCGTTGTATCGGTCTTCTCACTCGTTTCCTCCTTTCCTGAGTGAAAATTGGGTAAGTTCTTGGAGACTATGAGCTCAGGACGCCGGAGGTGATTTTAACCCCATTTTGTCCGCATGCTGATGATCATTTCGATCACAGTCTTTTCCCGATTGTTCTATTACAGCCAGAGACAGAGGGGATACTTCTTCGACGTAGGTGATTTTAGACGATTTTGCCTCTTCTGTGAGATCAGAGTGCCCGCTCATTATAGTACGATCTTCACCCTCTATGTCTGCCCTCTCTGGGTGATGTTCTTGGAGGGCCTGCTCAGTTTTTAAGGTACAGGTCAACTCATTCTGTAGGGTCGGATTAAAATGCCTTGAGCAGCCAGGAACTTCTGAGTTTTTTTATTGTGGTATGGCCTCTGCTGTTCCACTTTCTTTATGGTCATTATATAACTCTCGATGAACAGCACTTTTGAGTGCATCTTTGCTATCAGGGTGGCTTGATCCTTCATCGTATCATTTATAGATTCATACAGTGTAAAGAAGGGGGCTAACACAATGGTTAACATGGACATCATGTTTTGTGATTCTACCATCTAAAGTCCTTCTACAGGATGAATGCGTTTTCTGAGAACCTGGGCCTCCCTCCGTGCATAGGGCTCATAGAAGCAGTCGGAGATAACTTCTGATGAATCTGACTCCAGTGGAGAGAATCTGCCCTCTCCCTCCTCCCCTCCTACTTGAGCTTCAATGCTAGGGACTTTAGTGTTATAAACCAAGAGGGTTTTCCCAGAGCCCAAGGGCCACATGACTAGGCAGGTGGTCGTTCACTGGCCTGCCTTCCACCCCCCACTGTCTCAAGTATGAGTGCTCTTGGGCAAGCTGGTTCCATCACCCTGATCATTTTCCCAATTTTAGCAACATCCATTCTCAATGATGTCTCCAGAGATCAGATATTGTTTTTATTCTTCACCAAGCCTTCATCACTCGGGGTGCTGGTACAATGTAGACATTGTCTTTCTCTACCTTCCTGGAGTGCCATTGTGAGAATACTAGTTAGGACCCTTCTTCATTACAGTATTCTCACCTATGGATAAGGTTGGGGGGCATGAGTTTAGGGAGGGCTCTGGTAAAAGGTTTTCTGTTTGTGATGAGATGCAAAGTGCAGCAACAGTCGCCTCCTCCAAGCTCAACAACCCATCCCCTCTTCAATTAATTCTGTGTAGGTAACATCAGCTAGAGGTTTTTGCTGGTTACATGGTAGTTCAGCTCGGGTTGTTGTCTGGGTTTTTCGAGGACATAATTTTCCCATTGGTTGAGGGCAACCAACGCAGAGTGATGCTTGTGTGCAGCAAGTTATCCAAATTGCTTCCGTCGGGCTGAAAATTGGACTTGTTCATAGTTGGAGTCAAAAGAGCAGAGGGGGTCTGTGAAAACATGGCTAGGAAGTCCACCCTTCCAACAACAGACCACCCTGCATACAACTGCCCATTGTTGTCTTTAGTCACGACCCTGTCTGTGCTTCCAGGGATGGTCCGTCTTAGACAGCCATCCTCCGTCAAGCAGGGACCCAAAGTCGGACTACGTGAGCTCACCTCCGTCATTGTGGTGGTATCAAAGAGAACAGTTGAGGGGGAGGGTGAAGCCAACGTTTTTTCCACGCCTGGTACCTCCACCGTCCCCTTACCTCCATCAGTCTCAGCAGGAGTAATAAACTGAGGACATGGCTGAGGAAGGTGGGCCATGGCATACACCTACTCTGGGTCTAGCCCTTGAACAAAAACAATGCTCTTAGCAGTCCTTAACCACCCTTCATAACCAACAAATGTTCATTTTTGTTTTTTAGCACATTATCAAACATGCCTCCCTCACTTGGCATACAGGGGAGGGGAGGATAGTCCAGCTCTTGGGCTGTAACCTCTCTAGTCTGTTTTCAGGTAGCAGTTCAAAACAAGGATCAAGAGGGGGCATTGAAAAAGGCTTAGCTCTCTTTTCTTGCGTTCCAGTCACACTTGTGTTATCGGTAGTGCTTGGCGCTGCTGCTGAGTGTATATCTGAACATCTATTGTCGTTGGCCACATGCCTCACTCAACCACTTTGCAGGTTGCCCCCCTCAGTCATCACAGCTCCCTTGGGGGAATAAGGTGCACTAGAGCTGCAACCAGCAACCCAGCAACTTCTGGCTGATTGGCGAGTGACTGGAATCGCTTGCCTTACTCCTGTACTGGCGCTCCACACCCCGACAGGGCTTTTATCTTAAAGAGATACTTCCAGCCACACTCTCTCTTGTAGGTCTTGTAGTTCAAGGCAGTAAACATCTGTACATTGAAGAAAGGTGCTGTGAGGAATTTGACCATCTGCATGGTGGGTGTGCGTTCGCGGGTTTTTTTTTTAAATTTTGAAATAAACGGATGATGGAAGACTGACCTCAGGAAAATGTGTGGGGCTAATCCACATGTATTTGTCTATGCTCTCATAACAAGAAAAGCATAGACCTGTATACTTCGAGCTGGACACCGGCTACAGGTACCGTCCGCCCCTGTCATATTTAGTTGGAATATGACAGCAAAGAAGGGCACAATGTCATCCAAAGAAAGGGGGAGGACCAAATTCACCCATCTGTGGTCAACCTAATGAACTGACAAAGGATCCATGGGACCCCCCGCCCTTTTGTTACACCCTGCATCTTGTGGCAGTGATTAAAATACCAATATAGCGTACTTTAAATAGGCTGCCATGGGGCCTGGATGCAGATGATAGAAAAGGAGACAGGAAACCCTACAACCTTTCAAATGTAACTGTGTCAACCTGAAGCCAGTTCCAACCCTCAGTATCAATGACAGTGTACTGGCAGGTCCTGGCCTTTTTTTGCAGTATGCCACCCCCGCTAGGGGGCCCCATTCATAAGATACCAGAATGTGGTTTTTGGAAGCCACAGAGTCTGGTCTCTCAGCATCTTCAAGGGAGACATGTCACTTTAAACAGGGGCCACACAGGGAGATCCATTAACCAGAGAGACTCCTTGATCATAACAGACAGGAAGATGAGTGGGACCTAATATCACAAGGGAGTGAGCCCAGAGCTCTTTCAGTTGAGAGAAGGTTTCTGCCATATTGGTTTTGGGACACCCCTTGTTCCTGTTTCACCCATTTAACTGTTCCTGTTGCAAAGCACTCTGGTTATGACCCAAAATATTTGGAAGGGACCCAGGATTGGTTCACTAAGGGAGGCTTAGTCTACACCAATCACTGTGGCCCACTTGGCTTTAAAAGAGGGCCGGAGACCCTCTTTAGGGAAACCATCTGAAGAATCAGCAAGAGGCAGCAAGAATAACTCATCCTTGGATGCTGGCTGATGGTACATTCTGCCTTACAGCTTCCACCATTGAAGGAAGGCCAGGAACATCCAAAGAGGGAAGCATGTTTCCTCCCCTAACCTCTCCCAGGGAACAGAGGGAGAAAAGTACTCAGAGGACTTTCCAGCCACTTCAGTGCCATTTCACAACCAGCACACAATGTGCCCTGCTAGGCTCTGCAGCAAGCTCCCTGGACATGGAGTGTCAGAAGGTCTTTGAACCCAAAACCAAGGATAAGGCAGCTGCCTGCAACACACTCCCAAGCATTGAGGCGTCCGCCTTAAAGGACGATGCACGCTCACTGAAGAAGATGGGAGAAGTTCAATAACAAGCATCTACTGCCATCCACCTCAAAGGACATTTCGAGCCGGTTGAGATACTTGATCCGAAACAGAGTGCATCGCTGACCACTGTCAAGCATTGAGCTACCACCATAAAACCGCAGTCATTGAAAGAAACCTGAGACGTCACAACCAGTGCTTCTGAATTACTGACAATGAATCCTGACCCTGAGTCGCAGTAAAGGCCCTGTAGAGCACCAAGAACAACTACAGCAAAAGGTACATTATGGACTTGTCCCCCTGGTCCTCCCCCGAAAGCCCCTAGAGACACTTTATGACCCTTTCTCACTTTTTGCTGAAGCCAGGAAACCTTTCAAAAACTATTGTGGGGTAAGATTAAAAAAAACAATAATAAAAATAGTCCAAATGAGTGCAAAGGAGCAAGGAAAACAAAGGTTTATTACATTCAAACAGCGGCCTGGAAAAATTGAAAAATCATTCAACGAACAATACAAAATGTTGGTGTGTTATAGTAGAAAGTGGAGTGTCACGTAAAACATTGTTAAAGAATACTTTAAGAATGCTGTTCGCTGATTGGCCAATCATGGTTGCTCTATAGGGGAATTTATACAATGCCTAGTCCTATTCGCCTATCCTATCCCACGTGGTCCTTCTGTTAGTTACCTCATAATAATGACTTCATGGTCATATCATCTAGTTTCTCAGATTTGTGATTGGATAATCAACATTTTCTAAAGTTTCATTTTTTCCTTGGTGTTTCATTAGTGGAGCTCCTTTGGCTTCCTGTGTTGGGACACTTCGGTCATTGTTGACCAATAAAATTGTGAGTTGTGAACAGTGTGATCAGTGTGAACAGTGTGACAACAAATGTATTTTTCACATCCTATTCTCATGAGAATTAAACACTGGCCCCATTTTACCATTCCCACCCTTCAAGCTGGGTCAACTGGCATCAAATTATTGCGACTTCTGATTGGAAACATGTAACTTCTCTCCTTCCTTTCTCATGGTTTGTGTGCATGACCTCATGTGCTCCTGGACCTGTGGCTCTGGGACTGTGCACTTGTCAGGATTATATGTGCTTTACCTCTATATGGAAGTGTGGCATGGAAGTTAACATCATTCCTATAGTTCATTGATGTATCCTAATCATTGTAAAACCTTTATTGCATCTTCTATGTTGAGCTAAGGCATTTGAACCTTCCTTAGTTTTGTATACTGATTCTCCCGGGGTTGGGAGTGTATGTTTTCCATTGTAAGTGTCTCGACTCTTGAGCGGATGTGCTTGTTCAGTTTGAATGACTCTATTCTGTGCTTATCTCTGCACGTAGTCTTGTTCTTACCAGGGCGGTGAGCTTGTGCTTGTTAGTTTTAGGAACATGGGCCCAACTTCTATTAGTTATATGTTTCACTTGCTGAATGTGTAGGATTGTATTGAGCATTTTAGTTTGTGACCAATCCCTATGCTGTGTTTTTACCCGTTCCCCCCACGGAACCTGCTTCTGGTAGCAACAGTTTCACCTCCAATTTCTTCACCAATCGCTGCACGACTTTAGTCCATACTCAAGGCTACTGCCTTACCTACACATTCCTTAAATTCTGACTTGAGCTGACTGCCTTTTGCTGTGTAAAACTATCTCTAATGTTTTGAGGCCTTCTATTCAAATGGCCTATGCATTGCCCTTGAGGCCTACTATGGTTAGCTATGAAGCATTAATATATATATATATATTCAGTGAAAAAACTTTGTTTAAGGGACGTTATGGTTAAGTTGCGCTACTAAAACCTATGAAATTCAGTGAAAAAACTTAGTTAAAGGGACGTTATGGTTCAAAGTAAAACCGAAAAACCCCTGAAATTCGGCAGTTATGGTAAGATAAGCAACCATAACTCGCGCCACCGTGCACTGCTAACACTAACACCCAGGACATCAAAGATGACATCACAAATGTCATTGATGACATCACTGATGACATCACATGTGTATGTACTTTTCATGAAAACTCTGTACAAGGGATTCTTATAATGCTGACCAAAAACTTTCAAGGATCAATGGGATAAATATCATGAGCTAATTAGTGCATTAAGCAATGCATTGATATAAATAGCATTCTATTATGAAGTTCTATCCAGTATAGTAAGCTACTCATACAGAAACATAGGCAGTGTGTGCAGCATACATGATGAAGGTGCAATATTCATAATCTTGCCATGTTGAATAGTGAAAAGATAACTGCTTTCTTATTAGAGTTTTGCGTACTGTGAAGGTACCGTAATTAGCACCAAGGTCTCTTTGCGGGTCCAATCCTTTACGGCTGGTAAAACCAGCCGTTAAGGTGGGAACCCGCAAAAGGACCTTGTAATCAGGCGCTAAGGGATTACCGGTACCGGTACCCTTACCGGTACCGGTAATCCCTTAGCGCCAGGGTCGTAATGAGGCCCCTTGACTGTTACTGAGCAAAACCATGTGGCCTAGATATGTCAATAAAGGAAAAAAGGGGGAGCCAGACATGTGATGTCATCAGTGATGTCATCAATGACATTTGTGATGTCATCTTTGATGTCCTGGGTGTTAGTGTTAGCAGTGCACGGTGGTGCGAGTTATGGTTGCTTATCTTACCATAACTGCCGAATTTCAGGGGTTTTTCGGTTTTACTTTGAACCATAACGTCCCTTTAACTAGGTTTTTTCACTGAATTTCATAGGTTTTTAATAGCGCAACTTAACCATAATGTCCCTTTAACAAAGTTTTTTCACTGAATTTCATAGGTTTTTAGTAGCACAACTTAACCATAATATCCCTGACTTCATATACATGTAACATAGAACATACTAACCCCCTCTTAGTGATTTTCATGTCCGCGGACTACTGCCATGTCCGCGGACATATCGAAAATCTGAGCGTGGTGAATGTAAATTTAAATATTGTGCCCCATTTCCCCTTTGAAGTTGGCTCTGAAAAGAGCTGTTTTTTTGTTTTTTTTACAGATGCTTGACAGACACCTGTTATTTTGTATTTTTTTTCTTGTTTTTTTTCTTACTTTACTCCTAAAATCTTTACATAACCTTCTCCAAAGCAACCCTTATATTCCAAAATAGAAAGGCATTTCCCGTAAAAGATAAAGAAATGCCATCTTCTTTAAAATAAACAGCATTACTGGCATCAATATTCTCATTGTTACAGAAGAACATACCAGCTCTAAGCATGAAGGCACACATGCCTCGGTTGATGACACACCTAGCAATGTTTTGCTGAGGACAAAAAACTGAACTATTGTCCCATATTCCCCTAGGTAGTAATCCAGAAAAAATTACTTTCGCATTTGGAAGGATCGTCATTACGGCTTGAACCAAGCGTTCCAAATCAGCCAACAAAGTAGGGGCACTGACGTTGCCCAAATGGAAAGCACCATAGTGCAAAACTACCACATGCGGACTGTTCATCGTGGCCATATCCTCACAAACTTGTACAATTCCCTGTACATTGCAATCAGGCACAGTGCTCCACACCACCTCCACTCCTTTCACATCAAAGTTCTTTGCAACATGCCTGCATTCAGCGTACTGCTGTAAACCATGCACAAACATATCTCCGAGCACCAACACCCTGACTTTCTCCACTTCTGCCATCTTCACCACACACAGTCTCTTTCAACACAAATCCACAACCTCGACATCTGATTGGCTGATCTGTACAGTCTTCTTTCCATGCTGGATTTCCTGGAAAAACCCGGATGTAGCACGCCCTGTCCACGAACAGCCGCAGTGTCCGCGGACGGCGTCCACTTTACTCTCTGTGCCATTCCCTCATTGCATACAGCTAAGCAATCACACAATATGAATACCATCCTCAGAACACCCCCATTTTGTGAATTTTCGAACATTTCAGGACAATTATCATTTCATTATTCAACATATTAACATTACAAATATTATACTTTCATCTTGTACTCTGCACACAATGCTATGTTTCTCCATTAGTAGCTCAGTATACTAGATAGAATCCCATAATACAATGCTATTTATATCAATGCATCGTTCAAAGCACTAATAACGGTATGATATTTATTGCAATATCCTTGACACTTTTTTCGCAACATTATAATAAAAATCCCTAGTACACAAATTCCATGAAAAGTACATACACATGTGTTGTCATCAGTGATTTCATCAATGACATTTGCGATGTCATCTTTGATGTCCTCGGTGTTAGTCTTAGCAGTGCACGGTGGTGGCGCGAGTTATTTTTCATAGCTTACCATAACTTGAGATTTTCAGGGGTCTTTCGGCTGTACTTAAAACCATAATGTCCTTTAAACAAACTTTTTTTAATATCACGCAAAAAATATACAAACATGGCGTGCAAAAACCAACTTCTACACATGGCTTTACACAGAATGTTGCAAAGTAAGAATTTATACTCGTTCACAGTGAAGGTCAGCTGCTTCCATTTTTTTCTCGGGCGCGGGGAAGCGCACGAAGCGGACTATAAGGTTGTATTGTGTTTTGACCTTGACAGACAGAGATTGTGATGAAAGACTTCTCTTGAAGCAGTGTTGCTAAAACGTAAGAGAAGATAAGGATGAAATTTATGAAACGAAACCACTTTTATATATTATATCACTATGCGAAACATCGTTGGCACACGCAGAGTCGTATTTTGGGACTGCACCACTCGTAGACAATGGAAATTGCAATTGTACTGTAAGTAACCCTTTAGATTATTTTATACCAAATATAATTACAATAGCGTAGCATTAAAGACCACTCAAGTTGAACTTGTTCGTTGAAAGTGGCATAATGTTTTCTACCGCGCACTATCACCGCCGAATTGATCCCCTGTTGTTTAGAGGGCTCTGAAAAAGGCAGACCACACTGGGTGGGTTAATACAAATAATTTAACCAGTCTATAGGCGGTCAAGCGCTCTACTCGCTGTGTCACTTCACTGTAGCCTGTCAAATGGCACAGCGAGTACAACGCTCGCTTTGACATCCGTGCACAGCTTGCTAACGCAAGTTCGAATCCCGGCAAGGCCAAACTCAGCCTTTCATCCTTCCGTGGTCGATAAATGAGCACCACACACCGTGTTTAATAATAAGCACTGCTTAGATACCTCACGGTTCTTAGAGCTATATGAATGGGAAAATATTATTATTTTACTATTAACATACTCCGTTGCACTATCTTCGATAGCAAATAGTTTCACGCCCTAATAAATAAAATGATGATTTTTAATGAAGATCGGCTGGTGAGACTAATTTATGTTTTTTAAAACAGGTATTTGGCCCCATTTTGCCTATGTCACGATTTACAGACTCCAGCGGATGGGGTCTTCAACTGCCAGGTGCAGGTCCAAATATGCAACTTCATGACCCTCACCATTTTATGGGACAATCGCCAAGGACCAATATGCCCTTACGCAGTACTAGCGGCTACAAACAACATACCAACCAATAGGGTGGTCTAATGGCTCGTTTTTGGAGCAACCTTCCGATTATCAGAGCGACCATTTACTGCTTTTATCATAAACCAACAGCCTATCTACCGCAAAGGAACAACGCGTGGCTCCAAATAAACTTTTGCTGATCGACAGCAGAGACAATAGCAAATCGCTGAATATTCACTAAACATTTCATGTGAAATAAATGTACTTTAACAAATGTACAATCCTGCTGTTTACTTTTAAACCACAGTTTCATATTCCGAATTGTGGCGCACTGAGTTGTAAGCTGATCTAACACCCTCTGTACCGCAAAGGAACATCGCGTGCCTCAACATGAACTTTTGCGGACCGACAACAAAGACAAATGCAAATTGCTGAATATTCTCTAAACATTTGATGTCAAATAAATGTACTTTACAAAATTTACAATCTTGCTGTTTGCTTTTAAATCACTGTTTCATATTCCGAATTGTGGCACGCTGTGTTGTGACATAATAAGTGTTGTCTTCCGGGTTCTGTGTAAAGTCACTTAGGACTGGAGAGGACTGGGCGTGTTTGATGACGCACCCTGTAACGTCACGGAGAGAGGCGGGGAATATGAATGCTTTGATAATATCAGGCTTAGGGGCGGGAGATATGATTTAGTGTCGCAAAAGCAAGTCAGCCAGGTCAATAGCGCCAGTCATAGGATTATCACATAATGTCGGCGCATACCAGGTGGATTTATCGTTTCTTTAGTGGACAAAAAGTTGTTTGACGCCCATAGGAAATTGTACTATTAGCGGACAAAAGGAGTGGTCTTAAAACACTTTCACCCTGACAACGAACAATACAAACAATGTTCTCAGAACACCCCCATTTTGTGTATTTGCAACCATTTCGGGACACCGCAAGTGTTCTTAGCTCATTTTTACCTTCCTTGCGAACAAAAATGAAACATACTCCGTCCTCTAAACACCCCACCATTTAGTTTATTTACAAAATGTCAGAACAGCCGTGTTCTCCGCGGACAAATCGAACGCAACAAAAACGTCTAGCACATTAAAAAAAAACATTGAACCTATCTCATACTCCCCCACCCTCCCCAAACACTCTTACACACAAACACAGGGCACTAAATACAATTTTTTATCCACGTTTCACCGCGCTGTACGCGGTCGACGGCGAATACAAGATGCGGGCGCCACAGAAAATCTGACGCGCTCCACGCCCCTCACCGTCCAATCAGCGAACACGTCACATGTCCGCGGACATGACGCAAGGCCATGGGCCAATCGGGGTGCTGTCCGCGGACCGAACAGGGAAGTCCGTCCGCGAAGCGAACACAGATATCACTAATTTTTTTGCCTTACATTTTGGTCATTTTTTAAAAAACTACTGGACGGATTTACACCAAATTTGCAAAAGCAGGCTTTCGGGACCAGGCCGCCGCTCCTGCCGCACATTTGGTGTAAATCCGTCCAGCGGTTCAGGCTGTAGCCGTGCACAAAGTTTTTTCCCATTCAGTCTATGGGAAAAAAAAAAGTTTTGGGACCCCCCTATAACTTTCCCCCCCCTGGACGAATCCTCACCAAACTTTGCAAAATAATTCAGAGTGGGCCATATACTTTTTTTGCAAAGTTTGGTGAGGATTCGTCCAGGGGGAGCAAAGTTATAAGCCGCCCAAAAAGTGCTCTTCCTATGGAAACACCAATTTAACCATAACTACATGGCCACTACCGTGGCCATGTAATATATATATATATATATATATATATATATATATATATATATATATATATATATATATATATATATTCAAAACAAAAGGAAAAAGTAATTCCACTTTTCCAGCGAGGATGGCACTCAAAGCTGTCAGGACGTCAAAGATGGTCTTCAAAATAAGTCCAACATTCGCCAACAAGGTTTCTTATGCCATATCCAGTTTTATTAAAGGCATAACAGAACTGACGCGTTTCGCAACGATCCGTATAAAGGTGAGTGATTTGCACAGCGTTTAAATACAGTCAAAGAAGAAAGTTTCAATCTCTATGGTTTTGCCCAATACAATTAGTCCCTTTTCTCTTTCGACTTTTCCACAATCCATGTGGATTCTCTCCTGTGTAACTGCAGGCGACCATTTTGGAGTGTATTTGAAATCATTCTCGTTATGTTTGATGTTAATAACAAATAACAGATTTTTTGGTAAACCAGCAGTTTTTGTTAATAATATTACCAAAAATATTGTGACACTAGTGGTCAAAGCAAGAAATACTGCGTGCTCGGTATCAATATACCTTATTAACTCGCTTGCCAGTAAACCGACTAGATTTCCCCATCTGTAATGAACGATAAAATGAATAAGCTGCTGTAACAAATTCAATGAGAGATCTCCTTTTCTTTAAGCATTTGTCCCGTAGATATAAGAAAACAGAGAGGAAACATGATACTTAAAAGTGCATAGTGCTGTAAACATTGGTTTTGAGTAAAACCAGAAATTTCTAAAGTGCATAGTGCTCATCACTATTCCTCATTTCCGGGCAATAGCTTGGTTGTCAATAAACTCATTAATTGTACAAGCAGGAGATATTCTCAATAAAGTGCATAGTGCTGTAAACATCCATTGCCACTGTCAATCAGTGTACAATATGGGTTATGATAAAACCAGAATTTGGGGAAATACATGCCGGATTTTAAACGAAAGGGGAAGGAAAAAAAATATGCAAGGGGAAAAAGTATAGAGACACAAGGGCTAAGAAGAGCTGTGCAATTTTCACTAAAAAAGTCAATACACACACAAAAAAGTTTATACAATTTACAAAATATTAGAAAATATTAAAATGAGCTCAGGTATCAACAAATTAAGCAAGACATTGCCGTTAGTGGTGAGCTACAGAAAACTTGTCAGAGTTCAAATGGGAAAGGTGCATTATGTCCCAAGGAAAGTATACAATTCTTCATCCAGGTTGTGTCCTCCTGGTTCTTTGGTTTGAAAGTCTAAAATACAGCGTGTTTCCATCTGTCGCAGTGCAAGCTCCCGGTTACCACCACGTGGGTTGAGTTTAATATGATACACACCAAAAAAATCTGAAACTGTCCAACTTGCTCTGATGTTGATCTCTAAAATGTACTGCCATAGGGTATGAGGCATCTACGTTTTTTATGGCACGCATATGCTGCAAGATCCTTAATTTTAACTTGCCAATGGTGCTGCCTACATACCAAAGATTGCATGACCATACTAAAACATATACCACAAATTCGGTGTTGCATGTGATTTTAGTTTTAATTTGAACATCATACCCCAGTATCGGATGTGTATAGCTGGTTTTGTTTAGGGCAAATTGGCAGGCTTTGCATTTGGTGCATTTCAGAAAACCAGTATTTCTCTTATTCAGCCATGTGGGTTCCGCTTGCATTGCATTTTTCTGTGCCATGAAACTTGTTACTAATGTATCTTTGATGGAAATTGACTTTCTGTAGGTTATATTGGCACGTTGCCCCATGAAAGGAGATAGAGCTTCATCGGTTTTCAGGACATGCCAATGTTTTTGTAATATTTGCCTTATTGTTTTAGCATGTGAACCATAGGTGAGTATCAGTCTTACATCATCGGTTTCGGGGGGTTGTTCAGGTATTCGATTAATATATATATATATTCAATGAAAAAACTTTGTAAAGGGATGTTATGGTTAAGTTGCGCTAAGTTGCGCTATTAAAAACCTATCAAATTCAGTGAAAAAACTTTGTTACAGGGACGTTATGGTTACAAGTAAAACCGAAAAAGCCCTGAAATTCGCCAGTTAAGGTAAGCTAAGCAACCATAACTCGCGCCACCACCGTGCACTGCTAAGAATAACACCCACGACATCAAAGATGACATCACAAATATGATTGCCCCAGACCACCTCCCTCCCTACAGTTCCACCACTGCACTGGCTTTCTGCCAACCCTCGCACTTGGGGACTGTTTTCTAAAACCCTAACAGTCCAGTCACCACTTGATGTCTACACTTAGCCTGGAACTTGCCAGCACCGCGCATAGTTGAATTTCTTTCTATTTTTTTATTTTTCCCATGTACTGCACTTTGCACTCCCCTTTCCCATTCACTTGCACACTCTTAATGTCAGCTGGCCTAGAGGAATCAATGTCTCTGTGTGGCCTCCGTTCCGCCTCCCTTTCCTCTCGCCCCTTCACACACTTATATGGTGGCGCGATACAAATGGCACAACTACCATAGCACATTATATCATATGATGCACACAATGCCCTCATAGCAACATGATGCTTGCCACGTACTTTGTACATTTCACAAATATCGGAAAAGGGATCCCACAAAAGCGGCAGGGAATGTGTATTAGCAACGTTAAGCAAGTACGTGCAGTGCATGCATACAAACAGGATGCATGCCCCTTACCTTGCACACTTTCACCATAGCCTCCTACATTTATCTGTATAAACAGACCTTCTGTCACAGTGTTTGTGTACACACCACAACCAGCAACCGCATTGCCCAATGGCTTACCCTCCACAGTGCCAAAGCTATAGGTGCCATCCTAAAAACAGCCTGATCTGCCACATCTAATCCGCAAAGTCCAGCGGAATTTCCTGGCATTACCGTGCTAGAAACTGGAGGGGGAGGGGATTCAGGGTGTGTTGGGGGGGGAATGTAAGGCAGGGGTGGGAATTATGCAATTAGGATTGTCCCTAAAAACACATATTTATTTTTGCCGTGTGTGTTTTTGGTACATGCATTCAAACATGTTTTTCTTGTTCTTCTCTCTATTGCTCACTGTCTGTTTGCTTCACCTCCTAACATTTTTGTCAACTGAAAATGAACAGTTATCTGACATTGCCACAGGATTCTCTGCAAAGCTTCATGCAGAGTGGCAAACACAACAGCATTGCCATTTCCTTGGAACCACTGGAAATCTTGCTGGTTATTAATGCTTTCATAGTCGCTGCAGAACATCCCAGCACTGCACATAAAGACGCACATGCTCCAGTTTATCCAACGTCACCGAACCTCTGTCTGTGGACAAATTAAGCCAGCATGCTCCCAATGTCCTCTTGGTGTCAGCGATGAGAAAATCACCTTTGCAATAGGAAATATCTGCATCACACAGCTGTCATCAACTTTTTTAAGTAAGCAAACAAACGCGAGCATGACATGCGCCCCAACTATAGTCCTCCAAAATGCACGACCACCACATCTACAGTGCCAACAGAGACCTAACATTTGCAAAGGAGATCCATGCACCCAAAACCCCACTCATAAAGTGTTGCGCAAAAATCCTTCGCTCCTTCCAACTGAAAGTCAGTATCAAAGCCTCTTTCCACGGCATACTTGTGCAGAACAAAGGTATCACCGACCATAAGCACTCGCCGTCTGTCCATGCCAATTTCACTGCATCGAACTTTGGGTAAATATGTCACTGCCCCTTCCGGTGAACCACACCCTCAAATCCCCATTGGAGAATCCCCACAGTTCCATTTGCGAAGGCTCCATCCTCATAAGGCCATGATGTGGCACGTGCGCTTTCCCAGCTACAGCTAGGGCCACGCCCAGTAAAGCAGACACAATTCTTCTTCCCTTTGCACTCAAATTTTCCACCAATTCCTTACTGGTGGCTATTGGCGACTATGACATTGACAATGACATTTGCAAAAATGCCTTCACCAATTACTTACCGAACCTCGGCATTGCACACTATAATTTCTGTACACACCTCCATATTTCCTGTTAAGCACTCTAAGAACACGTTCCCTTTGCTTCCAAAGCCCCTCCACCAGAAACCTTTCCTACAGGATGCCCTATTTCAACATTCACATGAGCCTGCAGTTTACCCAGCACACCCTTCGCCATGCACACAATAGTCCACCCTTGCCCACACCCAGAACAACACTATGGGCCTCATTATGACCCAGGCGCTAAGTGGTTAACGGCGCCGTAAAAGGCTGCAGCGCCGTTAACCACTTAGCGCCTTACTACGAGGTCCCTTTGCGGGACCCGACCCGAACGGCTGGTCTGGACCAGCCGTTAAAGTAGGGACCCGCAAAGGGACCTCGCAGGCAATTACGGTACTGCAATTTGCGGTACCGTAATTGCTGCCTTCCCCATTCCCATTGAGCCCTATGGGGCAAAAATGGGAATG
Source organism: Ambystoma mexicanum (assembly GCF_040938575.1). Classification (NCBI taxonomy): domain Eukaryota; kingdom Metazoa; phylum Chordata; class Amphibia; order Caudata; family Ambystomatidae; genus Ambystoma; species Ambystoma mexicanum. Next base: position 1,052,395,415 of record NC_090922.1, on the reverse strand, counting down.
GGGAAGGGCCATGGGGAAATGGGGAAATACCGCCCGCCAACCTTGGAATGGGGCGGTATTTCCCCATTTCAACATGGCGGACTCGTTACAACACCGGCACCAACCATGGTGCTAATAGCGCCATGGTTTAGCGCCGGTGTTGTAATGAGGGCCAATTAATCCATGCATGCGACCATGTGGGCAGCTAACACTCCTGCACAAATGTAACATATGTAGCGGCACTTCAACCCAACTCCCGCACACCAGAAAGCACCCATTCATGAAAACGGGTCGCACTTAGCAGCATTCACAAACATACCACAGCCTTCATCACCCCTATCCACTGCCATTCACAAAGTATTGTGTCACTAGCAACCTACCCACAACCTTTTCACAACATTGGCCTTACTTCAACAAATCAGCACATTGAATAGTAACCAAGCACATTTAAGGTGCACTTCTACCATATCCTCTTCCATACTGACAGTATGCAAACCCAGCACCCAGTGCCCACACTGCATGACTTTTCACACCACCATCGCCAAGTACACATCAAAAACTTTACCATGTTGTGACAGTGTCCTCACTTGCAAAACCAAACATGCTGCACACATGGCACCTCACTTCTCCTGCTGTATTATGTCTCAAATGTGCTCCACACCCATTATTTAGAGCTCACCACCCTCCAACTGCTGCAGAATCCAAAATGCATTACTGCCGTGTGTGTCCTACCCACAACCTATTCACAACATTGGCCCTACTTCTAGTAATCAACACACAGCATAGTAACCAAGCACATGTAATGTGCACTTCTACCATATCCTCTTCCATACTCACAGAATGCAAACCCAGCACCCAGTACCCACAATGCATGCCTTTTGACACTATCATCACCAAGTACACATCAAACTCTTTACCATGTTGTAACAGTGTCCTCACCTGAAAAAGCAAACATGCACGCATGGCACCTCACTTCTCCTGCTCTAGTGTGTCAGGGCACCACCCTCTAACTGCTGTAAAATCCAAAATGCATTACTCCTGTGTGTTTCCTAAAGTCCTAGCCTCTTGAGTGCATGGCCTATATGGCCTACGGCCTTCGGCCATGCACCCAACAGTCTAGGCCTTCAACACTCTCACTGCTATATAATGGCACCATCCATTTCACCAAGTCACCAACTACGACAATGCACATACACAGCACTGCCAAAGGCACTCCTACCCAACCTGCTAACTGCCACACAGCTATACAGGAAAAAGTTGCTACGCTTACCACAATATAGAAACACAACACTGACTCCTGCACCCCTGTGCACTTTCATTCACATAGTACGTACGTACCCACTTCCATTCACAAAGTAATGTGTCACTGTAAACCTACCCACATACTGTTCACATCATTGCTCCTACTCCAACCAATCTGCACACACCACACTATGCAAGCAACCCCCTCTACCGGATGCAGACTCGCACATGCATTGCTGCGGTGTGTGAGCTGAAGCCCTAGGCTCTTGAAAAAATGGCCTCCGGCCTACGGCCTTTGGCCATGCACCCAATAGTGTAATCCTTCACCAAACCCACCCCAAGTATATGCATGCCACCATGTCCCCATCCACCGCTTCCATCCGCATAGCACAGGCACCCATGCTTCCACCCACCCTGTGCCATGACCAAATCACTCCCCTTCTGAAAGTCACCTGCCACCACTCACCACGGAAAGAATTTTCCGCAGACATGTTACCAATATAGAACCAAAACACTGTCTCCTGCACGCCTGTGCACTTTCATTCACATACTACGAATGTACCCACTTCCATTCACAAAGTATGGTATCACTGCCAACATACCCAAATAGTGTTCGCTACAGTAGCCCTACTCCAACCAATCTGCACACACCACACTATGCAAGCACCCCCCCTCTACCGGATACAGAGTAACACATGCATAGTAGCGGTGGGTGAGCTGAAGCCCTAGGCTCTTCAGAGCATGGACTATGGCCTATGGCCTTTGCCCATGCACCCAATAGTCTAATCTTTCAACAGACCCACCGCAACTACCTGCACCCATGCATGCCACCATGTCCCCAACTAATGCAATACATCCGCATAGTTGAGGCACCCGCGCTCTCACCAACCATATGCAATGTGCAAATCACTCCCCTTCTTAAAATCACCTGCCACCACTCACTGCGGAAGGAGGTTGCTGCAAACCGCTCTCGGCAGAAGCTAGCGTGCCTTTACGACAGCTGCCTGAAATCACCACACAAAGGTCATGCTACATGCTCCAATACTGCAGCCACTCCTCCGTCTTCTTCCATATACTTATATATGTCACATTACCCACTTGTCACTCCTCCACCCTTTCCCATCCTTGCTGCGGCCAACACATGGCAAACGGTACATTTTGCAGACACTTTCGCCAGCGCACTGTCCTCTGAGACACCATGGCAGCATTTTGCAAACATTGTTGACGCACAGCACGTTTCCCTCCACCCAGCCACCGGCCATGTCCAAAGTTCTCTGACAGCGTGCCTTACCGCAAGCCAATGACACTTTGGTCCACGGAGTTAACAGGGAAATGGGTCAGCACAAAAAACACAAAAGCACGCTTTCTGACCCAAACCCCCGCTCCTGCTGCAAATCTGGTGAAAATTGGTCCAGCCGTTCGGGCTGTAGCCGTGTGCAAAGATTTCCCCATTCAGTCTATGAAAAAAAGAAAATAATTATGAAATAACTATAAACCTCCTTTAACAAACATATTTTTGCAACGCATACTTATGTGAGTCGTTATCAGCAGCACATACCCCAAAAGGCAAATCAGAGTATACATCTGTCCTTGTCGAAGGCCAGGCCCCTGTAGTTACGTTTCAACAATTTCAAAAAAGTAAAAGACAGTACAGATTTCCAAATGCATCCTTTCAGGTCCTTGCTGATGCCCCTTGCCTAACTTTGCTGCAATCCCGTCCAGCACTCTGTGCTGCAGCCGTAAGCAGATTTTTCTTTCCCCATTTAAATGTAAATCTTCGGCCATGCTTCATTCCCCAATAAGTAGATCAGAATAGGCATTTGTACTTGCCGAGGGTCAGGCCTATTGTCCATGCACCAAACTTATATCACCTTGATGATGTTCCTCGCGCAGGCTTGTTGTAATTCAGTACAGCACTTCAGGCTGTAGCCGCATACAGAATATTTTTTCCCATTCAAACCTAGGGTTCGGCCTTGCTGCATGGCTCAATAATCAGTCAAAGTGCACGATTATCAAATAATTGCAGGACTGAGCTTCATCTAGTACTTTAAACAGATTACCCAGATCCTGGTAATGGGGATCTTTTGTGAAGATGCCCTTCCTTCTTCAAGTGTTAGGTTTCAAAAAGGAGAGTGACCCCTGTTTACTTCAGCACTGGGTTATTCAATAAGTAACTGTTGTCATAATGAAACAGTCTTCAAAACCATTCTTGATGCTATATTTATTGTTAGAAGTCAGCCAACACGTGATTCGACTCTCTAGGGTCTTTCACAGGGCATGCGAATTGTGGGCCAGTCATTGCTGCGAGGTTGTGGAAATGAGTCCGGATACCAATTCCAATATCTTGTTCCACTATGGTCACAAATCAGGGTGGTTAATTATTTCAAGGGGTAGCCTGGTGACCACGCGGGCACCTGGTTCAGTGTGCTTGGTAATTATCTGCTGATTAGCATTGTCTCTGATTGTTTGCAGCAATTGGCGATCTGTTGATGCAATCCTGTGAAGCACTTCTGGCTGTAGCCATAAACAGAATTTTAGCCACGGGCAGAATTTCTTTTCCTATTGAAACCTATTCCAATTTTGAAAAACGTCACCACATAGCCAGTCCCTGATGGCCATGCTCACTTTAACCCCCTTAGTACCTCATGGTCATGGCCAGCAGCCAGATCTTACGAGTCATGGCCTTTGGCTATACCTCAATCACCAATGGTATATCACTATTTTTTGTATCTACATTACAACACTTTTCAAAAAATAAAACACAGACACGTTTGCAAAACCAGGCTTTCAAGTCCCTGCCAGTGCTCCTTGTACAACTTTCCTGCAAATCCATACATGTTTTATTTTTTGAAAAGTGTCAAAATGTACGTACATTAAATAGTCATATAAGTTTGCTCCCAGCTGACAAAATTCATTCAGACTTTGCAGAAAAATTAAAGGTTCGGTCTATAATCTTTTGTGCATATTTGTCAAACGGCAACAAAGTTAAAACCCATCTAAAAACTTTGAAACCCCCCTCTAATTTTGCCCCCTCTTCACAAAATCTCACCAAACTTTGCAAAAACATTCATATATGGGTCTTAAATCGTTTTGCAAACTTTTCTGCAGATTAGTGAAGCGGCACCAAATTTATAAACCTTTCAAATATTTTGGGACACCCCCTCTGCTTTTGTACCCTCTTGGCAAAACAGCACCAAACTTCGTAGAACCATTCAAGGTCATGTCTAGAATAATATCACAAACATCCATACAGTTTCATTGAGTGGCGCCAAAGCTATACACCATCCAAAGACTGCTTTTCACCAACCCTGTAATGCAAAAATATGATGCCCCCGAAAAGCCAAGATGTCCGTGAACATTGCAGGGATGTACCAAACTGTCTGCAAAATTCAAAGGTGGAAAAGGCCCGTTTTGGAGCTTTTTATGGCCATATCCCATCCCATCCTAATCACTCCTCAAATCCCTACAGATTGTTCATTAGTTTGACAAGTGCAATGTTGTATTTTTCAAAATGTTTTTACTGCAATGTACACTGTCCGCAAATCCAACATAGCAGTCGTTTCCCAAAAATATGACGCCCTTCACACTTTTCACCATCTAATCAACAGGAGCGTCTGATGTTCACGGACATCACACTGCTCTCTGTGCCAATCGGAGGCCTGTCCGCGGACCGAACAGGCAAGTGAATCCACGTACCAAACCCAGATATCACACATTTTTTAACCTACTTTTTGGCCATTTTAAAAAGAAATACTGGACGGGTTTACACCAAATTTGGGCTGTAGGCATGAGCACATTTATTTTCACATTGCGTCTATTGGAAAACCCACACATTTTGGGTCCCCCCATACACCTTTGCCTCCCCTGCATAAAACCTCACCAAACTTCGCAGAATCAATCTGACTGGGCCATATACTTTTTTTAAAGTTTTGTGAGGATTCGTCCATGGCGGCTAAAGCTATTTAAAACCGCTGTGAAAGTGCTCTTCCTATGAGTTGAGCAACTTTACCATAACTACAGGGCTGCTAATGCAGGTCCTGCAATACACATACTACTATTGTGTTGGCTCTGGCCACTGGCCACAACAACTACACTGAAATTAAACCACATAACAAGCATGTACAATACACCGTCAAATCACAAAACTCGCACTGAACCCCCTGCAATTGAAATGATGTTCACAGACAATAATATTTACCGCAGACTGGGCAGCATCTGCAAATCCTTTTTTCGCCTATAAAAACAGCTCCATATCATCTTGATTGCACTTCCCTACCCTTTAAATGCCCTCTTTCAACCATCAAATAACCCACTTTGTGTTTCACTGCTGAAGCCCGCCTCTGGCTCCAGCGTGTTTGGCAGGGTAAGAAGTGAGGGAGGTGCCCGAAACTCCCTGTGCTTAATCCCCTTGGTTACAGAAATGTACCCAAAGGTGATTGGCTCTCTGGCTATCCTTGGAGGACAGCCACCTTGCTGTGTGATTAACAGCACGGCTGCAAATGAATGGGAGAAACCTGTATAAAAGGTGAGGTCTTCTGCTTGGAAGGCAGAGTCGACCACTGGACAAAGGAGTCCGAAGAGGAAATTGGAAGAGACGCCTGCAGCAACTCCTGGACCGTTGGTTTGTCCGGTGAAGCCCTGCTGCAATGTCGAAGCTCCGAATTTGCCTCGACTAGAGAAGCCCTGCAAATGACAACTTTTCCCCTTTGGACCAATCAACCCCAAGACGAACTCATATGGACATCCTCTCGGACCTGCTTGTACTTCCATTGCTGCTGCAGGAACCGATTGCCAGGGAGAGGAACACCAGAATCGAGTGTCTCGTCTTTAAGTCAGACCTGAGCTACAGGAAGATCCTCCAGACTCCCATGAAGCAGGACTGACAGAGCCTGAGCCCCCTCCACAGAGTGCTGGACCCCAGATGCGAGGACAGGTTTAATCAAGAAACCTTGACAGTAAGTGTTTATTTGAATACCTGTGACTGTGAACCTCTATGAGATAACCCTAATTGACTACCTCTTGTGAACAGCCTGGCTGTTGTAAGATAGTGTGTGCTGGGTCTAGAAATTTAAAAATATAAGTGAAGTAATTTTCACTTCACTGCTCTTGGAACCAGTAGTTTATCCAAGAGAAGGTATTTAAACCTTTGGGAAATCTGAAAGACATCCCTGTGACACTGCACTGAAGATGATGTGTGTCACAATGTAAAAATATGATTTCTATGCAGTGGTCGAAGTGGGTGGGAGTGGTCGGGAGTGGTGCTCCTCTACTTCTTTTAATTAAGTAGAACGGTTTAGTTTTAAAATAAAAGTCTAGGAAGAAGTTGACACTTTCACTTTCAGTGCACTGCACAAGACGTTTCCTTAAAGGGCAGGCACATGTGTTTTGGGGTTTTTATTGTGCATGAGAGGGGGTGCAGTGATGGTGTCTGTGGGGAGGATTGCAAGCCAGTAGGGAACATAGTTCCACTACTTCTTTTGTACACTTCGACCACTGTTCCTATGGAGTTTTTCAGAGTCCAAAACCAAAAGAAACACTGTTTTCAAATTAAAGAAAAATACATTAGAGAGTGGGAAGAGGTCTCACTCTCTCGAGGATAAAAATGTCCTTAAATCCAGCAAAAAGAGCTGGGGGTCTCCAAGGTAGAAGGGAATTAGCACATTCCTGAGAATTCTCCCTAACAAGGTGTATCAATCAATGCGCTGGCACCTCATAATTTAGACATTTGTAGGGTGTGATTAGGTGGTTTCAAAACTAGACGCACAGTGGTAAAAGACAGACTGACTGGCTGACTAATGGAGACAAGAAGGCAAGAAGGAAGGTGGAACAAAAATCTGGAAAGAACCAGGAGAAGGGCAGGGGCCATCCATAATATGAGCCAGAGGGTGGATTAAGGCTGGGGGCCATCCATAACCAGAGACAGGAGGGCTTTTGGAGTACCAGCCATGACCAGGTCCTATTGCTTCCCATTTGATGGCCCAGGAATACTGCAGACTTCTCCTGGCACACACCCAGGGAGATTCAACGTGAGTACATGTGTCCAACAAAATAAACCAATGTGAGGTTCTATTTAAATCAATGTCTTCTCTTATGTAGGCATGCAAAGGGTTAGGCGCCCAGGGTAGATCCCTAGTCTCTTCTTATTATTTCATAATTTAATTAATTCCCACAATGTCAACAGATAATGGGGCAATCTTGGGAAAATTTGAAATACTCAACATCTTTCCAAGTGTGAATAATGATATAGTCATTAAAGTAATTGCAGATCACCTATTACCCTTTTACCTACCCCAACAATCCCTTAACCTGAGCCCTACACTCAAGCAGAGGGGGTCCACATGGTATAGTGAATCTCTCAGTCTGTGCTTTGCAGAAAGGTTTCTCAAGGGTTAAGTAAAGGGAACATAACTGATCTACAGAGAGTGAGTAAGGAACTCCAAACTGAAGGGGGGACATTTTGGCATAGTGCATAGTGGCAAAGGAAAGTGTGACATCATCTTTTGAGAAGAGTCCCTTATTAAATGTTTGTTTTTCTAGAACAGTGCTAGAAATGAAAAGTGTGCATGGAGGTCAGAAAGAAAGAGCGCTGTGCATGTTTATTTCTTTTGCCCAACAGAAAAGCGCTACATGTATTTAAGTTAAGCCATCTACAAATTACACAGTCAAATACAATGGTCATGTCATGTTCTAGGGTGCTGCATTGATTATCCATACATTAGGGGTATTCTGATGAGTGACCCAAATCATCTATTCATTAGACCTGTGTTTCTCTTTACAAGTGACCAGGGGGGACTAGAGATCTGAATGAAATCTGTGCATGTTGTTGTGTTAGAGATTCAGTGATCTTTTGTTACCAAAGACGAACTGTGTTTTCAACTGTGGTTTACAATTTGTGTGTAATGTGAAGTTTTGACAGGAAGGAAAGGTGGTTTTGTACCACGGAGTAAGATGGCATGCCTCTTGATAATCAGCATGTATATTTGGCTTTTGTCTAGTCATTAAAGGAAAATAAATGATATTCTTTCTGCACACCGGCCTGGTTCTTGGCTGGCCTATTGCAAAAAGGGATGAGGGAGCACCGGGGTGTTATATGAGTCAAAAACAGAGTTTTCTGGTGCTCTTAATCAGGGGCGGGAGGCCCTTCCTGCATTAATTGTTGCGCCATAACTATACTCTACAGAAGGAAGCAATGCTTGGGTCAGCAGATTTGACCACAGTGGCTTGATGAATTCTTGAAAAAATCACACGTAAGCAGCTAAAATATAGCCTTCAGGCCTAAGTTCACTTCTGAAAGCATTAGAAAGGTACTGCATGTGATATAGTGGCTTGTGAGCTGGCAGATATTTCCAGTATGAATCATGTGACTCGCCCGCAGTTGGGATGCAGCGATTTAAGGCGATGGAGAGAATGTCATGTGCCTAGATGGTTAGATCGAATGGTATGAGTGAGAGTCACGATACTGCGGCAATCCTCCTAGAATATGATGTACTGATGTGCAATCCCAAAAATATAGCGAGTAACTATTGTGAAGGTGAAAACACCATAAAGGTGTGTTGAATCTTGGTTGGGGGAGCCACTTTCTTGTACAGGGTTACTATGTCCGTTTTGTTTCCTGGACATTGCAATGAAATAAATCTGACCCTGTTGCTATCACATTTGAGATCTATAGGACACAGTCCTCCTCAATCCTTGGGCAGCATCATATGAAATCTGGATCCACAAGCCCAGTAGTTATCTATTATCACTGGTGTTCCGATGCTCATTCCTGGCACGTCCAAGATTGGACCAGAATTCCTGTTTTCTCCAAGTTTTCTTGTGCCATTATTTCTGAAACACATCTTTGCACTTTCCAGATGCACTATCTACAAGGACCCTCCTTTGTCTTCGACCCAGGTTAATAGTTTAGCACATTTTGGCCATAAAGGTTTGCACCCATTCTGTACAATGTCAATGGTTGGTTTGAAGAAACTAATGACTATCAATGCTCTGCAGATGACCACACCTTCCTCCCATCCATCTGGTGAAAGTACTGATCTCCAAATCTGCATCTGGCCTCTATTCTTCCATCTTCAAATGTCTTCTGCAGATTTTCCTGGACTCTCAAGTCTTTTTTTTTTTACTTCCCATCTAATTCCAGCCCCTTTCACTCCAGGCTGTTCATATCTTATCACATGATTCTTCGTGTGGGCTCTTGCTCTTGTCTTTGGCCCTCATTACGACCCTGGCGGAGATCCATGGTGCAATTTGCACCATGGTCCATGGCGCAGAGCTGCCAACTCCGCCATGGGGGTTGGCGGACTCACCGCCCCATTCCGACCTTGGCGGGGCGGTTAGTCCCCAATCCCCATTTACCCTTCCCCATTCCCATTTTTGCCCCATAGGGTATAATGGGAGTGGGGAAGGCGTTAATTACGCCACCGTAAATTACGGTGGCGTAATTAACAAGAGGTCCCGTAGCGCCATGGATTTTTCCGCCCGGAAAATCCGGGCGTAAAAATCACCATGGCGCTACGGAAAGTCGTAATCTGGCGGAGAGGTACGCCATGCATTACGCTGGCGTATACCCCTCTCCGCCAGGGTCGTAATGAGGGCCTTTGTGTCTTGCACATAGTCGTTTTCATCTGGATCTGTCTATTCCGTTGTCCATGCCAAATAAGCTGTTCGGCCCATGAATTAACCTCTTGTTTGGCATAGAGCAATGTGAGATAGGCAGTGTGCTGTCTGAACATCTATTTCAATGGCTACGAATATCTTAGACTTCCCCATACAATAAGGCAGGAGAGCACATACATAGCATTCCTCCTTTTTGGTTCTTTTGCCTACCTTTTTCATGTGCTGATAACACATGTTGTTCCCAAATGTGCCCGGCTGTCTAGATAATCATTCAAGTCATGATCATCTTCCCTTGTACTTAGGTCTCCTTCTTGCCTCATGAGCTCTCATAATCATCTCATGAAGTATGTCTGCATAGTTCCTTCTTTCTGAGGGAATCATAGAAACATTTGTCAGTAGAACTGGTGTTTTTACATGTGATTCTGGTGTAGGAACAATCACATAAGGTCTCAGTGGTCTTGCACTTTTGTACCCGCCTGCTGCATATGAAGACACACAGGAAATACTGCCTTATTTGGATCTACATAATAGACAGTACGTACTGTGAGAGAAAGTAGAATAATAAACATACTGCATGTATATATGATATTCAGTGAAAAAACCTTCTTAAAAGGGACGTTATGGTTACGTTGCGCTACTAAAAACCTATCAAATTCAGTAAAAAAACTTTGTTAAAGGGACATTATGGTTCAAAGTAAAACCGAAAAACCCCTGAAATTCGGCAGTTATGGTAAGATAAGCAACCATAACTCGCGCCACCGTGCACTGCTAACACTAACACCCAGGACATCAAAGATTACATCACAAATGTCATTGATGACATCACTGATGACATCACATGTGCATTTACTTTTCATGAAAACTCTGTAGGAGGGATACTTATAATGTTGACCAAAAAGTGTCAAAGATCATTTGAATAAATATCATGAGCTAATTAGTGCATTAAGCAATGCATAGATATAAATAGCATTCTATTATGAAGTTCTATCCAGTATACTAAGCAATTCATGCAGAAACCTAGGCAGTGTGTGCAGTATCCATGATGAAGGTGCAATATTCATAATCTTGCCCTGTAGAATAATGAAATGATAACTGCTTTCTTATTAGAGATATGCGTACTGTGAAACATGTAATAAGTAGCTAATAAAACCCACTTAATACATAATTACACTTAATCCAGACAAAACACAAAGAGACAACAACACATACAAATATGAGTATATAAAGGGACAGAGAAGTAAGCAAAAAAGCAGAAGTAGTAGCAGAAAGAGTTCATAACCTAACCGATTATCTTTATGCAGAGAAATGATTGCTCTGTTTCAAAGCTGCTACTTACTGCATGTATGTGTATCAAATGATGTCAGTGAACCCTAAGGAAAGGAGTGTGAGTACAATGTATACAAATATGAGCATATACAGGGAAGGTGTAGTAATAAAAATAAAACTATGAGAAAGTGCTGATAACTCTAATGATTATCTTCATGCACAGAAAGGATTGCTCTCTTTCAAGCCTGTGTCTTCCGCTATATATATGTTTCATATGATATGACTTGACCCTAAGTCTACAAATAGAGTACCTTTTCAATTTTTACTTCCTGACTGTTACTGAAGAAAACTATGTGGCTTAGATATGTCAGTAAAGGAAAAAAAGGGAGAGCCAGCCATGTGATGTCATCAGTGATGTCATCAATGACATGTGTGATGTCATCTTTGATGTCCTGGGTGTTAGTGTTAGCAGTGCACGGTGGCGCGAATTATGGTTGCTTATCTTACCATAACTGCCGAATTTCAGGGGTTTTTCGGTTTTACTTTAACCATAACGTCCCTTTAACAAAGTTTTTTTACTGAATTTGATAGGTTTTAGTATCGCAACTTAACCATAACGTCCCTTTTAACAAAGTTTTTTCACTGAATTTCATAGGTTTTTAGTAGCGCAACTTAACCATAACGTCCCTTTAGCAAAGTTTTTTTACTGAATTTCATATGTTTTTAGTAGCACAACTTAACCATAATATCCCTGACTTTATATACATGTAACATAGAACATACTGAACCCCTAGCTAGTGATTTAGATGTCCGCGGACTACCGCCATTTCCGCGGACATATCGAAAATCTGAGAGTGGTGAATGTAAATTTAAATAGTGTGCCCCATTTCCCTTTGAGGTTGGCTCTGAAAAGAGCCGTTTTTTGGGGGGTTTTTTGCAGATGCTTGACAGACACCTGTTATTTTGTATTTTTTTTTAATTTTTCTTACTTTACTCCTAAGATCTTCACATAAGCTTCTCCAAAGCAACCCTTACATTCCAAAACAGAATGGCATTTCCCATAAAAGATAAGGAAATGACATCTTCTTTAAAATAAACAGCATTACTGGAATCAATATTCTCATTATTACAGAAGAACATAACAGCTCTCAGCATGAAGGCACACATGCCTCGGTTGATTGCACACCTAGCATTGTTTTGCTGTGAAAAAAAAAACGGAACTATTGTCCCATATTGCCCTAGGTACTAATCCAGAAGAAATTACTTTGGCATTTGGAAGGATGTTCATTACTGCTTGAACCAAGTGTTCCAAATCTGCCAACAAAGTAGGGGCACTGACATAGCCCAAATGGAAAGCACCATAGTGCAAAACTACCACATGGGGACTGTTGATCCTGCCCATATCTTCACAAACTTGTACAATTCCCTGTACATTGCAATCAGGCACAGTGCTCCACACCACCTCCACTCCTTTAACATCAACATTCTTTGCAACATGCCTGCATTGAGCATACTGTTGTAAACCATGTACAAACATATCTCCGAGCACCAACACCCTGACTTTCTCCACTTCTGCCATCTTCACTACACACAGGGGTCGATTCATGGAATTAATGTGCGCCGAAAATTCCCACGCACAGGTGCCAAAACGTGCGAATCGCAGTGCAAGTGCGAAAATCGCAGTGCAAGTGCGAAAATCGCAGGAAAACCAGCGCACAGCGATTCATGGAAGTCCGTGCGCGAGAAAAACATAGGATGTGCGCTAAAAATGTGCGCCGCGCACGCCGGCGCACAGGTCATCCAACAGCGTGCGCCACGGCCACTGCGAAATCGCACATAGCGCGGCGCACATCACAAAAGTAGGCGGAACACGGGGCATAACACTCGGAATGGGGAACAACGCTTGAAAATATGGGCGTCACGGGGGAATTACAGGAGGCAAGTGCGCGGAACGCCCACACGCTCGCCTACAACCCGTATTCATGGAATTGAATAGTGCAAACCAGCGCACGGTCAAAGACGCGCACAGGGCCAAACAAGTACGCCACAAGAAAGCAGGCGGTAGCGCCCCTGCGACTGAAAAAAATGTGCGCCAAAATGTGCGCTAACAAAAAGCAACCATATACAGCCATGAAGAATGGCCCATACAGTGGCCCTCTAGGACAAATGAGGTGCAAAGGGGCCCCGACAAACACGGACACCCGCTGTGTGAAAAATAGTGTGTGCGCGTGTTCCTGGGTGCGCGGGAAGTTCCGCACGCGATTAGCCTGGGTACGTGTACATCGGGGTGCGCGGGAAGTTCCACATGCGATTGTCCTGGGTAGGTGGGGGTGCGTGGGAAGTTCCACACGCGATTGGCCTGGGTACGTGTACTAAGGGGTGCGCGGGAAGTTCCACACGCGACTGGCCTGGCTAGGTGGGGGTGCGCGGGAAGTTCCACACGCGATTGGCCTGGGTACGTGTATTCCGATGTGCGCGGAAGATTCACATGCGATTTCTGCAGGGTAGGTGTATTTCGGTGGTGCCGGGGAATGCTACACGTGATTTGGCCATGTGGGTCCCCCCAGGTGTTCCCTCTACCACCTTCACGGCCCCTGCAGGCAGCCCACACCAAAGGGTACTACCCTGCACCCCTGCTCATGTCCCACAGGCAACCCATCCACCATGGCCATGCCCACCAGCCAACCCACATGTCACCTTGCACTACTGATCACCAACACATGTCTCCCACCACCCCCAACCCCCAGCCACCAGGGGCAGCCTCCACCAGGCCCCCACTCATGTCTACCACCGCTCCCACCCCCCAGCCACCAGGGGCAGCCTCCAGCAGGCCCCCACTCATGTCTCCCACCACCCCCACCCCCCAGCAGTGCAGGGGCAGCCTCCACCAGGCCCCCACTCATGTCTACCACCACCCCCACCCCCCAGCCACCAGGGGCAGCCTTCACCAGGCCCCCACTCATGTCTCCCACCACCCCCACCCCCCAGCAGTGCAGGGGCAGCCTCCACCAGGCCCCCACTCATGTCCCCTATTACCCCCACCCCCCCGCAGTGAAGGGGCAGCCTCCACCAGGCCCCCACTCATGTCCCCTATTACCCCCACCCCCCAGCAGTGCAGGGGCAGCTTCCACCAGGCCCCCACCCATGTCTACCACCACCCCCACCCCCCAGCCACCAGGGGCAGCCTCCACCAGGCCCCTACTCATGTCCAACTCATGTCTCTCACCACCCTCACCCCCCAGCCACCAGGGGCAGCCTCCACCAGGCCCCCACTCATGTCTCCCACCCCCCACCCCCCTGCACTGTGGGGCACCTGCCAGCAGGCCCCAACCCATGTCTCCCACCACCCCCACCCCCCAGCAGTGCAGGGGCAGCCTCCACCAGGCCCCCACTCATGTCTACTACCACCCCCACCCCCCAGCCACCAGGGGCAGCCTCCCCCAGGCCCCCACTCATGTCTCCCACCACCCCCACCCCCCAGCAGTGCAGGGTCACCCTCCACCAGGCCCCCACTCATGTCTCCCACCACCCCCACCCCCCAGCAGTGCAGGGGCAGCCTCCACCAGGCCCCCACCCATGTCTACCACCAACCCCACCCCCCAGCCACCAGGGGCAGCCTCCACCAGGCCCCCACTCATGTCTCCCACCACCCCCACCCCCCAGCCACCAGGGGCACCCTCCACCAGGCCCCCACTCATGTCCAACTCATGTCTCCCACCACCTTCACCCCCCAGCCACCAGGGGCAGCCTCCACCAGGCCCCCACTCATGTCCCCTATTACCCCCACCCCCAGCCACCAGGGGCAGCCTCCACCAGGCCCCCACTCATGTCTCCCACCACCCCCACCCCCCAGCCACCAGGGGCACCCTCCACCAGGCCCCCACTCATGTCCAACTCATGTCTCCCACCACCCTCACCCCCCCAGCCACCAGGGGCAGCCTCCACCAGGCCCCCACTCATGTCCCCTATTACCCCCACCCCCCAGCAGTGCAGGGGCAGCCTCCACCAGGCCCCCACTCATGTCCCCTATTACCCCCACCCCCTAGCAGTGCAGGGGCAGCCTCCACCAGGCCCCCACCCATGTCTACCACCACCCCCATCCCACAGCCACCAGGGGCAGCCTCCAACAGGCCCCTACTCATGTCCCCTATTATCCCCACCCCCCAGCAGTGCAGGGGCAGCCTCCACCAGGCCCCCACTCATGTCCCCTATTACCCCCACCCCCCGCAGTGCAGGGTCACCCTCCACCAGGCCCCCACCCATGTCTCCCACCCTCCCACCCCCCAGCACTGTGGGGCACCTGCCAGCAGGCTCCCACCCATGTCTCGCACCACCCCCACCCCCCGGCAGTGCAGGGTCACCCTCCACCAGGCCCCCACCCATGTCTACCACCCGCCCACCCCCCAGCACTGTGGGGCACCTGCCAGCAGGCCCTCACCCATGTCTCCCACCCCCCCCACCCCCCAGCAGTGCAGGGACAGCCTCCACCAGGCCCCCACTCATGTCTACCACCACCCCCACCCCCCAGCCACCAGGGGCAGCCTCCACCAGGCCCCCACTCATGTCTCCCACCACCCAAACCCCCCAGCAGTGCAGGGGCAGCCTCCACCAGGCCCCCGCTCATGTCTCCCACCACCCTCACCCCCCAGCAGTGCAGGGGCAGCCTCCACCAGGCCCCCACTCATGTCCAACTCATGTCTCCCACCACCCTCACCCCCCAGCAGTGCAGGGTCACCCTCCACCAGGCCTCCACCCATGTCTCCCACCACCCCCACCCCCCAGCAGTGCAGGGTCACCCTCCAGCAGGCCCCCACCCATGTCTCCCACACCCCCACCCCCAGCACTGTGGGGCACCTGCCAGCAGGCCCCCACCCATGTCCAACTCATGTTCCCCAGCCAACATGTCATCACAATCTAGATCCCTAGTCCCTATGGTCAGCCTCCAAATGCAAAACACCCACCGAGTATTGCATCCACCCACTCATAATTGGCAATTACATGACAGAACACCAATTGCAAGTTCCGAAACAAACACATTTCCCTCACATACACCCAATGGGTGTCAGTGAATCTCAAAACCCATATCATGATATGCATGAAACCAATGAGATGATACTACACATTGAAGTTTGATAAAAAAAATATGTATTAAAGGAAACATAAATAGAATCAAAAATAAAGAAACAGAAATGGTGGAACAACGTGGTGGGAGCCATGAAGGCTCGGGGCCTTCAACATCGGAGGGGCAGGCATCGGCAGGAGGGCAGGAGGACCCAGGACAGAGAGTGTCTTCCGTGTGGCAGCGGTTGGGCCACGCCATAGATGCGGAGCGGCAGCGGGCGGAAGAGGCACGGTTCACAATGGTCAGGGCGGAGAACTCCATGCGGAGGGCCCTGAGGCGGGCCGAGTGCCTCGAGGCAATCCGCAGGTGTTTGGAGGTGGACACGTCGACGGCCCTGCGGACCCTCGGGGGCCATGGAAGAGGACCGCCTCCGGGACATTAAGCAGGAGTTCGATGATGCCCTGGCCCGGGACATCCACAAGTGAGCCGTCAAACTAGCCCGCTGCCCTTGTACATAGTTATGTAGGTAGTGTTAGGTTTCATTTTTTTTTGGATTTATTTTGGACCTTTCGGACATTGGCCACATTTTTCTATATAGTTTATTTTACTAGTTAGTGTAATTAGATAGGTTTCCTTTCTTTTGTTGGGATAATGGACCCTGGCTTGTTCGTATGTACATAGTTCACTGTTGGATTGTATTTTTCTTTCACATTTTAACCATGGAGCAATGGCTTTCAATTTTATTTCCCATTGGATTTTGTTTGCTGGACAGTCACTTTGGAAACCATTACTTTGGATTTTGATTTTTGGTTTTGCTTTTTTTCACGGACATGCTTCTTTTCATTTATTTACATTCCCATTTCTGTGCAACCTGCACACTACTGAAAAATCACCACACGCACAGCTCACAATCAGGATGCATGTACACTTACCGCTCGACTCCAGACGGGTCTGCCTCTCAAGGACCTGGACGT
Organism: Ambystoma mexicanum; assembly: GCF_040938575.1. NCBI lineage: Eukaryota > Metazoa > Chordata > Amphibia > Caudata > Ambystomatidae > Ambystoma > Ambystoma mexicanum. Next base: position 1,052,378,279 of record NC_090922.1, on the reverse strand, counting down.
GGAGCGCTGGGGATATGCGTTCCAGGACCCTCATCTGTTCTTCCGACAAGTGGCCCCGGCGCCCCTTGGCATCCGCTGCCTTCAAGAGGCGCCGGGCCTTGTTCAGGGTCCTGGACCTGAAGTCCTCCCAGCGCTTCTTGACATGTTGGAAGTCGCGGACTGCCACCCCCTCCGCGTTGATGGCAGTCACAATGTCAGTCCAGATCCGAGTCCGTCCTTCCTTGTCGGCGCGGGAAATTCCGAAGAGGGCATCATACTGCCCCAGGACTTGCTCCACCAGGACACCAACTTCGGTGGCACTGAAGCTGGTGCCCCTCTGCCTCTCTGGCCGGGGTTTTTCAGTGGTCTCAGATGGTGTTTGCCCCGACATGACAACCCCAGAGGCAGGAGTGGGTGGGCAACTGGGTCCTGGGGCTGGGCTGTGGAGCGATGGAATCCCAGTCTGGAGTCTTCGGTTCCAGCAGGGGTGGTCACAGCAACAGCACCCCTGGCTGATGTGCAGGCAGCAAATGGCAGGGCACGTGGGCAGCAGGCAGTCAGGCAGCAGCAGATGGCAGCGGATGCCAAGGGGCGCCGGGGCCACTTGTCGGAAGAACAGATGAGGGTCCTGGAACGCATATCCCCAGCGCTCCACGTCCAGGTCCTTGAGAGGCAGACCCGTCGGAGTCGAGCGGTAAGTGTACATGCATCCTGATTGTGAGCTGTGCGTGTGGTGATTTTTCAGTAGTGTGCAGGTTGCACATCTGTTTGTATGGGGTCGAGTATGGGTGGGGGTGTACAGGGCCGTGGGGCTAACACATGCGAGGGCTGGAATGTGTGAGACATGGATGGTGCTTGTGTGTGTAGGCTTGCATGCCAAATGCAGTTGTGTGGGCACACATGTTTGGATGAATGTGTATGTAAGTAGACATGTCCATGATGTCACGCATGTATGTTGTTTTCAGCTGCATGTATCAGCACTGTGTACATGTGCATCTGTGTTTATTTGACAAGGGTGCAACAGTGATGCAACATGGATTCATGTGACAGCGGTATGTGAAAGCCTGATGGGCAGATGTGACATGGATGCCCATCTGAACACTGCGACACTTGGCAGAGGTGTACACATGCATGCAAGTGTGGTTGTGTGTGTACATGTGTGGTGCACTTCCTGTGTTGCATGTGATGTCTGGCTCACCTTTGCCTGCTCATGCTTTTGTATGTGTATGGATGGTGCTGGCAGTTGTGGTATGGCTGTGGTATGGCTCATGTGTGCGAGTTGAAATGACATGTGTGTTGGGGATTGTGATGACATGTCTGAGGTTTGCCAATGCCACTCATGTTCAACTGTCATGTGTGTATGTGTCCATTGTACAGTGCCCTGATGCCTGTGTTTTATTTCTCCCTGTCTGCAGCGTCAACTGATGAAGAGGGTGGCAAAGGTGCTGTGGAGCACAGCGGCGGGGATCCCACCGCCAGCTGGAGACGCAAGGCCCGGCTCCCCTCCCATGTTGTCATCTCGTCGGGGAGTGAGGAGTCCGGTGCCGCGTCCCAGGCCGCAGCTGCCGGGGGGAGGTCCAAGAGGCGGAGGTTGGAGCTGGACTCCTCGGCAGCAGAAGGGGCAGCTGGGACCCCACAGGGCCCAACGGGGGAAGATGGCACGGAGTCATCCAGGTTGGTGGGGGGTTTGGTGGAGGAGGAGGCTGTGCAAGCAACAGAGACGGGGTCTGGAGGTGGGGATCCCACTGGTGCTAGTGGTGCAGTGCAGGAGCAGGGACAGGAGGTAGCACAGGCCGCCGCGGAGGTGCCTGTGTGCAATCCTGTCCCTGATCCTGTCCCTCCATCATCTTGCACCAGCAGGGATGCCTACGTCCAGACCCGTTTTCAGGCAGGGGATGAGCTCACGACAACTGGCCTTCCTCTGCCTGCGGACGTGGCTATCCGGGTCCGGGTTGAGCCTGTTCTGAGTGGTGTGGCGTTGCGTCAACGGGCCATGCGAGGTGACCTGCAGTCTTTTCATGAGGAGACTGCACATCATCTCGAATGGCTCGTTGACCAGGTCAGCCTGCTGGGACAGGTCACCCAGGACGGATTCCTCCGTATGATGGGGCTTGCTACGACCCCCTCCTCAACTGAACCCCCTACGCGCCAGTCGTCCTCCGTGCCATCTTCCCACCCATCAGTCACCTGGGTGCCCTGTGGAGCTGCCTCTGACGGTGCGGCCAGGCTGAAGGAGGAGGCATCCCTGCCACAGTCGGGAGTCGGACGTCCAGCAGGGGTGGCCACATCAACGACTGCACCCCAGCAGGCGGAGGATGTGCAGGCAGCAGGAGGCAGTGCACGGGCAGAGGCACAGCAGCAGCAGCAACGTGGTGGGAGCCATGAAGGCTCGGGGCCTTCAACATCGGAGGGGCAGGCATCGGCAGGAGGGCAGGAGGACCCAGGACAGAGAGTGTCTTCCGTGTGGCAGCGGTTGGGCCACGCCATAGATGCGGAGCGGCAGCGGGCGGAAGAGGCACGGCTCACAATGGTCAGGGCGGAGAACTCCATGCGGAGGGCCCTGAGGCGGGCCGAGTGCCTCGAGGCAATCCGCAGGTGTTTGGAGGTGGACACGTCGACGGCCCTGCGGACCCTCGGGGGCCATGGAAGAGGACCGCCTCCGGGACATTAAGCAGGAGTTCGATGATGCCTTGGCCCGGGACATCCACAAGTGAGCCGTCAAACTAGCCCGCTGCCCTTGTACATAGTTATGTAGGTAGTGTTAGGTTTCATTTTTTTTTGGATTTATTTTGGACCTTTCGGACATTGGCCACATTTTTCTATATAGTTTATTTTATTAGTTAGTGTAATTAGATAGGTTTCCTTTCTTTTGTTGGGATAATGGACCCTGGCTTGTTCGTATGTACATAGTTCACTGTTGGATTGTATTTTTCTTTCACATTTTAACCATGGAGCAATGGCTTTCAATTTTATTTCCCATTGGATTTTGTTTTCTGGACAGTCACTTTGGAAAACATTACTTTGGATTTTGATTTTTGGTTTTGCTTTTTTTCACGGACATGCTTCTTTTCATTTATTTACATTCCCATTTCTGTTTCTTTATTTTTGATTCTATTTATGTTTCCTTTAATACATATTTTTTTTATCAAACTTCAATGTGTAGTATCATCTCCTTGGTTTCATGCATATCATGATATGGGTTTTGAGATTCACTGACACCCATTGGGTGTATGTGAGGGAAATGTGTTTGTTACGGAACTTGCAATTGGTGTTCTGTCATGTAATTGCCAATTATGAGTGGGTGGATGCAATACTCGGGTGGGTGTTTTGCATTTGGAGGCTGACCATAGGGACCAGGGATCTAGATTGTGATGACATGTTGGCTGGGGAACATGAGTTGGACATGGGTGGGGGCCTGCTGGCAGGTGCCCCACAGTGCTGGGGGGTGGAGGGGCGGGAGACATGGGTGGGGGCCTGGTGGAGGGTGACCCTGCACTGTGGGGGGTGGGGGTAATAGGGGACATGAGTGGGGGCCTGGTGGAGGCTGCCCCTGCACTGCTGGGGGGTGGGGGTAATAGGGGACATGAGTGGGGGCCTGGTGGAGGCTGCCCCTGGTGGCTGTGGGGTGGTGGTAGACATGGGTGGGGGCCTGTTGGAGGCTGCCCCTGCACTGCTGGGGGGTGGGGGTAATAGGGGACATGAGTGGGGGCCTGGTGGAGGCTGCCCCTGCACTGCTGGGGGGTGGGGGTAATAGGGGACATGAGTGGGGGCCTGGTGGAGGCTGCCCCTGCACTACTGGGGGGTGGGGGTAATAGGGGACATGAGTGGGGGCCTGGTGGAGGGTGACCCTGCACTGCTGGGGGGTGAGGGGGTGGGAGACATGAGTTGGACATGAGTGGGGGCCTGGTGGAGGCTGCCCCTGCACTGCTGGGGGGTGGGGGTGGTGGGAGACTTGAGTGGGGGCCTGGTGGAGGCTGCCCCTGCACTGCTGGGGGGTGGGGGTAATAGGGGACATGTGTGGGGGCCTGGTGGAGGCTGCCCCTGCACTGCTGGGGGGTGGGGGTAATAGGGGACATGAGTGGGGGCCTGGTGGAGGGTGACCATGCACTGCTGGGGGGTGAGGGTGGTGGGAGACATGAGTTGGACATGAGTGGGGGCCTGGTGGAGGCTGCCCCTGCACTGCTGGGGGGTGGGGGTGGTGGGAGACATGAGTGGGGGTCTGGTGGAGGCTGCCCCTGCACTGCTGGGGGGTGGGGGTGGTGGGAGACATGAGTGGGGGCCTGTTGGAGGCTGCCCCTGGTGGCTGGGGGGTGGGGGTGGTGGTAGACATGAGTGGGGGCCTGGTGGAGGCTGCCCCTGCACTGCGGGGGGTGGGGGTGGTGGGAGACATGGGTGGGGGCCTGCTGGCAGGTGCCCCAGAGTGCTGGGGGGTGGGGGGGTGGGAGACATGGGTGGGGCCTGGTGGAGGGTGACCCTGCACTGCGGGGGGTGGGGGTAATAGAGGACATGAGTGGGGGCCTGGTGGAGGCTGCCCCTGCACTGCTGGGGGGTGGGGGTAATAGGGGACATGAGTGGGGGCCTGGTGGAGGCTGCCCCTGGTGGCTGGGGGGTGGGGGTGGTAGTAGACATGAGTGGGGGCCTGGTGGAGGCTGCCCCTGGTGGCTGTGGGATGGGGGTGGTGGTAGACATGGGTGGGGGCCTGGTGGAGGCTGCCCCTGCACTGCTGGGGGGTGGGGGTAATAGGGGACATGAGTGGGGGCCTGGTGGAGGCTGCCCCTGCACTGCTGGGGGATGGGGGTGGTGGTAGACATGGGTGGGGGCCTGGTGGAGGCTGCCCCTGCACTGCTGGGGGGTGGGGGTGGTGGGAGACATGCATTGTTGATCAGTAGTGCAAGGTGACATGTGAGTTGGCTGGGGGGCATGCCCATGGTGGATGGGCTGCCTGCGGGACATGAGCAGGGGTGCAGGGTAGTCCCCCGTGGTGTGGGCTGCCTGCAGGGGCCGTGGAGGTTGTAGAGCGAACACCTGGGAGGACCCACACGGCCAATTCACGTGTAGTACTCCCCAGAACCCCTGAAATACATGTGCCCTGCTGAAATTGCGTGTGGAACTTCCCGCGCACCCCTGCAATACACGTACCCTGCTGAAATCGCGTGTGATACTTCCCGCACACCCCTGAAATACACGTACCCCGCTGAAATCGCGTGTGGAACTTCACGCGCACCCCTGAAATACACGTACCCTGCTCGCACGGGGCCAATCGCGTGTGGAACTTCCCGCGCACCCCTGAAATACATGTACCCTGATGGAATCGCGTGTGGAACTTCCCGCGCACCCCTGAAATACACGTACCCTGCTGAAATCGCGTGTGGAACTTCCCGCGCACCCCTGAAATACACGTACCCTGCTCGCACGGGGCCAATCGCATGTGGAACTTCCCGCGCACCTCTGAAATACACATACCCTGCTGAAATCGCGTGTGGAACTTCCCGCGCACCCCTGAAATACACGTACCCTGCTCGCACTGGGCCAATCGCGTGTGGAACTTCCTGCGCACCCCTGAAATACACATACCCTGCTCGCACAGGGCCAATCGCGTCTGGAAATTCCCGCGCACCACTGAAATACACGTACCCTGCTCGCACGGGGCCAATCGCGTGTGGAACTTCCTGCGCACCCCTGAAATACACATACCCTGCTGAAATTGCGTGTGGAACTTCCCGCGCACCCCTGAAATACACGTACCCTGCTGATTTTGCATGTGATACTTCCCGCGCACCCCTGATGCACACGTACACAGGACAATCGCGTGTGGAACTTCCCGCGAACCACTGAAATACACGTTCCCCGCTTGGCGTTTGCTGTTTGCCAGCCCTGTGAACTGGTCCAGGGTTAGCGCAGCCCTTTGAGATTATTTGGGGATTTTGAAGGCTTTTCCTTGCGCGAGGGCATTCTTGGGGGCGTAACTGGCGTTGCTGCAGGGTCGCTGCGCCACGCTGCGCCACGGCTGGTTTTGGATGCGAAAATCCATGAATACGCTGTGCGCGGAAATCGATTTTAGCGCACGCGGCTGGCGCAGACATTCGCACGGGCATGCTGTGCGCCAGTCGCGTGCGCCACTTTTGTGCGAATTTCTTTGAATTACCCTGACAGTCTCTTTGAACACAAATCCACAACCTCAACATCTGATTGGCTGATCCGTAGAGTTTTCTTTCCATGCTGGATTTGCTGGAAAACCCCGGATGTAGCACGCCCTGTCCGCAGACCGCATAACTCTTAGACAGCCCTTCTACCATTTCCACTTCATTCTCTGTGCCATTCCCTCATTGGATATAGCTAAGCAGGCACACAATACGGAGAACGTCCTCAGAACACCCCCATTTTGTTTATTTTCGAACATTTCAGGACACCGCGAGTGTTCTTAGAGCACTTTCAGCTTGACAATGAACAATACAGACAACTTCTTCAGGACACCCCCTGCGAACATTCCAGGACCCCACGAGTCTTCTTAGAACACTTTCAACTTGACACTGAATTCATTCTGTTTATTTGCGAACATTTCAGAACAGCCGTGTTGTCCGCAGAAAAATCGAACACAACAAAAGTGTCTAGCACATAAAAAAAACAGAACATTGAACCTATCTCTTACTCCCCCACCCTCCCCAAACACTCTTACACATCAACACACTCCACTAAATACAATTTTTAATCCAAGTTTCACAGCGCTGTCCGCGGTCGTCCGCGAATCCAAGATGGCGGGCGCCACAGAAAATCTGACGCGCTTCACGCACCACGCCGTCCAATCAGCGAACACGTCGCATGTCCGCGGACATCACGCAAGCCGCTTGGCCAATCAGGGCACTGTCTGCGGAGCGAACCGGGAAGTCCGTCCGCAGAGCGAACGGAGATATCACTAATTTTTCTGCCTTACATTTTGGTCATTTTAAAAAAAAAAACTACTGGACGGTTTTACACCAATTTTGCAAAAGCACGCTTTTGGGACCAAGGCCCGCTCTTGCCGCGAAATTTGGTGTAAATCCGTCCAGCGGTTTGGGCTGTAGGCGTGCCCAAAGTTTTTTCCCATTATGTCTATGGGAAAAAACAAATGTTTTGGACCCCCCCTATAACTTTGCCCCCCCTGGACCTTGCAGCAAAATTCAGAGTGGGCCACATACTTTTTTTGCAAAGTTTGGTGAGGATTCATCAAGAGGGAGCGAAGTTAAAAGCCACCCAAAAAATGCTCTTCCTATGGAAACACCAACTTAACCATAACTACACTTAACCATAACTACATGGACGCTACCGTGTCCATGTAATACCAATAGGTCATCCAGATCCAATAATAACCACTTGCACGTCGTGGCGATCTTTCATTGTTTGCTACATTGTTATTACTATCAATGTTACCCATTTTCTACTTTTACTTTTAAGGAAAGAAAAAACTAACTTTTTCGGGTAATCTCATAAAATATGCTGGCAATATATGTATCTACTCCACAAGCTCCACAAGCAATTGGCTGATGGCAGGACGGTTGATAGGGTTCCTGGTGAACACAAAGGAGTTGTCCTTTTGCCAGACGAAATGAGGATGTTTTTCTAGTAAATAATAGAAGACCAAGGACAGTAAGGTTTGAATGTCTTCACTCGAAAGCCTCATTCAAGATGCTCTCTGTGTTGCCTCAGAAAAATAGATTTACTTGTTCAATTATGTCACGTAGCAATTGATTGATTGCCAATTGATTCCTAAGATCTCTCAGAAATGTACAAACATCAGTTTGCCTTCCAACAAGATGTGGGTGTTCTTCAATCAAGAAATAAAAGACCATTCCAACTAGTTTATTTGCGTTGTCATCAGAGAGAGGCATTCGTGTTTTCCATACAGTACTCAGGTAGTTGGAGGATTTGCTCTATTATAGCTGTGAGCAATCTCCTCATAACTGGACCATTTTAGGATCTTGCAAGAATACATGAACATCAGTAGTTCTCCCAGCCAGTTATTGATAATAACAAAGCATGAAGAGAAAAACAGCGAGAATGATCCACTGAACGTTGCCATTAGGCACCACCATGGACACTTCCATAGAGAAATTGAGTGAGAAAGGAATCGGGAAGTCTGGTATTTCTTTTCAAGACTTGAATATGTCTTAGTCCAATGTCAGCAATGTCAGCAAATTTCTGTGGTTCAAGAACAGTAGCCTTTTTCTTTCACTCCTTGTTTGGCAGCTAAAAACAGTGTCTCGAATGAACCACAGTCCAATGAACTGTTTATCTGTCTACTGGACAGTCTCTGCGTCCTTCGTCCTGGTCATCAATCTTGTTTGTACGTGCTGAACTACTTCTCCTTGTCTTGCTTCTGAATGGGGTGGAGGGCTGATGGTCTTGCTGCTATAGATCTTCATGTCTCCCAGGAATATCCAAGCGCATCTTCCTTGCACTATCACTGCCGATGTAGTAACATCCACCACGATGAATGGGCCATTAAACCTCGGTTGGTGCCATTTGCGAACAAAATTAATGGATTAGCACTTGAAAAGACTTGGCAGTAGAAGTTCTTTTGATCCAGCTGCTGTATGGTCTTCTCTGTGTTCTGACACCTACACCCGTTCGCTTGACTTGTTCTGAAATGACAGAGATACTTGTAGTCATACATGTTAAGTAGGCACGTAGCTCATCTCCTTACAATTCTGCTGTTGTCTGGGCATCACTTCTAACCCTCGATGGAGGTGTAAGAGGTATTCTCGTTCACCTCCCTGTTACTAGTTCATGGCGATACCTCAACGCTTATAATGCAAGAAGCAGGCAATGCAGCCATCCTTTTTTCAATGTTAATTTGAGCTTAGCTATCCTTTCTTTAAGCAGGCCGTTGAGTCTCTCACAGATCCCATTTCCTAGTGGGTGATAAGATGAAGACAATAAATGCTTTATACCAAGCAACAAGCTAATCTGCTCAAATACTTCATTCACAAAATGGGGGCTATTATCTGATCTTTATACCTCACATTCTCCCCATCTAGAAAATACTTCTCAAACTAGGTACTTTGCCACACATGTGGCGTCTGGATGTGTGCACGGGCCAGCTTTGACCCAGCTTTAGAAAGTGCACACTACCAATATCATATATCTGTAACCATGACAGACCTGTAGCATATCAACATAGTCAATATGTAAATGCTGAAATTGACCATTTGGTCGGGAATAACACCCCTTTCTGTTTGCAGTGTGTGCCCAGCAGTAAACAGTTGACATACGATGCAATTTACTATATACAATCCAACGTGTTCTAACAAATTTGGTACAAACCAATCCTCCGCAATGGTTGCTGCAAGGCTTTCTCTAGTGACATGCACAGGGTAGTGTAGCTGTTCCAATGCCACCCTTAATAAGGCTACAGACATCATGGGTTCACCAGTGCCTTCTGTCACCACAATTCTTCAGAAGAGGATAAAGAAGACCCCCTCCGTGTTCACAGATCTTTCTCATCCTGTGGTGCTTCACCTTGAACTTCCATCAACTGTGTTTTCGACAAGTTATTGAAACTTTAATTAATAATCATCATCACCACCATTCTCTCATTCCCATCAGGCGTATCAAAGCTCATAATATTCTCTGAATATGCAACTCATTTCACCTCTTCATCTGTGGCTTGGTTTCCGCGCGAAATAAAATCTGCTCTCTTAGTGTGAGCTGCGCATTTAACGATTGTGATGGCTACTGGGAGCTGTAGTGCTTTAATAAGCCTGACCAATAAGGTGGCATTTGCACTGGAGCGCTGTCCGCTCTGAGGTAGTCCCTCCTTTTCCAAGGTGCTAACCCTGCGTGCACTGTTGACGTAACATAGGCGGAGTCATTATACACGGATATTTCCTGATCTACACTATTCGCAAGCATGACAATCAGCGGCACTAATTCTGCAACCTGTGCTGAAAAGTGAGAGAGTAGTCGTGCACTTATCAATACTTCAAATACCCCATTAGCCATGTCCTTACTACGGTGGAACCTGTATATCTTCGTCCATCAGTTTGATCAGTTTTTCCAAGAACCATCAATAAAGAGAATCTCCCCAGCTGCTAGAGCATGTTCTTTCACCCTCGGACCTCATCATACAACTCCTCATAGTTGGAGCATTCATGTGCCTGCTCGTCATCTGTCAGTGGTTCGGCTATAAACGTGGCAGGATTCACCATAATACATCTGCCTATTTTAATCTCCAGATTTGATATAACCACCTCATAAGCAGAAGCTCTTTGAGATGTCAGCGTACCCTTAGGTTTTTCCAAAACCGCAAATAATGTATGTTCAACAAACATTGTCAAAGAACACCCCATTACTATGCTGGCAGCCTTATTTTTTATTTTATTTATTTATATTTATAGAGCGCACTGCAGCCCTCGGGCATTAAAGCGCTGCAGCCTTCATAATAGTGAAGGCGGGGGCTGCCAAAGATTGTAAGCACAGGAAGTGACCTCTCATTACTGGGTCCAAAATCCCACTGTAATATGCTAAAGGCTTATACCCCAATGTGGTTCTCTGTATGAGTACTCCTGTCATAACTGTTGCATTCATGTGCGAAAATACAAAGAATTCCTCCAAATAATTAGGAATCCCTAGAACTGGAGCCGTGCAAATTGCCTTTTTCAACTTGTCTAACCTTTCCTCTATTTTCCTCGGTCCATACAATGTTTTCTTGACGTTGTTGTGCCTTCTTCAGGGCTTGCAACAATGGTTTTGTGTATGAATTATAATCAAATACCCATGCCCTCACATAATTTCACAGTCCCAAAAACTGATGCATGTGCTTTATCGTGTGTGGTTTTGCTGTTTTCAAAATAGGCTCAGACCTTTCAGGTGTAAATTTCCTTCCTTCATGCAAAATTAACCGTACTATATATAACACCTCTTCTTGGCTATATTGCAACTTCTCCTTGTCCACTTTATATCCTTTTTCAGCTAAAATAATCATTAGCTGAACTGAGTCTCATCTGCACTCTTCTTCTGATGTGCTGCAGACCAAAATTTTATCTACGTATTGCAACACAACACTTGGAAAAGAAATACTGCAGGACTCTATTGAAAATCGATGGAGACTCACAGTACCCCTAGGGTAATCTCGTGCTTTTTAACTTAGTCTGTTTGAACGTGAATGATGTCCGATCTTGAGAATCTTTATGTAATGGGATTGTGAAAAACCCATTTTTCAAGTCAATCACAGTAAAATATCGCGTCTCAACAGGGATACTACATAAGATCGTCACTGGATTAGGAACTAGAGGAAACCTTCTCCGATAGCAATTACTGTGCTGCATGTTCTGCCAATATCGTCAAATCTATGAGCATAGTCAAAACCCCTCATAGTACAGCTGCTTGCAGCTCTAAGGGAAAAATATTTCCCCCTCTTCATTCATGGGAATCTCTGGTCTAAAGAGAAACACATCAGGTATCCTCATAATCTTACCTACTAAACCAGGCAGCCATGTTAACAGAATGCGTACCCCATAATGAAGCACCTCTGGTTCTAACGGTACTCCTCGTATGGCTATCTGTCCTGTAAATGCAATAATGAACTCACTAACATTTAAATAATGTATTCCTGGTGTTGAACACACTATGCCTTCATCATTAAATAAATTGTCATATTCAACTTCGTCATTAAATCTCAACCCAGTATATTAACTGGTGTTTGTCTAGAATACAACAATGGCACAGACATATCACATCCTCCTATAGAGACTAGTAATTCTTCAGTAAAATGAACTCTACTTGTAGCTCCTGTGAAACCTTGAGCAGTCAATACATTACCCGAGAGTAAAAATATTCAGTCCATATGCATGAGCCTGTCGCACCCGTGTCTAGTAAAAAAGAAAAGGATTTGCCTCCTATCGTGACGTCAACCCTTGTTTCCTTTTGGATTTGGCGTTACGGATAGTACTGAACACATCAAGTCTCCCAGTGAGCAGTCCTATTGCGGGTACATGCTTATTCCTGTGCCTGTGAATGGATTTCCTCCCTCGATGATGACACCCCCTATCCTAGGATTCAGTAACTGTCCCATGTTTGTATTCTGCTGTATCTGCATGTGGGCATGCTATGACTTCCCTTGTGGTGGAACCAATGGTGCTTGCTGTGGTTGCAAAGCCTGTTGTGTTCTCTGTGCTTGTGCTTGATACACTATTTGATCTCGGGCAAACCGATCCCTACTTTTTGTGTCATATTCAGGCAGGAAAGTGGTCCCCTCTCTTGAGAACTGGCCATTCTGTACATACCATTGATTCCCAAATGTTTGTGCTATATGTCTAACATACAGGAGGTAGTCTTGGAATCTGCCCTCTCTGCATGCCCTGATTATCATTCTGTATGGAGTGAAACACACCTTGGTTACTCTTAAAGTTTGCTTGATTGTTCTGAAAGCCTCCTCTCCCATGGAAGTTTCCTCTACCTCATGGTACAAATCCCATCCCTCATTGATCAAACTGACATTGGTTATTCCATTCTCCACTAGTTAACATTGCCCCTTCTATAGTATACTTCGATAGCTTTTTCTATACCAACTTAACCTCCTCAAGCTTCCTTACTTCTCCTTTCTTTTGGCTTTTCTCTTGTAATAGACGGCAATGATGTGCTGGAAAATTACCAGGAGGAACAGGAAGACCCGCCTCCATATGTTCACGTTTAGTATTTACACCACATTGTGCTTAATATATGTTCGCGGATTAGTATCGTTGGCACAGGTAATCCTTTATCCACAGGTCAACGAAGGACAAGGTCTCAGTACTTGACCCTAACATTTGGCCTATGGGCAGTTTAAGCATTAACTCGTTTGTGGAGGTCAAGACGGCCATGTTACAAGCAGAAGAACACTGTCCACCATTTTAGAACACCGGGTGACTTTGGAGCGAGAATCAAAATGGCAGATGAACCTAAAATGGCGGCTTAATTGATCTAAGGTCAGAACCTTGAATCGCGGATTTCTTCGCAGAGCGACTGGGCTTAGGCCAATACATACAAAAAAAGAGGCACAATATGCATTTCCATCTAACATGGCTACGGTATATACTGTAGTCTGACCCCTCCTTTCTCTAACAATGGGAATTGCGAGACCCCACAATCGCATTCATCCCCCATCATCTGCCTGTCCATAACAGGGAAAATGGTTCCACACTGTCTTCTTCCCGGTAATGACCTTAGTCTACTCACATAAGGCAACTGCATACTTTCAAATCGATAATTTTTTCCCTTGCCTTGTGATTCTTTCTTGGTCCTCATGTCATGATAAACCTTATCAATGTTATCCCCAATGCTTGTACTAACAAAATCATCTTCTAGATTTGCTCTAGATGGATCTGGTATTGGCTCATGTGCCCGGATGAATTATTCTATGTCTTCCAATGCTACTGCACCTTCTCTTCAGTTCCATTCTTCATCGACTTCCCTTTGGTTTTTAGCTTTTAGCTTCTTCTCTCACCCATTCTTCTTCCAGTCTCTTCATCTCTCTTCTCTTGTTTGCTCTATGTATTTCTTCATCTTTTCGTCTTTGTATCCTTCTATCTCTCAATTTCTGTTCTTCCTCTTCCTCTCTTTTCTTTTCTAGCTTATCTTGTTCTTCGATTGCTCTTTGCCTGTTATCATACTTTCTTTGTTCTTCTGCTCTTTCTTGTTTTTTCTACTGTTCATCTTGATACAGCTGTTCCCTTCTTTATCTGTTCTTTCTTTTAGCCTTGTCCTCTTTCAATCGTTTCTCTCATTCTCTATTCTTTTTATCATGTTCATCCTGATACTCTTCCTGTCTTACTTCCTCAATGCTCTTTCCAACAAGTTTGAGCAATATCTGACTGCCCATCCATTTGTTCTGCATGAGCGCTATCTCATCAGCTTTGTCTTTCTCTCCTTTCCATCTTTTTTTCTCTCTCTATATCTAGAGACATGTCTGATCAATAATTGCTTTCCTTGTCCCGTGGGACTTTAGGCATCACATCTCTTTCTGGGTTACTATACCCTGTCGCTGTCTTACGCTCTCTTAAAGGATATAATCCTTCATCTTTCATACCATCGCCATTTACTTCAGGCGCAGAAGGGGGCTCTTCACTCCCCTCTTTACACTGATTAAGCATCCAGTCCTCAGGAGGCGGGTCTTCCTGTTCCTCCTGGTAATTTTCCAGAGCTCTAAAAGACTTTCTATGATGTATGCAAACTGGGACAGCCGACTCAGCCCTTTAAGACGAGATAGCAATACTTAGAGACAGATGGGGATGCAGAATATTACTCAAACATCAATAATCAAACTAACTCAGGAAGTTGGCAAAATGCAACTGTTTTAATGTCAATTATCTTAAACAGGGAGTTACAACGAACAGCGGCATGTTCGCTTGATCCTCATACTCAATGCAACATATAAAAGAAATCAGGTTATGTACTACAAACTCATCACTATTGACATCAATCTACGTTGCAGACTACAAATCCTATTCAGAATGGTGATAGGCTTACAAGGAACATCTAGGTATACGTTCCATACTGGTCAGGGAAGGTGATTGGGTGTCTAACATCAGGTGGGGCAACTGAGCCCTCCTCTAGTGTAGGAGTATAGAATACTCTGTATTCTCGATTTTTATACAGTTTATCATAGTGTCTATTTTCATCTGACCACGTGACTGTAGACCATGATTTTGAGTCTTGCTGCATTTAAAATACTACTATTTGATGAACCTCTGATGTCTTTAATGTTCTTGCCTCTCAATAGAGACAGGAGTTTTGTTCTTTCACATGTTCTGTAATTGTTTGTACGCACATCCAGGCCCAAGACGACCTTGACTTCTTGCTGTTGATCCAATCAAACCTTTCTTTGATCAACCTCCATGCTTAAGTTTTCAATTTCTAACTGTGACACACTAAAACATCTTCCTGCTTTCAGAATCCAGCTCTGCTCAAGCGCATTGTGGAATCGTCCATAGTCCTTGTACTTCTTATGTATATACATTGGCGCATCGCCACAATCTATTTACTACATTTCCAGCCTTAAAGTATAGTTTATCTACTTGTGTTACTGCTTCTGTACACTTATAAAATGACTCAATAATTTCTCCATTATTCTTATAGCATGAACATCTTCATCTCGAGCCCAAAATGTTGCTCATCTTCAATACCTTGAACTTAGTGCTTATAGAATCTTTATGTTCTCTCGTCTTCTGTAAATTTTCTGAGTGCATCATCTCTGCTTTTCATGAAGTCACCAATCTGCTTTCGTGCTTGCTTTTGCCTCTTTGTATGGGATTTCCTTCAATGGACTAGCATAGTGTTGTGTATGCATGTACGGCTTCCTTAATGGACATCGTACTTCCAGGATTCTCTTTGGTATAGGTATGCTTACTGGCAATGCACTTCTTTCACACTCTGGCGGCATCCTGGGAGAGGAGCTTTGAGTGGGGGTACTCGACTCCCCCTCTACATATGTAAGGACTGGGACAAGGAATACAAGTTGAGAGTAATGGCCTGAATATTTACCTGTAATCTTCATTACATCAGTTCCTAGACTCACGCTTCACAGTTCGAGTTTCCATCATGAAGTTCTCTTTTATCAGCCAGCTGGGTACTCACTAGGCACAACAGAACCTGTGTATTTCAAAGCACACATTCACCCCCAAAGATGCATCTTGGTACTAATAATAAATGTTTATATGTTAACCAACTTAATGGTACTTATTTTATTGACCTCAGAAAGATGAAGGGTTGAATGAACCTGTGACCATGAGGTTAAACAAAGGACCCTGTAGTGAATGCATTAGTCCACTGAGCCACAGACCAGCCATAATGAGGTGTGGGAGGGACCTTTATAAATCATGTGATAAAATAAATAATACACCACAAATAACAGAGAGAATGGACTTCTGTGAACATTTCCTATTCCTCAGGTTGCTTTGGGACTGGTTGTTTGTTTCATCTGTCTCAGGCGGCGAAACCTTGTGTATGCACGGACTGCAACAAGAAAGACAGGGCTCTGTGTAATGAGGAATGCCTCTAAGTAACCAGGGCATGGTCTGACCGCAAAATATATCCAGTGGCATAATTCAAAATGTATGAACCCCTGCTCCCTAATGCACCCAATGCCCATAGACGTGTGCAGGTCATGTGCTTATGTGGAGGTTCTTAAACAGAGAGGGTTCCTTGTCAAAATATGCATAGCTCTCAACTCACCCGCTTTTGGCGGGTGTCACCCGCCAAAGCATCTACACACCCGCCCACCCGCCAGCTCATCTGTTTCACCCGCCTTGGCAAAGGTGGGAGCTACGATTCATATTTTTGCCGGGACCCGATTTCGAGATCCCGAAATCGGGTCCCGGCGCGACTCTTCCTGCGCGAATGGAGGCGTGAAAAACAAGTGTCATGCTTTTCACGCCCCCATTTCCTCCCCCTTCCCCTCCCTGGCGCTCTCCTCCAATGAGAGGATTGTGCCTGGGAGCATTCCTCCCCACCCCCCTCCCGTAAAAGGTCAGCGACATAGAAGTAGGACTGCCGTTTCATGTTTTTACGGCAGTCCTACTTTTATGTTTATGGCCTTTCTGGGTTTTCACCCGCCTTGGTATCAAAAAAGGTTGAGAGGTATGAATATGTCTCTCTCCTATTGCACGCATTACGTTTTCCAAGCATCACCATATCACAGAAAACCGAAAAAGTGCATTATTATAAACACAAAAGCTGCATCATTGAGTGCTCACTCAGTCACAGCGCTATTGTCCCATTTATTGAACATTTCTATAAATCACTCACCAGAACCAAAAATAACCCATAGGAACAAAATCAGGTGAAATATAGTATTTTCACCGCAATAGCAGGGAGATGTTTAGGTGGGCCAATGTTCTGCACACGTCTAGACTCTCTATATAGGACTCAGTGCTCACTGTACATTTGGTGCCACACAGATCACTTAAGATAAAAATATATAAACAAGTTCTACAGGTGTTTTAGAGCAAGTACCAGCACGTTTTTGGATACAATCCAAGACTGCCCTCCTTAGATGTAAACTTAAAGCATACTTAACTCGTTATTCCTGTAGTATTCCCTCCACTCAGACAACCTGGAACACACTCTTGGGCTTCCATGGACACCACTTCTCTGCTTGTCATTCATCACGTAGCACGGGCCCAGGCGGCAGGGCCGTCACGAGGGGGGTGCAGGGGGGGCAAACTGCCCCGGGCCTCGCGCTTGCTGGGGGCCTCGCGGCCCCCTCTCCTAAGTGGAAGGCAGCACAGTCTCCCGTGTCCTTTATTCACACGGGGGACTGTGCTGCCCCTGCAATGATTTTGCTGTTTCTTGTGAAGCCGTTTGGCTCCGCAACAAACAGCAAAATAATGGGAGACAGCAGGGCTCAGAAGTGAGCTCTGCTGCCTCCCGTCATTCAGCTGAAAACGTGGACACGCAGACTGACAAGAGAGGACTCCTCTCCTGTCAGTCAGTGTGTTCACTTTGCTCAGCGTGACCACGCTGACTGATGGGAGAGGAGTTCTCTCTCGTCAGTCAGTGTGTTCAGGTTGCTCAGCGTGACCACACTGACTGACAGGAGAGGAATTCTCTCTTGTCAGTCAGTGTGTTCATGTTGTCAGTGTGACCACGCTGACTGATGGGAGAGGACTCCTCTCCTGTCAGTCAGTATGTTCATGTCAGCGTGATCATGCTGACTGACAGGAGAGGAGTTCTCTCTTGTCAGTCAGTATGTTCATGTTGTCAGTGTGACCACGCTGACTGATGGGAGAGGAGTTCTCTTGTCAGTCAGTGTGTTCATGTTGTCAGTGTGACCACACTGACTGATGGGAGAGGACTCCTCTCCTGTCAGTCAGTATGTTCATGTCAGCGTGATCATGCTGACTGACAAGAGAGGAGTTCTCTCTTGTCAGTCAGTGTGTTCAAGTTGCTCAGCATGACCACACTGACTGACAGGAGAGGAGTTTTCTCTTGTCAGTCAGTGTGTTCATGTAGTCAGTGTGACCACGCTAACTGATGGGAGAGGAGTTCTCTCTCGTCAGTCAGTGTTCACGTTGCTCAGCATGACCATGCTGACTGACAGGAGAGGAGTTCTCTCTTGTCAGTCAGTGTGTTATGTTGTCAGTGTGACCACACTGACTGATGGGAGAGGAGTTCTCTCTTGTCAGTCAGTGGGTTCACGTTGCTCAGCATGACCACGCTGACTGACAGGAGAGTTCTCCTGTCAGTCAGTGTGTTCATCTTGATTAGAGAGGACTCCTCGCTTGTCAATCAGTGTGTTCACGTTGCTCAGCGTGACCACGCTGACTGATGGGAGAGGAGTTCTCTCTTGTCAGTCAGTGTGTTCACGTTGCTCAGCGTGACCACGCTGCCTGATGGGAGAGGAGTTCTCTATTGTCAGTCAGTGTGTTCACATTGCTCAGCGTGACCCCGCTGACTGATGGGAGAGGAGTTCTCTCTTGTCAGGCAGCATGTCTACGTGTCGGCTGCGTGGATGCTTTTTAAGGGTGCATGGAGGTAAGGTAAGTGTTTTTTATTTTAATTTAAAAGTGTGTATGTGTATTTACATTAAATTAGTATGTATATGTGTATGTATGTATGAATGCATGCGTGCATGTTGATGTTTGTGTCAATGCTGTGTTTGGTTTTATGTATACATGCATGTATGGAGTTGTGTAACTGGTGGTTGAATGCATGGGTGAAAGTGTTTTTTGTGAGTGTGTGTTCAGCACCACCCCTAAATGTAGCCACCCTGGGGGCCACTTCATTAAGGGGTGGGCTCATGGCATCAGAGGTGCACCTAGGCTAAAATGTCAGGGGGGAAAGGGGACTAATACTTCAAATGTTTGGAGAGGTGCTAACGTCAGTAGCTGTGAGGAAGGGGCAAACTTCCTTGTGTGGGGGCACCTAAAATCTTTCCACTTTTCGAATGAGACTATTCTGGTGAAGCTTCAATGTTACAAGCAGCTACCTCTTGCCTTCATTTCTGAAACATCACACTTAAGGACTGCTGTGAGAATGAGATGTCTCATATCACCACTTCCCTTCTAATCACTCCCCTACATGCAAGTGCTAACCCCACATCACAATTTCAATTACCTAAAAGTGTATGGATATGAATGCAGGTGCTAACAGTGAAATGACTTCTCATGGCCATGCTTATCCCTATGGCATTCTCACCCAGTCCCTGTCCTCCCCACCCAAAACAACTCCTCACTGGAACTCTTTGGGCTAGCTTTAAACATGGCTAGCCATCAAACTTTGCCCTCAATGTGCCTGCAAGTGTTTCCTCAAAGGAGTCTTCTAAGAGTTCATGACTTCATTGGAGTTGTAAACACGTAACTGGTGTAATAAAAATGTCTTAATCAGGTCTGCCTTTGGCCACTCAATTTAAAAACACCCTGCATGTCTTTCGCTGAAATTCTTTTAAAAATAAGCATTGGCAAAGCCAACAGTTTTGGCTTATGTATAAGTATTAGGCATTTACGAGGCACTGCTATTAGCTGCTCAGGTACTCAAACCATTTTGCACTGGCACTATCAATGGCCAGCTAATACCAATACAGAAGTGCCTTTGCCATGCCTACACAAATGCCCAAACTGTTAGCATTGCCAGTGCTCTTTTTGCTTTACCCTTGATGCACAGGACTATGCATCAAGGTTAAAGCAAACATACTACTTGGCTAAATTGGCCCACTTTGAATGTAGGCCAATCTAGCCAGTAATAACACTTATGGTACACAGTCAGCCTGGATATACTTTCTGTGGCATGGCATTTTTACTGGTTGGGAATCCGTACATGGTAATAATGGCAAATATTGATGCAGCCTGCTTCAACATAATTAGAACAACCAGCATGAATATATGTTTATACTAGCATATCCCTTGTGGAAAGGCAGCATGAAATGTATTGGAAAATGTTCCTATGCACAATTTGTGATTTGCAACTATTGGGAATTTCTATGTGCTTCCATACAAAACCAATTGCAAACTGTGTGGATTTCTACCCAATTTTGCAAAGAAAGTGCTATAAAATGCATACTTTTAACCCAATGTTTCAAACATTTTCTTGGGAGTGAGAACCCCCCCCAAGCCACCCTTTGGTTTGGGCTCCCTCACTGTGCTCTGTTGATCCTGACTAATTGGAACAAACATTTAAGCCTCTTAAGTTCAGAAATGTACCAGCCTCCACTGTACATCATTTGTCACTGTGTATGATGTGTGTTTTAATTCGCAAACAGGGGCAGGGTGCTCCTTAATTATATGATATGGCATTTATAACGTGCCTGTACGCAAGTGTTTCTAGGCGCGACAAGGCAAGGAGGGAGAAACAAAAGAGTAGGACAAAACACAGATCTTACTAGGCCTTGTGTCATTCAGATCGTACAAGAGCAGGGAATGGGGAGGGGAGAAGTGCCGAGGGTGGGGTAGGATGCAGAAGTGCAGGAACAAAGTAGAAACAAGAGTGCAGCCAACTGGTGGCAAGTGTGAGTACTCATAAGTGTAGCCAACGGGTGGACAATACGAGCAAGAGCGGGGACTGTAGGGTTACAGATACAACAGATACAGACCACAAGTGCAGGGGAGCCAAGAGGCAGTGCGGGATTGCAATAGGACGTACAGGCAGGTACCTGGGCCCGAATTCAGAGCTTGACCAGGTGACCATTGCATGGATCAGGCAGGTGATCAGCAAGGGAGACGAAGAAAGAAGGCAGAAGCAAATAAACAGGTCTTGGGGTGCTTCCGGAACCGGAGATGGTGCTCCTCGTTTTTAGCGAGGCAGGGAGGCTGTTTCCAGAGGGAGGCCCCAGCCGAAGAAAGAGATCTGCCTTCAACTCTTTGCTTGGAAAAGTGATTGACCCTCAGAGAATTGGAGGTGGCGCAGTGGAGAGCTCATGCCATCTTATATATATTTATTCATATGATAAAAAAGTTAGTCTGGCATGAACCTTTCTTCAGTAGAGAAAGTAGTAATAAACCATATTTGGGATCCTGCACACAAACTCAAGGGTAGATTTCTCAAGTCTCCTGTGTGCGGATATGCCGCCGCTGGCCGAGTGCAAAAAACTGTAAGGGGGCCTCACCAAATGTTTTGCCCCGGGCCTCACCACATCTTCTGACAGCCCTGCCAGGCGGCAGCCATCTTTGTTCACAAGGTGGGCCCTGTATTTCCATCCGGGTCACTGCACTCTGAATGTTGACTTTCTCCTTGGACTCTTAATGGTTCAGTTTTGTCTGGGTCCACTTCAAATGCCAAGAATGATTGATAGCTGTGCTGCTTCCCCAGCTTAACGTCGTCGTTGTTTATCTTTAATAGATTTTCAAACGAGGAGGGAGTGGAAACAAAAGTTAAATGTACCATATTTCATAAGAGAATCCACAGACAAAATGGAAGCCGCAAGTAAAAAAAAAAACTGCTGCGAGTGGATAATATAGACAAAGACGATGGTTAATATATGCGTTCCATTTCTAGTTGTATATGATATTTATAAAGCACACGTATGCTACAGGTATGGCTTATATGCGTTGTATTTTACCGTGCTTATAAATCGGCATGTTATATTTGCCAAGGGTGATGCTGTTTGGGTTCCAATTCAGCACCTGCATCTCCTTCAATAAACTAAGAATTAAACTCTACAGAGGTGCACAGAGAAGAAACCGCATCGCGTCGTTAAAAGTAAAATGTGCCATTTATTGCAGGAATGGCGCAGTGTTCGCCAAGGACCGCGGATGTGTCCTTTGTTTTTTTTTGTTTTTCGTTCGTTCAACCCATGAAATATTTACTTGATAGGCAGCGCCGAGGATCCCCGTTTGCCGCCGAGCTGTACCAGCCGAGCCCATCAACGGTCTGCTTAATTAACTGTGACCTAAACCAACTTGACTTGAGCTCCGCATTAAATGCACAAAACCCATTTGCGCTGACCACCAGCAGAAGTGGTACTCAGAGAAATTGAAAAGGATTTCTCCCAAATGCTTTCTACTTACTAACAGCACTCCAGTAATGGCTAAAGATTAGCATATGACATGACAGATTACATTAAGTCATGTCTTCCCAGTGCTTTATGACAGCGCCGGCGCATTAGCTTCTTAGCACTGGCACATGCAGGCATGCAAATGTTTTCAGACGCTCTTATTCAAATCTACAAGCTGACATGGCAGCCCTGGTCAGATCATTAGTCGTTTGAGAGGCTTTAATTCACGTCATCAGATAACAGCTTCGGCTAAAAGGTTAGGGGAACTGCCTGCTTTCGCCGGAGCCCTCCCAGAGACCCTTAAAAACCTCTCTTCACAGTAGCCAGCGCCTAATTCACTTTATTGACAAGATTCCCCGAAGAATGAACTTGAACTGAATCCATCAGCAGGTATCAAGATACTGGCAAGGCGCCGATTGCATCATGTCGAATTAAATAGAAATGTCCCAAATCGCTTTCTGTCTTTTCCCCAGCACTTTATTCAAGCCCCTAACTCGCCCGCTCCCAGTGTGCAGCCTGGCAAGTACCCAGCGCTCTGTATCTTAATTGGCCCTTATGCTTTGATTAACCTTTGAACTGGGCACTCTGATCTATCTACTCAGAGGCTGAATTATGCTGCCTAGTCAGGCGTGGATGCTTTCTATTTGGGCAGAGGACCACCACGCTTTTGAGTTCAGTATAGTTGTGTCATGACCGCGCTTCAGTTATTTTTTCCATCCTGATCCTATGAAATCACTATAAACAATTTTGTTTTCCCTTTCAAAGTACTGACACGAGGATCAATGCAGTTTGATAGATCGCACTGCCTATTTCAATTGAGGGGAAAAAAAGCGGAAAGAGTGCGAATGATAAATGAGTTGCTACTCCTCGCAGAAAGAGATGAGTAAAGAGGGCGACGGAAAGAAAGAGTGACAGAGAGAGACCCCTGGAGGAGGCAAAGCTCCCGCTCAGCCCTGGGCTGGTGTTTTCATTCGCACTCTACGCCCGCCTGCCTGCAGATTTGACGGCTCGTGTTATCAGTTCTTCACCTTTAAAGAAATCAATGCGCATGACGGAAGGAGTGCATGATGCCGGTCAAAGGTGCTGAGGCCACGCTATGCATGGCTCGCGCGCGGGGACATCAGATCAAAGACTGCCAGATCTCGCTCCTAAAGTAAATGGATACATTGCAAATTAACGCCAGAAATGATTCGAATGCTCTTCATGTTAACTCTGCTATGAACCATTGCATGCTCAGATTAGAAACTGCCAGAAGCACGGAATTGTCGACAATAGAAAGGAAGTAAAATGTGCTTTGCAAATTTCATTAAATAATTGCATTGTTAAGGATAGAGATGAAATATAAGGCGACCACGTGCTATAGAGGGGGTTGTTGGGTGGTAGAACAGCAGACGGGGAGCAGCGTAGGCTAATTCCTGTAGGTAGGCAGCCTGCCCTGGGATGGAGCTAAATCCTGGGAGAGAGAATCCGAGTTTCCGTGATGCCTTGTCTGGCATTGTAGACGCAGTTTTAAGGGGACACCAGTTTGTCAATTGCTGTGACAGGAAATCGTGTGTGAAAATGATATAGACTGGGTGCGGCTGAGAGAACACAATGATGTAACAATCGATTTCGGGACTCCTAACCCATCAATTGTTCGTCAACCATGCTATCTGTTGGGGGAAATATTCACAAACATGAGTCAAATGACTCTGATTTCTGAAGTTCAATCTGATTGGAGGAGTTGTAATATGAGACGTCAAGATGGCCGAGAGGATAGACCAAAGTAGCTAGGAAGAGCTTAAGAGCTTAGGCAATACACGCAGTGGCTCCAGGCCCTTGCTCTCAGGTTCCTTTTGACGTTGACCACTACTTCTCGGACCTTGGGTGTCCCCAAAAGCTGATCCGTATCAGAGGTGAGGCATTTATCTGTTAAGCCGTGCTGCTATCTGTGGTGAAAGGAGGAGCCAGGACCCACTAGCATTAAAGACTTGGGCATATGTGAAGAATGGACTTATGCCCTGCAGAAGTATAAGGATGTGTAGAGGCTAAAAAGGCCACTCAGCCCTCACACCTCAACAAACCAAGAGCGGACACAATCATAAAGGGAACACAGGCACCCTTAAGAGATATACCTCCTTTGCCTTAAGTGACAACATGGGCCTAGGGAAGGCTACACTATTAGGGATGTGAATGTGATCCAGTACTGGCCCAAACAACACAGAACACAAGACAGTAGCACAGTCCAAAATAGAGGCAATGTCAAATGAATACAAATTCTATACAGATGCAGATATTAATCAAATAACTGCAAACAAACAAAAAAGAGAGATCTGTACAAAACCCACCCCAGTGGAAAGAAGAGAGCAGATGCAAGAAGTGGAAGAATGTTGGACTCTGAGAATAAATACAGGGGTGATTGGCAAGTAAAAAACACAATGTTCTTTAAAAAGTATAGGTTTCTTGGATGCAAAATGAGAATTTGTGATCTTACCTGTCTTTAGGGCCCAGAACTGGACCACGGCAGAAGTTAATAGTAATAGTACTAGTTACTAGTACAAACCAAATTCACCCTGTCATAATTGATCAAATGTTAGAACAGGCTAAGAGCCATGTCAAAAACGGGAGCTCAGAAGTTCGAAGGCGGAACTCGAGCAATTCAGATTGCAACGTTTACCAAGATTGGTTTGGTGTCGAACCGGTTCAAGAAGAATCATTTGGTAACAGCCTGGAGGAATCTGGTGAGTGATGTCTCATCGGTTCGAATCTAGCGTTTTGGCAAGGAGCAGTTGCTTAGAGCTGGGCATGTGGGGGGCTCAGCAAGGTATGAGGCAGCGTTAGAGTGGTTCGATTGGTGCAAGCATGATGAGTCAAAAAGCTCAAGGGCAGCGGCTGCATGGTTCCATTCAGCGAGCGAATGTTGAGCCGGATCGAGTCAGATGTATTTTGTGTGTCAAACAGGGCTTGAAGAGGTGTAGATCGTAATGGCCACTAGTGTCAGTTTGACCATCAAGTAGACGGGGAGGATGCTGGTGATTGGATGCACAAATAGTTCTGAGCAGTTCGAGGTGGTATTGGAAGATCGGTGTTCGAAGGAATCAACCAGGGCCGGGTCGACTGTCAATGAAGATCGACAGCAAAGGTGCTGATGGTTCGATGGCAGTTCGAAGGCTGTGGCTGCAATGAAGATCTTTGAGCATAGGCAACAACCTGCTCAGCTGGTGCAGCACAGCAACAAACATGTTCGAACATGCAGAAAAGTGGTAAGAGTTGGTAGAGAGCCAAAGGGAGCTCAGGGGGGGTCGTGCATGTTTTAAGGCAACAAATCGGTTTTGAAACATGGTTTGAAGAAGTTCGACTGGCGAACATAGCATTCCTGGTGGGTGTGGTCCTTTGGTTGCTGTGAGCCCCAATACAGGGGTTCAAGGACACATTTTGGTCCTTTTCTTTACTCTCCCAAGCATTTTGGAGGCTGGTCCATGAATGCTAGTATTCTACAACACAGTGAGCTCCTGGGTCCTGTTGTGGCTGGCAGAGTGGCAGGTATTGTCCCAGCAGCAAGTCACCCCCAATGGCCCATGGGGATGGTTAGGGGAAAAGGCTAATCTCTACCTTGGTCACTCAGTCCTCACCTCACTGGCAGAGGACTTTGAAGAGATCAACTCTCCCAATAGAGGTTCAAGGAAATCTTCTTAAAGGGTTAGAATCCAAAAGATGATTCAAAGAAGTGGTGTGAGACACCATCGTTTCACAGCAAAAGCTCACAGGTGATTGGACTAAAGTTAACCTGCGTTAGGGGCCTGTTCTTGAAAGTAGTGGACTTTGCTAGCTGATGGTGAGCTTTAGATCCACCATTCAAGCAGTGGTCTCACGTCATCCTCTCTTGTGCCATAGAGAAGTGTCCTACACGCTGCTGCAAGCCTCATAAAAGGTCTACGCAGATATGACCACATCATCCCAGCCCTCATCAACCTTCACCGGTTCCTAATGAATGCACAAATCACCTTCAAGTCTTGCTGCATCATCTATAAGGCAGTCCCCCTCAAAGTCACCCAGCTATCTTGCAAAGAAAATATGCATCTCCGATGGACAGAGCACCACCAGTAACCAGGACATGTTTAGACTAGAAATCTGCCGCTGCAAAAAAGGAAAGGACCAGAAAACAAGCCTTCTCTGCCTACATCCCAAGACTATGGAACCTCCTCCCCATCAGCATAAGACTCGCCCTCACTCGCCTACAATTCAGAAAAGAACTCAAGACCCACCTCTTCAAGGAGTCTCTCCGCCTGAACACGCAGGCCATCCCGTCGCCCCTCGTGCCACCTGACTTGCTAGTTGCCACCTATCCCCCTCCTCCCCACTACCCAGTACAGCTGTACCCCTCCACTGTGCCCATCTATATCCTACCCCATCTGTATATCTGTTCTGTTGTTACCACTGAAAAGCACTCCGTTATGCATCTGTAAAGTTGTACACCTCTGTAAAGCGCTCCATTATGTATCTGTATTGGTGTATACATCTGCAAAGCACTCATTTGCTTCTCGAAACAAGGTCCACACTCAATAAATACAACCATAATAATAGTAATAATAATAATAATAATAATAATAATAATAATAATAATAATAATAATAATAATAATAAAAATAATTATAATAATAATTATTATTATAATTGACATAACATCAAAAGTGCTTTGTGCTAAATGACATGGATGGGACAGGAAGGGGAGAGAGAGAGGCAGAGAGAAACAAGATGGCAGATCCTTCCACCAACTGTAGAGGGCTCTTCCTGTCTACACTAACCATGTCCCCCTCCCATCTCAATAGGATCAAAGGTGCCATTGGTATGCAGCACCCTGGTGTGAATCAACTCCTTTAGAAAGGGTGTGCTCCCTTGTTTCCTGGGCCCAAGACAGCTTCCTGTTGAGTGGCTGTTACTGGAGGAGGGAGTTAACTACCTAAAGAGGTCAAAGAAGAGGCATGGCCATTCAGGTTCCTGCCCTGTCACTTGGCAGGTCCAGATTGTCTGGCCAGAATACACATCACCTTCCGCAGCTGAGCTGGCTCACAGAGCTGACATGTGTTTGATATCAAATTGGATGTGGCTGAAATGATTATGAACAGTGCCATGCACCATTCCTTATGTCAGGTGTGGCTTATATTTAGAGTTTACCCTGTCACCAGCATGGTCTACTCATAATCATGATATTTTGCAACAGGGGTTCACATCCTAAATGCCACCCCTGTGCTGCAGTGACTTTGGTTGGCATTTAAGCTGTCAAGGGGCACCTGCTCTGTGCCACTGTAGAGCAGGTCCTTCAATCAGGCTACAGATGCAGCAGTACAAAAGTGTGCACTGTGCTTTTGGCATGGAGCTTATGAAATGAGACGTCGATCAGCAGATTACCCTTTCAGAGAAGGAATTACCTGAATCATGTCATTTATTAGGTACAAGTAAATACAAATGGCAATCCATCACACATATTCTTTCTGACTCAGGAGCAGATTGCTTAGAGGGGTCTCTGCAGAGCTGTGGAGGCTGGATGTCTCTCTTCCTCAGTGAATCTCAGCCTACAGTGGTAACCAAGAGTAGTATGAACAGAGTGACAATGGGATCACTGTATACCGCAACAGTGAGAACACAGAATGGCAACCACATGTGTTGAGAGCACCACAGGGCTATTACAGGTGTTGGTGAGGCTCTACGAAAAAAATCTGGTGATTTCCCTTTGCAATTTCTTCCACATCATCAGTGGCACTACAAATAAGAGATGCAAATGTGCTCCTTTTGAGTTATGAGAGGTCATTAATATGTTGATCTGGTCCCCTGAATGCCGCTGGGCTCAGAAGAAATTGTGTTGTTGGTCCATTGCACTTACCCTGAAAAAGATTTCTATGGTAAATCTGGAGACTGAACATACTGGAAATCTCACAGAGACCATGCCATGTTCACCCAGCATATGAAATCTTCAAACCAGCATCTAGGGCCATGAACCATGAGCCGTCTAGTCAAATGAAAGTTTGCATCACATTACCCCCTGCCAGAAGTCTTCCTTGTTTCAGAAGTGCTTTGGCTATATGAGATGTGCTATATTTGCAAAGGTGTGGTTGGAGAGTAGTGTTTGTCTATGAAGGTCAGGATGACCGGATGACCCAGACCAAGAGCCTCTTATTTAGAGTCAAATTGAATGTTTTATGTTTCTGATCAATTATTTTATGACAAAAATGACTGCACTTGTTGATGTCATTGTGGCAAACATTGTACTGTATGCAGTTGAATAGTTGCTATTATATCATATTTGTATGTACAGTGCTTCATCCTTGACTCCTCCTGTTTGCTTCTAAGCACTGTAACAATAGGTGTTATTACTAGGAAATGTAATAGTTCTTAGTTTATCAATCTCATAAGGATGATGGGCTGATTCAGTCCTGCTGAAACATGAAATGTGCAGGCTGGGACATGTCAGAGGTGAGCACTTAAATCGCTGAACTCTCCAAATTGTGACACAGTATGATGTTCAATCAACTGTGCAGTTAAAAATAAACATTTATTATGATATCAACCAACAACCCTCTCCTGTCACCTCGAGTCCCTTTTAAATCAAAATATAACACTACTATTATCACTTTACTAGTGACCCAGGACATAGTCACCTGCTTCTAAGCACTGTAATAAGTGTTATATTGATAAGAAATGAAACCCCGCAAGCCAATGCATTACAAAATGTTGTGGTAGTCACCTTTAAAAAGAAATAGCTGGTAGCTAGCACAGTGGGTTAGGTGCTAATTGCTGGGATCTATGGGTGATATACATGTCACATGCTTGAATCCTAGCAAGATCTACTCAATCTTTCATTATTCTGAGTTCCTCAGAAGAGTAGTGATTTTGTTTGCTGGGTAATAATAATTTTATATGAGTGTTTTATGTAAAGTACTATGGTGAAAGCTCTGTATTAGCGATGCATTACTCTAAACGCCTGAATGTTAGCATCAATAATTCCAAGCAGAATATTGTCCCAGTCTTAAATAGGCGTTGCTTTAAACGTGACTTCTGTGACTCATATTTAACTTTAGGCATTTCTGTATGAAAATCATATCAACACAGTCCTAGTAGCACCAATTATTGTAAAAGCCAGATGCCCACTGGCCAAGGCCTACAGCTGTGGCCCACATACCCCACGTAGTAAATAACTGCATCTTAGTGGCTATGGCCTTACGTAATGGCAGTAGCTACATCCTTCGGCTGTGTCCACTACCTGTGCGGCAACAATAAAGCAAACAAACAGCAGCTGGTGGCCTATAACCACAACCCATACCAGAGCCTATTGGACATGGTTGTTGGCCATGGCCACAGCCCATGACCTTTGGCTGTAGCCAGTGTCTTTGTAGCACCAATGATTATAAAAGACAAAGGCCCACTGACCATGGCATTCAGCTGTTTCCACTCTCCATGTGTAAAGCAAGTGCGACTGGAGGGGGGTGTCTGTTCTTCTGCTCTCCATACAGCAGAAGAGAGGCACAGTGGACCCCAGCCAAGATTCTCTATTATTGGTAACGTAGTCGAGCAATCAAGGCCTAGCTTCTCAGGAGGTGATGCAGGCTGGTTATTAAGTACAGTGTAGTCCCCAAGAACCCACAAATGAATGTCCACACACTGTATCAGTTAAAACACAGTCTTTATATAAATAAGGTTCAACGTTATATACACTATCATGATAATACACTTTGCGCTCCGACAATTCTAAAATGGTAATATATACAGTTCTAGGTGGTAGCACTCTAACTCTGATTCCATTAAAATGCATCAACTGTACTCAGTTCAAATAGCATACAAATCAACATAGTAAAACAATATCAACCACAGACTTGGGAGGAAAAAAAGTTGGTTAGACAATTGGTAGAATACTGAGCCCCTACCGTCCAGCACAGTTCTGTATGAAGACACCCCCACTTGGGCAACCTGTAAATGAAGATGCACTACAAGTCCCGTCCAGACATTGTCTAAGAGAGTTCTTATCTTCTTCTATAGTTCTGCAACCCAAATGTACCTTGAGTTGTAGAGTTCTTCATCGGTGAATCAACGGGCCCTTCTTGAGTGCACCCCCTTTCAAGCGGCAGCCACGGGTCGTCGAACTTCCGAGATGAAGAAAGGGTGAATGTTGTCATTGTGGCAGCACCTTCGGTACTTGCAGTGCTCATTGAGGAGTCATCGAAAATGTCCTGCAACAGCGGAGGTGTGCGGTGCACCTCGCGACGATGGTTCATTGCCGCAAAGAGTTAGTGAATAACTTTGGCCCAGCAAGGGCGTTGAGTCGTCGGCGTCTGGCGTCAGCAAATGGGACGTGACCACGGCTGGCTTCTGTAGCTTCGTTGGCATCTCTGAGGTTTTCGGGTTGCGGGAAACACACTGGCGGATTCTTCTCGGTCGTCATCGACCTTGAGTTTCTCCAGCAGGACGAAAGCAGTCGACGATGATGAAAAAGGGAGTCGACGGTGGACGGCTGTCCGGTGCTTTTCTGCGTTCTCCTCGGCGGTCCCTTTCTCTGGTCTGCAGCCTTTCGTAGGTCTGTCTACCAGGGAGCTTTGGCAAAGATCAGCTAGTGCACGATGCTCCCTCATAACTCGGGAAGAGGTCTTCTTACCAGGTCCTCTCTTGGATCAGCTCTTGAAGACACAGCAGCTTTCAGATTACACGGAAGGGAACAGCGGTTCACCTTCTTCTTCTGGCACGGCTTCGAAAGTAAGCATGAAGTATCAACTTCAACTTCTGAACGATTTGTAGCAGTGGGAGCCCCCCAGATATACTAGTTGATCTCCCATTCATTCTTCTGGGTCACATTCAGGCAACCAGTCACTCAGAGGGGCATTCAGGCAGTCAGTAAGCCAATCAGGTGCACAGTGCATTCAGGCCATTCTTCTCCATCGAGACACTTACAACACAGAATGTGGATTTGGACAAGTATTCTGCCATTCAGCACGAAACACTGCATTCAGGCCAGTTTCGGGCAGGGCTGTCTCAGTCTTTGTCTCTCATGCCAGAAACCAGACAACCGCAACAAGGAGTGTATATTGGTCACACACTCCATTCACCCAGGTCCCACCCACAGGAGGTACCCACAACATACAGTCACTGGGAAGGCTCCAGTCAGTCTAGCTGGGCCTTCACAACAGCACCATATATGGAACTTCCACCCAACAGCCAGTCAGGGGGAAGGGACAGAGTCAGGGCTTCCCAGGACTTTGGGAAAACAAGATAACAGGCAATAGAAAGCAAGAGGCCACAGGGGCCATCTTGTTTTCTATCAGGAATCAACTGATCCCAATGGCAGGGCCTGGGTATCCCAAAATGGAGGACACCCAGAGCACCTGTCAGATTCAGCATGGAGCTGCCACCAGCCCATACCGTGCTCTGTGGGCCACCCACAGGTCCCAAAAACATACACTAGGGGCACAGGGTTGTACCCCTACCCATGGGTGCCATAAGGGTATCCCATGGGTCTGTTCACCAAACCAAAAGAGAGAGCTGCACTGCCAGGAGTCCCACATGGACTCCTGGGCAGAAAACATGACAGAACACACGATAAAAAGCAGTAAAGGACAAGGATTCAGAGGCCCTGTCCCTCTGATGCATTTCCAGCATCACAGTCGCCCCCCCCAGACTGAGGTGGAGGGTGTCTAATCTCCCACGGGATAGACACCCTCATCCAGACGGTCAACATACCTTTTGGAAAGGCCATCTGTATTATCGTGACTCTTCCCTGGCCTGTGCTCTATGGTGAAGTCTAGCCCTTGCAGGCTAATGGACCACCTGAGCAATTTCGGATTCTCACCCTTCATCTGCATAAGCCACTTCAGGGGCTTATGATCTGTTTGGACCTTGAAGGTAGACCCCGTAAGGTAGGGCCTAAAACGCCTAAGGCTCCAAACTATGCTAAAACACTCCTTTTTAACAGTAGCCCACCTAAGTTCTCTACCCTTGAGTTGTCTACTGATGAATATGATAGGATGTTCTCTCCCTTTGTCATCTAACAGGGACAAGACAGCTCCAATTCCGGTGTCGCAGGCATCCGTCTGGACGATAAAGGGTCGGCTGTAGTCAGGCGCACACAACACAGGTGCCCTACACAGACTTTCTTTCAAGCCATCAAAGGCCCTCTGACAGTCTTCGGTCCAATTAACCTTCCTAGGCTGCTTGGGTGAGGTTAGAGCTGTCAGGGGTGCAGCTATGGTCCCATAGTCTGCCATGAAATTGCGATAGTACCCAGTCAGGCCCAAAAAGGCCCTCACCTGGGTTTGAGTAGTGGGAGTCTCCCAGTTCTGTACATCCTGTACTTTACTGGAGAGAGGTTGGATTTGACCCCCTCCTACCTCATGACCAAGATAGGTAACTTTCCCCTGAGCTATCTGGCACTTGGTGGCCTTGATAGTGAGGTTATCCCTTTTCAAGGCCTGCAACACCTTATCCAGATGTGTCAAATGCTCTTCCCAGGTGGAACTGTAGACGGCAATGTCGTCTAAGTAAGCCACACAAAAGGCTTCCAGCCCACTGAGCGCATGGTTGACCAATCTCTGGAAGGTGGCAGGGGCATTCTTCAACCCAAAAGGCATGACCCTAAACTGGTAGAGTCCCTCAGGTGTTGAGAAGGCCGTCTTTTCCTTGGCATGGTCCGTCAGAGCTATTTGCCAATAGCCTGAGGTAAGGTCAAAGGTGCTCACAAATTTGGCAGCACCTATGGTGTCCACGAGCTCATCAGCCCTGGGCAATGGGTGCACGTCAGTTTTGGTGACGGCATTGACTCCTCGGTAGTCCACACAGAACCTCCAATCCTTGGTACCCGCCTGGGAACTTGCCTTGGGGACAAGGACCACTGGACTGGACCAGGGGCTGGTTGAGGGCTCAATAACACCCAAATCCAACATCTTGGCGACCTCCGCCTGGATGTGGTTCTTGACGGTATCTGACATACGGTAGCACCTGCTTTTGACAGGCACACTGTCACCAGTGTCAATTTCATGCCTACACCACGGTGTAAGGCCTGGCGTCAGTGAAAACAGAGAGGCATACTGTTGGAGCAAGGCCCTGCAGGCCCTCTGTTGCTCTGTTGTCAAATCTGGAGAGAGATGTACTCCCTCCACTGAGCCATCCTGAGGGTTGCTATGCAGCAAATCAGGAAGGGGCTCACTCTCATCCTCTTCTTGCCCGGAAGCTAGCAAGAGACATGAGACTTCTGCTCGCCGGTGGAAAGGCTTGAGCCTGTTGACATGGAATATCTGAGGGGCTACCCCAGAGGCTCCCATGTCAACCAGATAATTGACTTCGCCCATCTTGGAGATGATCCTGAAGGGTCCAGTCCACTTGTCTGCCAAAGCTCTAGGCTTGGTAGGCTCCATCACAAGGATTTCCTGTCCCGGAGTCCAATCCACTTGCGAGGCTTTAAGGTCATGCCAGTACTTATTCAATTCCTGGCTGGCCTTTAGATTTGCTGTTGCCCGACCCATCATCTGTGTCATCCTCCATCTGAGGCCTAACACATAGTCCCCCACTTGCTTGGCGGGACCTGGAGGGGTGGCTTCCAAGCCTTCTCTGGTCAAGGCGAGGGGCCCCCTCACGGGATGTCCAAAGAGTAACTCAAAGGGGCTGAAACCAACACCCTCTTGAGGTACCACCCTGTAAGCAAACAGCAGGCATGGCAGGAGGAGATCCCATTTCCTCCTTAGGGGTTCTTCCAAAGCCCCTAGCATGCCCTTGAGAGTTTTATTAAATCTCTCAACCCGACCATTGGTCTGGGGGTGGTAAGAGGTGGAGAACTTGTAGGTTACCCCGCACTCTTTCCACATGGTTTTCATGTAACTAGACATAAAGTTGGATCCTCTGTCAGAGACAACCTCCTTGGGGAATCCAACACGGGTGAAAATGCCCAGGAAAGCCCTGGCAACCACCTTGGCAGTAACAGTCCGAAGGGGTATCGCCTCAGGGTACCTGGTGGCATGATCTACCAAGACCAGGATGAACCGATGTCCGCCTGAAGTGGGAGGGTCAAGGGGACCGACGATGTCGATGCCCACCCTCTCAAATGGTGTCCCAACCACTGGCAATGGCTGCAGTGGGGCAATGACACTGCCTCCAGTCTTGCCAGACAACTGACAAGTTGGGCAGGTCCTGCAGTGGGACTCCACCTCTACTCCCATCCGTGGCCAGTAGAAATGGGCAGGGAGCCTCTGCTTAGTCTTCTTGGTCCCAAGATGACCAGCCAAGGGCACCTCATGCGCCAACTGCAGTAGGAAGGGCCTGTAAACCTGGGGTACCACCAATCTCTTGAGGGCACCAGGTTCAGGCTTAGTGGGCTCACTAACAAGGAGCTCACCCTCCCAATAAATCCGGAATGTCCTAGGCACTTCTCCTTGTGCCTGGGACAGGGCCTGTTTCCTCAGTCCCTCGAGAGAGTGGCACTCTCTCTGTCCCTTACAGAAGTCTGCCCGGGAGGGTCCCCCTTCAGCTAACAAGCATTGAAGGTCTGGATGATCCTCCGGGTTGAGAACCTCTCCCACAGGAGAGTCTTCTGTCTCTTCTCCCACAGGAGTTGAGTTTGGGTTTTCCCCTGGACCCAGCCCGTCCGGAGCATGAATCCCAATGGGTGCTGTCGGAACAGCAGGAAGAGAAGGTGTTCCCTCCACAGAGGTGGCCTTCTTGGTCTTCCTTCTTCTTGCCTTAGGCCTCGCCTTTGGCTCGGTACCTGACCCACAGCCAGACCCGGTGTCACCTGTGACCTAGTGACTGCAGCAGCAGTCATGGGAAGACCATCCGAGATCAACCCCAACTCTACTAGATCATTTCCTAACAAAATGTTAGCAGGGACATTGTCCTGAACCAGGACAGGAAGCTTTGCTGTCTTGTCTCCAATCATGAGTGTGACTAAGGCTACAGGTGATAATTTGGGAGGCCCACCAGCTAACCTGGTGGTTTGCAGAGGAGCACCTGCATAGTCCTCTGGCTTGAGCAGGGTCCTGTCCACCACTGTCATGCTTGCCCCAGTGTCTCTCAAACCAATAGAAGGCTGGCCATTCAAGAGGACACTTCTCAAAAACCTACGGGTGTTCTGTGGGATAGTCGCCAGTACTTCTGCATACTGGTCCCAGGCCCCAAGGGACACTAAGGAAATCTCTACCGGAGCACCAAATGTGATCCCGGCAGAGGAGGGGAGGACAGTGGCCTCCACCTCAGACACGGGGTAAGGGTAGGTCAGGCTGACAGCCTGTACTCCAAGTGCCTTACCTTTACACTTGGGGTCACCCCTTTTGTGATCCAGAGCCCCACAGTCCCAACAAGCGCCAGGAGTGCGGGGTACGGTACTGGAACCACTGGGAGCCTGCTTTGCAGCAGGTGGACCACTACTCTTATTCCCACCCCCAGATGACTTATCCCCACTAGATTTATGGGTCTTAGGAGAGGAAGGTTTTGGTTTACCCGACTGTGACCGCTTGGGGGACTCCTCAGCTTTCTGAGAGGCCCCCTTTTCTTTGTCCTTGTCCTTCCCACTGGAGTCCTTAGGGGACACCCGGTGGGAGACCCACTTGTCAGCCA
Source organism: Ambystoma mexicanum (assembly GCF_040938575.1). Classification (NCBI taxonomy): domain Eukaryota; kingdom Metazoa; phylum Chordata; class Amphibia; order Caudata; family Ambystomatidae; genus Ambystoma; species Ambystoma mexicanum. The sequence continues at coordinate 1,052,342,797 of NC_090922.1, read as the reverse complement.
ACCTAGCCAGCTTAAAAGGGTCCAAAATGTTCTGGTCAGCCACATACTGACGCAGCTCTGGTGAACAGGCTTCAGAAAAATGCTCAAAAAACAAGAGGTGGGACAATTCAACAAAACTCTTAACCTTGTATCCATCGATCCACCCCATCATGTTCATGTGCGCAGCACTCACCCAGTCAACCCAAGACACATTCTCTCTTTTCTTAAAATCCCTGAACCTTCTAAGGTATTGGGTAGGTGTCTTCAGGTGTCTGATGGGAAGTTTTGTCAAGATATATTGTATTGAGCCTCTGGGGAGTTACAAGTGTAGGTGAGCTTGGCGGCTAGGCAGGCTGACGCGTGTATTATTATTTGTATTATTATTATTATTATTATTGTTAAGTGGGAAGGAATGACATGCTGTCTGTTTCTTGCAAGAAGTGGAAGTAAAAGCCCTATTTGTTCATCTCGTGAGACAAATGTGTGTTTTTTTTCTGATTGGTAGCAACCTTTACAAACCATACCCTCTACCCGGGCTATTTATACCCAGTAATCATTTCCCTGATAACACATTACCTATTACCATGTTAATCGGAAACAAACTTGACAATTCAAAACTTCACTTTCCATGTACACCCCCCTCCTTTCTAGGTCTCATCTCCTCGACCCCTTTGTGTGAATATTAGCTGACTCTCTCCTAAAACTCCCTTTCACTCATTGGTTCTCGTGATGTATTTTCTTTATGGTTAATTTTGCGACTTTACCGCAGTATTCCTACGGGAATCCTGCGTGATTTCAGAGCTACATGAAAACATTCTGTCAAAAACAGACTCCCTAACCCACCCCAAGCACAAGCTCTGCAACTACACATGAGGTCCTGTATCCCCCTCGGAACCTCTTTCCTAAGGTGAAATCAGCCTCCCCCACTCCTCCAAGGGGGTAATTCATGGATTATTTGCGCCGAAAAAAAAGAGATTTGTGCGCCATTCTGCCAGCAAATCCCTGTTTAACAAATGGGGATTTGCGGGCACAATGGCACACAAATCCCGTTTTTTTTGGTGCAAATAATCCATGAATTACGACCCAAATCTCGTTGAAGCATTTTTCTTTTATGGCTTACCTTGGATTTCCATAGGATTTGCATGTAACGAGAGGAAGAAAATGATGGCTTTTCATTTCTTAAATATCATGCTACTACGATGAACCATGGGAGATAAATAATTTTTTTTTTTAAACTACTGCATGGTTGCTCCCCTAACCATGAAAAGGTACACCCACTGTGCTTTGATCCCAAATTCGTTCTTATTTGGTGCAAATCCACCCAGCAGTTTTCCTTCTATGTGTGTTCAAGGGAAGCATTTCTTCTCCATAGGACATTTAAAGCATTTAGTGAATTTTCCCTAAAAAATCAAATTCAGACGTGCCCATGGCAAGCATTTGTTCTGCAATGTCATCCAAATCCATCCAGAGGGTCAAAAGTACTTAGCAATAGAATGTTGGGAAAGTCTGGGCATGCTTCATCCTGAAACTGAATAAGGCAGGCACCAAGGTCACAGAATGGAATAAGGCCAGAGGTCTTGGAGCAACCATGCTACCCAGCACGCTGTGCAGAATCCAGGTGGCAGGGACGTGAGTTCTGTGTGCAGGAGCACAGACGAGAAGGTGGCACAATGGATGCTGCAGTCACAATCCTCTGGTAGCCATCCCGCACTCTGCTATGCCACTGCTGGAGGGTGATAAGATGTGTTAATGGCTAAGGATGCACACATCAAGAGGTAGGAGTTAATTAATGTACTCTGTGGGTGTTTTAATGATATCCTGCTTCCCGGTGATAAATTGCACGATCTGATCTAGGAAAGCATAATATGCAGGAAAAAGGGGTCACTACAGGTGTCCCCGCAAGGCCTCTGCAACTGTGAGCTTTGGGATGGTTTTATCGCCTTTGCCCAGTACCTTTTGATGATGGTTCTGGCGCACCTCTCACTACCCTGCTGTTTTAAGTGAGCCTTAGAACTCACATGGGCAATACCAATTGCGTGAAGGCTCGCCCACTTTCTCATACACTGAATACTATGAGGAGGTAGTCGCTCTGAGGTGATACATCACAGTCCTCTCAAATTAGAGCTGAACAAATCCCACATGGGTAATTGGAGTGCTAGTGTGTACAGAGTGGAAAACTTCTATACTTTGAAACTGATTTATTATGAGGTGGTTACTGTGCTGATACTTTCCTACGCAGTCCGCAATGATACCCAGGTTCTACAAGTGGAGCACTGCTGACTGAATTGACTGGGTTATGTATGTAAGAGACAGTGTCACCCTCATCCGGAATACAGCGGCCCTTTGGCATCTGCATTATGAAATCTGCTAAGGCGATACCGAATTAAAATACAAAATATATGATCCACTCACAAAGCAGACCTAAAAAGTAGACACGTTCTGAAGAGGGCTGACAGAGGGTCAGAAGAAGACAGTCTGAAATGCAAGTTGATCTGGAATCCGTCACCAAAGCAATACTTAAATAGCTTCTTCTTGAGACCACAGCAAGATCAAATATAACATCACCACCTCCATCATGATGTGACTGTTCTCAAATGAGAAGTGGATGAGAGGGAAAATAAGGTTGGATGACCGCTACAATGATCTGGAAGAATTCTGGGTGAGCATGTTGGATTTAAAGAACCAATGCCACACCCAGTGATGAAGAGGAGGACGTTGAGAACAGCCAAAGAAGTTATGAGGTGCACATACAAGGGAGTTCCGCGCCCTTTATTCTGAAAGACAATCTCAAAAACATGTAGTCACTCTACTGCAATGTCATGCAGGTGAAGTACATGGTGTACATTGGATTGAACAATTCCCAAAAGACCTTTAGCCAATTTCATAGCAAGAAAGGTTTTCAACTGAATGTTGCCACAAGGTTGCACTGGTATGCTGAAACAAGACATACAACACATCTCCTCCAACATCTATTTGCTTGAACCTTGTTAAATAGTAGAGGAAATCCACGGGCATTAGAAATTGCTACAATAATTGATGACTCCTGATGTGGCAAACATCTTTTGTAAGGTTAATATAAAGGTAGAATAATTATCCTTTGACTATGAGCATTACCCAATTCATGGCGTGTCCCTCAATATTAACATCTAGCGCCCAAACACTGGAATGCTTTGCCCACAGCTCTTAGAAACGAAGCTTAATACACTATTTTCCGCAGAACTCTTAAAACTAAGCTGTTTAACTAAGATTCAAACGTCTTATGCCCTAAACCTCAACCCTTTTCCAAAGTAACCAAGGGACATACTGCCAACCATGATGATCAACAACACGTTCCTATAATGTGTAATGTATCACCTTTGTATTCAAATGTCTGTACTGTCACCTCTCTGTATTACCTTTGCAACTAAGCAAGATTACTGCAACAGCGCCACGATGCCTAAAGGCCGATTGTGCGCTTTACAAATGTAAACAAATAAAATAAATAAATATTCTGATCCGAAATCCCACCTTCATATGGTCGGTGCTAAAAGCCTGAGGCTTAACAGCATGTTCAGCAACACCAGAATTAAGAATGTCCTTGACCATCTCAGGATCACCACAATATTTAAACCCAGAAAAATTGATTCGAAATTCTCATAGCACAACATGGGGCATGTTGCAAAGGCATCAATAAGATCAGAATTCTCCCTTACTATACTTATATGATTATTATGGCCTACAATCATCAAACTCTGTGACTGATATACAATACCACTTCTAATGTTTGTTCATAACTAGGTGTGAGAGTCCTATTACCAAAAAAGTGATGGGTGAAAGACTTTGAATAAATCTGAACCACTGGTGCTGCTCTGGGCCACCTTTCATGCCATTGATTTTTAGACGATCTGCCCCTTTGCAAAAGGGTTCCAGCAATATGCAAATCAGACAGGTATTGCCATCAATAGGAGCAGCTGTGCCCAAACTGCTAGGCCAGGTCCCCTCTGCATGGGAACACAAGCAACCCCAGACATGTTTCAGCCTTGTTGGGCCTCATCAGTGTGGTGCATCTTGGTTTCCTATTGCTTCGTGAGCCAGAGACCCACGTCTGTGCGTACCCTCTCTTATACAGGGTGACAAACTATAACCAAAAAAGTAATGGAAGAAAAGTTTTGAATCCATCTGAAGCACTGGCAATTCTCTAGGACGTCTTCCACAGCACCATTTTTAGCCCATCTGTGCAATGCAAAATGGGTCCAGCCATATTGTGAAAGAAGACCGGTGGGGGGTGTCTGTACTTCTGCTCTCTATATGGTAGAGGAGAGGCACAGAAGACCCCAGCCAAGATTCTCTATTACGGTAGCAATGGTCGAGCAATGAAGGCCTAGCTTCTCAGGAGGTGATGCAGGCTGGTTCTTAAGTACAGTGTAGTCCCCAAGCCCCCACAAAGGAATGTCCACACACTGTATTGGTTAGAACACAGTCTTTATATAATCAATATTCAAGGTTATGTACACTTATCATAATAACTCACTTTGTACTCAGGAAAATCAACAATGGCAAATATCTACAATTCTAAAGTGGTACCACCCTTTCTATTAGATCTCATTAAAGTGCATGAACAATACTGTAACAATGTCACACAGATCAATAGAGTGAAACCAGCAATAGAGAGAGGAGAGAAAATAAGATGGTTGAGCAATAGGCAGAATACTGGCCCCTACCACTAGACACAGTTCTGTGTGGAGATCCCCCCACCTGGGCAACCTGTAAAATAAAGATATAGCACAAGCCCAGTCCATATATTGTTCTGCAAGTCTTATTCCCTCCTATAATGTTTTTACCCCCCCAATGTACCTGGTGGAGTCGAGTTCTTCGAAGAGGCGTCGACAGATCCTTCTTGAGCAACCCCCTTTCAAGCGGGAGTCACGGATCGTCGAGAAACGTCGAGGAACTCGGCGTTCGGCGACGGGGAATCGACGGCCCTTCTTGAATGCCTTCCCTTTCAAGCGGGAGGCACGGGGCGTCGAACGTCCGTCGACAAACAGGGTAAAACGGCGTCGATGAGGCGGCAGCTTCGTCCGAGCAGTGCTCGTCGGCGTCGGAGCGTCGGCGTCCTGCAAGGCAGAGGCGTGCGGGGCACCTCGGTGGCAATAGTTCTGGACCGCAAAGATTGTGGAAACGGAGGCCCAGCAAGGGCGTCGAGTCGTTCGAGTCTTTGTGATCTTCGGGTGGCGGGAAACCCACCGGCAGGTTTCTCCTCGGCGCGTTGGTCGTCCTCTACTTTCTCCGGCAGGATAAAGCGGTCGACGGTGCGGACGAGGGAGTCCTTCGATTCTAATGTTCTTAGGCAAAGGAGCGGACGGCTCCGGTCGTCGGCGGCACGGCGTCAAGTGGTTCCCACGGCTGGGCAACACAACTTCGACGGCCTCCAGTGGTTACACAAACCTGCGAACCCTGGTCGACGGCAATGGACTTCGACGGCGGCGATGTCCGGGTGCTTCACTTCGATCTCCTCGGCGGTCCCGTCTCGGGTCGACAGCCTTTCGAGGGTCTGTCTTCCAGGGCGCTTCGGCGAAGATGGAGCGGTGCTCGATAGTCCCTCGGAGCACGGGAAGAGGGCGCCTTACCAGGTCCTCTCTCGGGTCAGCCTTCGACGATTTCGGCAGCCTTCGGATCGGTCGAAGCAAATGCCACAGCAAGTCTTCTTCTTCCAGCTGGATGTCGAGGATCAGCAGTTCCAGTTACTCTTAGAGTGGAGACTCAGCTCCAGGATGCTTCTGAACGTTCCTGAACGTTCCTGAACCATTACCACTGGTGAGAGGTCCCCAGATATACTATCCTGCCTCTCATCCACACTGCTGGCACACACTCAGCAGCCAATCATACAGAAGGGCATTCATGCAGTCAGTCAGCCAATCAGGCACACAGTGCATTCAGGCCACACTCCTCCCTTTCAGACACTCACAACAAGGAATGTGGATTGGGACAAGTACCCAGCCATTCAACACTACACACTGCATTCAGGCCAGTTTCGGGCAGGGCTGTCTCAGTCTTTGTCTCTCATGCCAGAAACCAGACAACCACAACAAGGAGTGTATATTGGTCACACACTCCATTCACCCAGGTCCCACCCACAGGAGGTACCCACAACATACAGTCACTGGGAAGGCTCCAGTCAGTCTAGCTGGGCCTTCACAACAACACCATATATGGAACTTCCACCCAACAGCCAGTCAGGGGGAAGGGACAGAGTCAGGGCTTCCCAGGACTTTGGGAAAACAAGATAACAGGCAATAGAAAGCAAGCGGCCACAGGGGCCATCTTGTTTTCTATCAGGAATCAACTGATCCCAATGGCAGGGCATGGGTATCCCAAAATGGAGGACACCCAGAGCACCTGTCAGATTCAGCATGGAGCTGCCACCAGCCCATACCCTGCTCTGTGGGCCACCCACAGGTGCCCAAAACATACACTAGGGGCACAGGGTTGTACCCCTACCCATGGGTGCCATAAGGGTATCCCATGGGTCTGTTAACCAAACCAAAAGAGAGAGCTGCACTGCCAGGAGTCCCACATGGACTCCTGGGCAGAAAACATGACAGAACACACAATAAAAATCAGTTACGGACAAGGATTCAGAGGCCCTGCCCCTCTGATGCATTTCCAGCCTCACAGTCGCCCCCCCCAGACTGAGGTGGAGGGTGTCTAATCTCCCACGGGATAGACACCCTCATCCAGAAGGTCAACATACCTTCTGGAAAGGCCATCTGTATTATCGTGACTCTTCCCTGGCCTGTGCTCTATGGTGAAGTCTAGCCCTTGCAGGCTAATGGACCACCTGAGCAATTTCGGATTCTCACCCTTCATCTGCATAAGCCACTTCAGGGGCTTATGATCTGTTTGGACCTTGAAGGTAGACCCCGTAAGGTAGGGCCTAAAACGCCTAAGGCTCCAAACTATGCTAAAACACTCCTTTTCAACAGTAGCCCACCTAAGTTCTCTACCCTTGAGTTGTCTACTGATGAATATGATAGGATGTTCTCTCCCTTTGTCATCTAACTGGGACAAGACAGCTCCAATTCCGGTGTCGCAGGCATCCGTCTGGACGATAAAGGGTCGGCTGTAGTCAGGCGCACACAACACAGGTGCCCTACACAGACTTTCTTTCAAGCCATCAAAGGCCCTCTGACAGTCTTCGGTCCAATTAACCTTCCTAGGCTGCTTGGGTGAGGTTAGAGCTGTCAGGAGTGCAGCTATGGTCCCATAGTCTGCCATGAAATTGCGATAGTACCCAGTCAGGCCCAAAAAGGCCCTCACCTGGGTTTGAGTAGTGGGAGTCTCCCAGTTCTGTACATCCTGTACTTTACTGGAGAGAGGTTGGATTTGACCCCCTCCTACCTCATGACCAAGATAGGTAACTTTCCCCTGAGCTATCTGGCACTTGGTGGCCTTGATAGTGAGGTTAGCCCTTTTCAAGGCCTGCAACACCTTATCCAGATGTGTCAAATGCTCTTCCCAGGTGGAACTGTAGACGGCAATGTCGTCTAAGTAAGCCACACAAAAGGCTTCCAGCTCACTGAGCGCATGGTTGACCAATCTCTGGAAGGTGGCAGGGGCATTCTTCAACCCAAAAGGCATGACCCTAAACTGGTAGAGTCCCTCAGGTGTTGAGAAGGCCGTCTTTTCCTTGGCATCATCCGTCAGAGCTATTTGCCTATAGCCTGAGGTAAGGTCAAAGGTGCTCACAAATTTGGCAGCACCTATGGTGTCCACGAGCTCATCAGCCCTGGGCAATGGGTGCGCATCAGTTTTGGTGACGGCATTGACTCCTCGGTAGTCCACACAGAACCTCCAATCCTTGGTACCCGCCTGGGAACTTGCCTTGGGGACAAGGACCACTGGACTGGACCAGGGGCTGGTTGAGGGCTCAATAACACCCAAATCCAACATCTTGGCGACCTCCGCCTGGATGTGGTTCTTGACGGTATCTGACATACGGTAGCACCTGCTTTTGATAGGCACACTGTCACCAGTGTCAATTTCATGCCTACACCACGGTGTAAGGCCTGGCGTCAGTGAAAACAGAGAGGCATACTGTTGGAGCAAGGCCCTGCAGGCCCTCTGTTGCTCTGTTGTCAAATCTGGAGAGAGATGTACTCCCTCCACTGAGCCATCCTGAGGGTTGCTATGCAGCAAATCAGGAAGGGGCTCACTCTCATCCTCTTCTTGCCCGGAAGCTAGCAAGAGACATGAGACTTCTGCTCGCCGGTGGAAAGGCTTGAGCCTGTTGACATGGAATATCTGAGGGGCTACCCCAGAGGCTCCCATGTCAACCAGATAATTGACTTCGCCCATCTTGGAGATGATCCTGAAGGGTCCAGTCCACTTGTCTGCCAAATCTCTAGGCTTGGTAGGCTCCATCACAAGGATTTCCTGTCCCAGAGTCCAATCCACTTGCGAGGCTTTAAGGTCATGCCAGTACTTATTCAATTCCTGGCTGGCCTTGAGATTTGCTGTTGCCTGACCCATCATCTGTGTCATCCTCCGTCTGAGGCCTAACACATAGTCCCCCACTTGCTTGGCGGGACCTGGAGGGGTGGCTTCCAAGCCTTCTCTAATCAAGGCGAGGGGCCCCCTCACGGGATGTCCAAAGAGTAACTCAAAGGGGCTGAAACCAACACCCTCTTGAGGTACCTCCCTGTAAGCAAACAGCAGGCATGGCAGGAGGAGATCCCATTTCCTCCTTAGGGGTTCTTCCAAAGCCCCTAGCATGCCCTTGAGAGTTTTATTAAATCTCTCAACCGTACCATTGGTCTGGGGGTGGTAAGAGGTGGAGAACTTGTAGGTTACCCCGCACTCTTTCCACATGGTTTTCATGTAACTAGACATAAAGTTGGATCCTCTGTCAGAGACAACCTCCTTGGGGAATCCAACACGGGTAAAAATGCCCAGGAGAGCCCTGGCAACCACCTTGGCAGTAACAGTCCGAAGGGGTATCGCCTCAGGGTACCTGGTGGCATGATCTACCAAGACCAGGATGAACCGATGTCCACCTGAAGTGGGAGGGTCAAGGGGACCGACGATGTCGATGCCCACCCTCTCAAATGGTGTCCCAACCACTGGAAATGGCTGCAGTGGGGCAATGACACTGCCTCCAGTCTTGCCAGACAACTGACAAGTTGGGCAGGTCCTGCAGTGGGACTCCACCTCTACTCCCATCCGTGGCCAGTAGAAATGGGCAGAGAGCCTCTGCTTAGTCTTCTTGGTCCCAAGATGACCAGCCAAGGGCACCTCATGCACCAACTGCAGTAGGAAGGGCCTGTAAACCTGGGGTACCACCAATTTCTTGAGGGCACCAGGTTCAGGCTTAGTGGGCTCACAAACAAGGAGCTCACCCTCCCAATAAATCCGGAATGTCCTAGGCACTTCTCCTTGTGCCTGGGACAGGGCCTGTTTCCTCAGTCCCTCGAGAGAGTGGCACTCTCTCTGTCCCTTACAGAAGTCTGCCCGGGAGGGTCCCCCTTCAGCTAACAAGCATTGAAGGTCTGGATGATCCTCCGGGTTGAGAACCTCTCCCACAGGAGAGTCTTCTGTCTCTTCTCCCACAGGAGTTGAGTTTGGGTTTTCCCCTGGACCCAGCCCGTCCGGAGCATGGATCCCAATGGGTGCTGTCGGAACAGCAGGAAGAGAAGGTGTTCCCTCCACAGAGGTGGCCTTCTTGGTCTTCCTTCTTCTTGCCTTAGGCCTCGCCTTTGGCTCGGGTACCTGACCCACAGCCAGACCCGGTGTCACCTGTGACCTAGTGACTGCAGCAGCAGTCATGGGAAGACCATCCGAGATCAACCCCAACTCTACTAGATCATTTCCTAACAAAATGTTAGCAGGGACATTGTCCTGAACCTGGACAGGAAGCTTTGCTGTCTTGTCTCCAATCATGAGTGTGACTAAGGCTACAGGTGATAATTTGGGAGGCCCACCAGCTAACCTGGTGGTTTGCAGAGGAGCACCTGCATAGTCCTCTGGCTTGAGCAGGGTCCTGTCCACCACTGTCATGCTTGCCCCAGTGTCTCTCAAACCAGTAGAAGGCTGGCCATTCAAGAGGACACTTCTCAAAAACCTACGGGTGTTCTGTGGGATAGTCGCCAGTACTTCTGCATACTGGTCCCAGGCCCCAATGGACACTAAGGAAATCTCTACCGGAGCACCAAATGTGATCCCGGCAGAGGAGGGGAGGACAGTGGCCTCCACCTCAGACACGGGGTAAGGGTAGGTCAGGCTGACAGCCTGTACTTCAAGTGCCTTACCTTTACACTTGGGGTCACCCCTTTTGTGATCCAGAGCCCCACAGTCCCAACAAGCGCCAGGAGTGCGGGGTACGGTACTGGAACCACTGGGAGCCTGCTTTGCAGCAGGTGGACCACTACTCTTATTCCCACCCCCAGATGACTTATCCCCACTAGATTTTTGGGTCTTAGGAGAGGAAGGTTTTGGTTTACCCGACTGTGACCGCTTGGGGGACTCCTCAGCTTTCTGAGAGGCCCCCTTTTCTTTGTCCTTGTCCTTCCCACTGGAGTCCTTAGGGGACACCCGGTGGGAGACCCACTTGTCAGCCAACCTAGCCAGCTTAAAGGGGTCCAAAATGTTCTGGTCAGCCACATACTGACGCAGCTCTGGTGAACAGGCGTCTGAAAAATGCTCAAAAAACAAGAGGTGGGACAATTCAACACAAGTCTTAACCTTGTATCCATCGATCCACCCCATCATGTTCATGTGCGCAGCACTCACCCAGTCAACCCAAGACACATTCTCTCTTTTCTTAAAATCCCTGAACCTTCTAAGGTATTGGGTAGGTGTCTTGCCAAACTTGGCAATCAAAGCAGACTTCATACAGACCCCTTTCATCCACACTCAGCTTCAGAATACAGTCATATCCGGTTTGAGGCACTCTGCTTAACAAACACTTAGCCCAATCTCTTTTATCAACATCATGAATCGCACAAGCCATTTCAAACGCTTCGATCCATTGGAGGATATCTGAACCCTCCACGAATACACCAACCAAATCTTTCATAAACTTGGTGGCTGGGGACCTGACACTCTCACTGGTTTTAGCTGAAGTCTCCACTCTAGCTTTCTCTAGCTGGATTCTCTGATATTCAGTGTCCTGGCTCTTGAGTTCAAGGTCCTTATTTCTGAGTTCAAGATCCCTATTCTTGAGCTCCACTTGTTGAGCCAACTCCTCTTTCTTAAGTTCAGCATCTATTTCCAACTTGCGGTATTCAAAGGCCAATTTCATCCTTAATAACTCAAGCTCCAAGGAATTTCTGGGGTTTGGAACAGAGGAAGCAGGAATGGCGGCATTCCCAGAAACAGATTCAGCAGAAACCCCAGGGGCAGAGTCCTCATTGGTTGCATTCCCCCACTCATCATGAGTTTCACTATCAGTCTGGTAGTCCACCAGGGCAGCTATCAGCTCAGCCCTAGACTTATCCACAAAGTCTAACTCCCTGGCTTCACAAGCACTCTGGAGAGCCTCCAAGCTCATCCGAGTCAATTTGCCATTTGCAATAGACTCCATTGTTTGTAATGCAGTTATCTTGTACACAACTAAACCTTAATTTAATAAAGGGCAGATATCCTTTGTAAGTGGCACGGTTATACACTGATTCTTAAAACCATAAGCATCCCACCGCTGCCACCAGTGTGAAAGAAGACCGGTGGGGGGTGTCTGTACTTCTGCTCTCTATATGGTAGAGGAGAGGCACAGAAGACCCCAGCCAAGATTCTCTATCACGGTAGCAATGGTCGAGCAATCAAGGCCTAGCTTCTCAGGAGGTGATGCAGGCTGGTTCTTAAGTACAGTGTAGTCCCCAAGCCCCCACAAAGGAATGTCCACACACTGTATTGGTTAGAACACAGTCTTTATATAATCAATATTCAAGGTAATGTACACTTATCATAATAACTCACTTTGTACTCAGGAAAATCAACAATGGCAAATATCTACAATTCTAAAGTGGTACCACCCTTTCTATTAGATCTCATTAAAGTGCATGAACAATACTGTAACAATGTCACACAGATCAATAGAGTGAAACCAGCAATAGAGAGAGGAGAGAAAATAAGATGGTTGAGCAATAGGCAGAATACTGGCCCCTACCACTAGACACAGTTCTGTGTGGAGATCCCCCCACCTGGGCAACCTGGAAAATAAAGATATAGCACAACCCAGTCCATATATTGTTCTGCAAGTCTTATTCCCTCCTGTAATGTTTTTACCCCCCCAATGTACCTGGTGGAGTCGAGCTTCGAAGAGGCGTCGACAGATCCTTCTTGAGCGACCCCCTTTCAAGCGGGAGTCACGGATCGTCGAGAAACGTCGAGGAACTCGGCGTTCGGCGACGGGGAATCGACGGCCCTTCTTGAATGCCTTCCCTTTCAAGCGGCAGGCACGGGGCGTCGAACATCCGTCGACAAACAGGGTAAAACGGCGTCGATGAGGCGGCAGCTTCGTCCGAGCGGTGCTCGTCGGCGTCGGAGTGTCGGCGTCCTGCAAGGCAGAGGCGTGCGGGGCACCTCGGTGACAATAGTTCTGGACCGCAAAGATTGTGGAGACGGAGGCCCAGCAAGGGTGTCGAGTCGTTCGAGTCTTTGTGATCTTCGGGTGGCGGGAAACCCACCGGCAGGTTTCTCCTCGGCGCGTTGGTCGTCCTCGACTTTCTCCGGCAGGATAAAGCGGTCGACGGTGCGGACGAGGGAGTCCTTCGATTCGAATGTTCTTAGGCAAAGGAGCGGACGGCTCCGGTCGTCGGCGGCACGGCATCAAGTGGTTCCCACGGCTGGGCAACACAACTTCGACGGGCCTCCAGTGGTTACACAAACCTGCGAACCCTGGTCGACGGCAATGGACTTCGATGTCCGGGTGCTTCACTTCGATCTCCTCGGCGGTCCCGTCTCGGGTCGACAGCCTTTCGAGGGTCTGTCTTCCAGGGCGCTTCGGCGAAGATGGAGAGGTGCTCGATAGTCCCTCGGAGCACGGGAAGAGGGCGCCTTACCAGGTCCTCTCTCGGGTCAGCCTTCGACGATTTCGGCAGCCTTCGGATCGGTCGAAGCAAATGCCACAGCATGTCTTCTTCTTCCAGCTGGATGTCGAGGATCAGCAGTTCCAGTTACTCTTAGAGTGGAGACTCAGCTCCAGGATGCTTCTGAACGTTCCTGAACGTTCCTGAACCATTACCAGTGGTGAGAGGTCCCCAGATATACTATCCTGCCTCTCATCCACACTGCTGGCACACACTCAGCAGCCAATCATACAGAAGGGCATTCATGTAGTCAGTCAGCCAATCAGGCACACAGTGCATTCAGGCCACACTCCTCCCTTTCAGACACTCACAACAAGGAATGTGGATTGGGACAAGTACCCAGCCATTCAACACTACACACTGCATTCAGGCCAGTTTCGGGCAGGGCTGTCTCAGTCTTTGTCTCTCATGCCAGAAACCAGACAACCACAACAAGGAGTGTATATTGGTCACACACTCCATTCACCCAGGTCCCACCCACAGGAGGTACCCACAACATACAGTCACTGGGAAGGCTCCAGTCAGTCTAACTGGGCCTTCACAACAACACCATATATGGAACTTCCACCCAACAGCCAGTCAGGGGGAAGGGACAGAGTCAGGGCTTCCCAGGACTTTGGGAAAACAAGATAACAGGCAATAGAAAGCAAGAGGCCACAGGGGCCATCTTGTTTTCTATCAGGAATCAACTGATCCCAATGGCAGGGCCTGGGTATCCCAAAATGGAGGACACCCAGAGCACCTGTCAGATTCAGCATGGAGCTGCCACCAGCCCATACCCTGCTCTGTGGGCCACCCACAGGTGCCCAAAACATACACTAGGGGCACAGGGTTGTACCCCTACCCATGGGTGCCATAAGGGTATCCCATGGGTCTGTTCACCAAACCAAAAGAGAGAGCTGCACTGCCAGGAGTCCCACATGGACTCCTGGGCAGAAAACATGACAGAACACACGATAAAAAGCAGTAAAGGACAAGGATTCAGAGGCCCTGTCCCTCTGATGCATTTCCAGCATCACACATATGCAAATCAGTCTGGTACTGCCTCCAATGGGAGCAGCCCTACCCGAACTGCTAGGCCAGGTCGCCTCTGCATGGAAACATAAGCAACCTCAGACATTTTTTCGGTCTTGTTGGGCTGCATTAGTGAGGTGCAGCTTGGTTCCCTAAGGCACATGGAACAACGAATACTCATCAAAATTCATCAGTGTCAAAGGGAACAAGGAACCCATGTAGGGGCATATCCTCTCTCAGGTGGGAGAGTCCTACCAGCACCACTGGACCTCTTAACAAGAGAAGCAAGTCACCCTTTGTGAAGGATTTCTATCTGGTAATGGTGTAAAAGCCTTGGCCTTTTTTATTTGTGATAATAATTAAATTTGATAGGTAATCCATCTCAGAAAGTGTGGTTTGCTATCCAGACCTCCTTCATAAAATTCCATGTTGAAAGCAAAGTATACACATGAGCAGCGCCGAACAAGTCTCCTGACAGAGTTGCAGCAACTGCTCTCCCGTGGCACAGAGCAGGTTCAAAGGTCACATATGCCCTTTTGACAGCTCCTGGAGCACAAGGCACATGCAGGCAGATACTGCATTTATCATCAGAACATGTGATTCAAAATACCATAAACATTATGATAAACTATCAATGTAATCCTAAAATATAAGCATGCCTGAGTCTTGTTATGGTGGCTGGTAGTTTGCATAATTATTAAGGCCACATCAAATTAGGATCATATCAGTGTTAACCCTGTGAGCTCAGACTGGCTATGAGAGGTTATATGGCTTTCAGACAGCCTGGCCATCTGCATTCCATTGAATGAGACAATAAGCAGGATGCCTGCCTCTGTTGACTCTCTGAGAGGATGAATACCTCCTCCATGCTAAGAACGGTAGCTCCCAGTAGGAGATTTCACAAGTTCCTGGCTTCAAATAAGCAATCCCATATCAAAGGCATGCCACACAATAGGGGTGTTACACCAGAGATCCGTTCAAGCTGTAAAATTGAGAGAGGGGTAGAATTAGGGCAGTCATAGAGCACAAGGGGGCTTAAAGAAGGGTTGCTCCATATTGCTTTTCTATGTGCTTTTCTTTCCTTCCTGTACACTCCACTCACTGCAGAACATGGCACTCTGGGTATGACATCAGGAGGCAAGAGTCACTTGTCTTGGGGATAGTGATTGGACCCCTTTAAGATGGCTTGCTTTCACGCTGATCAATCAACAGGCATCACACAATGCCACCTTCAAACTGCATGGACCACTGTTTTGAACCCAACTCAATGCTCGCCACCCTGGATCAATGTGGTCTAAGTCTTCGAACCCTGTTTGACCCTCAATCATTGTATCTGAAAGCCTTTGTTGATCCTGTCAAACCACCTAACAAATGAAATCAGGTACTATTAATAGCCCCTGTCCTCTTGGTTCCTTTTTGGGGTCTTAGTGAATGGGTGACCCTTTTTCTTACTTTTTGAGTGGGCTTAACATGCTTACACATTCTCGTTCTGCATTTTCTGTTTTCCTTTACAGGGGATGGCTTTTATACTGTTATTAATAGTTAGTTGCATGATTGGTTTGGTTATTTAAAGTATATCTATTTTTATAGAATCAGGTGGACATTCTTTTATTTTGGAACATCTGTATTATTGCTGCTCGAATTGGTACTCTTTCACATTCCCACCCTTTCTAAGAGTGTATCCTCCCTTGGACCACATTATCACCAAAGGTAGATGCGGTATATCTCTTGGCTGTGCATGTTTTACCTTTATGATTTGGATCATGGTTGCCAACCTCTTTCAAAATGTAAAAAAAAAAACGAACATAGGTAGTTCAATCAAAGGTGCCAAAACACACAGCAGATGACACAAACGACAATGACGTATCCAGTGGTCTTCAAACTAAACATACAGGGCCACACTCATGGCTGCAAACCCACTGAGTATATCGAACGCCATCTGTGAATGTGTAAAAGCCTGAGTTTGCTTATTTTTAGCAATACAATCATGCAGTTAATTCATTTCCTGAAAGTGTGATCTGTTAATCAAACCCCACTTTCAAAAAGACCCATGCCAAAAACATAGTGCAAACATGTACATTTGCTAGTCCAGTGCCTGACATCCCCAAGTGACTTCTTTGTAGAGGCAGCAGGGCTGGGTCAAAGGTCACATACACAGTTCAGGGCACAGTTCTTAGTGAAATTCTTATAATGTGTATTGCAGCAGCCTGGCGGCACATTAACATCTAAGTGCATGGTATGTCAGGTTATGACATGGTGGCCGCTGAGATTACACAAACATGTAACTGCATTATTGTCAGCATGGTGTTCACTCATCCATGATATGGCTAGGTGTGTATTAGGTGTCTGGGCTGGGTGTAATAACAACATCCATGTGGTATCCTGCCCAGGAAGAGTCTCCTTGATTCCCCATATGCAGATTTCTCCTGGTAACAGAAACCCTCGCCAGGAGGTCCCCTGGAAACTGGTGCTTCATTGAAAGTTCTGGCAATACAATGAGCCTCTCATACCAAGGTGCTGATTACTGGAGTCCTTTTGAAGTAGGCAGAGAGAAGAAGAGGACAGAGCTAGTGACGACCAGAGGAGATTGATTTTGAATTTTGCTCAGGCTCCCCAAACGTCCTAACCCTCGCCACCTTCTGCAGACAAGACAATATGGGTAGGACATCATCAAGCAAATGACGCTTGTTAGACAGCCAGGATTTAACTCTTAACAACAGATTGGTTGTGGACCAATTCACTAAGCATTTTGCCAATATTAGGGAGCAAAACAATCTCCTTTGTTGATTAATCTTTGCTCTTCAAGGCAAGGAGGATACACCTGGAAATCAGTTGGGGGAGATAGTCTATTTTAAGGTCCTCTGCAAAAGAAGTGAAAGCAGAATGCTCAAAGGAAGAAGAAACCCTGCACGTACTCTCTAAAAACCTTACATTTTAGGAAGGGAAGAAGGTTGAACTCACCTTGACCTTGAGACCCTGGACTGGTTCTCTCAGGAATCACAAAACCAAGAAAGTGACCTCCAACTCTTCCTGCATCTCCAATCCTCCTTAATGCCAGTTTGGGCATCTTTGACACCATCTAAGCTGCTGCAAGCAAAGTACACAAGTCATCTCTGACCTTGTCACAGGACTGATTCTGCATCTCCAAGTTTTGCTCAATGCCAAAGTTCAGGAGTCTCCACAACTGAGTCCTGCTGGGTCTTTTAGCATTCCCAACACCCAACTGAACATTACAACCAGGTCACCAGCTTTTTTGAGCTCCAAGTGGATGATACTGCGGTACCCCAACACTTTGCCTGCTCACCCTTAAGGCAAGTCTCCACTTCTCTGCACCCAACACCACTACGTATTCCAGCACTGCAGACCCGACACTGCCTGCCATTCTCAGCGCCTTCAGCCCACAAGCCATCACCTGTGCTGAAAAGAATAGCATTGTTTGAACCCTTTACCACTTCTCCCCAACTCAACCCCAGCTAGTTGCAATGTCAAGACAACACAAGAACATAAGGTACATTAAGGGCTCTATTCCATGGGACCACCTTAAAATAGCCTAATGACTTTTAATCCCCATCCAATACCTTTTATAAAGACATCATTATCAACCTGACATTTTTCTGCTGAACTCTTTGACTGAAAACCCTTGTCTACAAACCTTGAGTGCTCATTAATTCCAAAGTCTGCTTTCTCTTCATTTTCCCCTACAATGGTGGGACAGTAGTATTTTTATTAGTTGTGTGCATTATATCAGTTTAATTAAATATCCTATTTTCATAGAATCTTGTTTGGAAATTCTTTTGATAACACCATACTAGTTTTGTTTGTCTTACATTTGTGCCAGTCCACAACTTTGCTGAAGACTATTGCCTGCCCTCAACCCACGTTACCAAAATTGGAAAAGAAGGTATCCCTGTTGAGCTGTGTCAGTTTCAACTTTATTATTTGTATTACTGCTGGTGTGGTAGTAGTGTGGGGCTGAGTATGTGCTTTAACTACTGCTCATCCCGGTGCCCCCACAGAACAGTAGTCATTTTATGACAGTACTAATTAGAACATTACACTGAAGAAGAGATTTCTGATGACCTCTTCATATGACATTATATTGTCGCAAACTATGCTGTTTTCTAGACCAATTTGAAAGGTTTCTTACAATAACAATCTGATAGAATTATGCCATGGCGAATTGTCTTGTTTATCATCTTTTTATTTAGCACAATTAAGTATGTACCTGGAAAGCCATACAGCTGTAAGTGATTTCAATCTGGCACACACCCAAGTCACGCCAAGCATGTAGTGCGCAAATGAAACCCTTATATATTTTTATCTATAAGTTCAATATTCTGAACGATATACCACATATCACACCCCTCTCCTTAGACCCCCCCGGTCACACTGAACCTGGAATCAGGCTTGTTTGCAAAGGTAAATATTTATTTATGTCTTCAGAATCTAAATCACAATATATTTTAATAGGTAACTACCATCAGCAATGGGGTGACAGAACACTGGATAATATCTTTAATACAATAGGAATCAAGTAATGAGCACAAAAACAAATGCAGCACAGAAGAGAATACTTTTGGGTTGGCTTGGAACAGATTGCACTGTGGTTAGGGGTTTCCCTGCAACACCCTCAACCCACATATAGGCAAATAAATAGATGTGAGGAGAGAGAAGGTACTCAGGAATAACACAAATCAAACAGAATATCACCCCCACCTTCCCCCTTCAAAACACAAGAGAAAAACGGAATTGACTTTTCAACTGTTAGCATGGCTTTGAATTTGTCTTTGAAATTGGCTGAGCAAAAACACCAAATGCTGTCAAAAATACTTAAATTATTATAAATTTCTATGGGAGCTGCTTTTAACAGATGCAAACAATCACAAGCAATGATTTAGTCAAAAGAAAACATTTGAAATCTCAAAGTCAAAGTAGGAAATAAATTAAAGCTAATTCACACATGTAAAAAGTTTTCAGAATGTCAAATCGCGGCAAACTTTTCCTTGTGCGGTTTCTGATATAACGGGTCAATCACATTGTTTACACATAGCTAAGGATGTTAGGTACAAGTAGGAGTTGAAATTTTGTTTCTATCATATAAACTGAGGTAGTTATAGAGGTTTTAGTAAGAGACATTTTTGAAAATAGGCGCGGAAAACAGAAATTCGTGTTTAAAACTACAGATAGGTTTTCTTATACTATGTTAAAGACTATGAAAAAGAGAATGCCACACAGGAATCAGTCATTCACGGCCGCTCATAACTATTCGTGTGTGATACTCTAGTTTCAGTTTGGTTTGGGAATTACTTTTCTTAATCAAATCAATAAAAAGTTAGGGTTTAGTAACACAGATGAGAGAGAGGTCAACGCAAGGATAGTTCTAGCAATACTATGGTTTTGAATTAAAGATGGGATGGTCTAAGATTAGGATCATACAATGCAGATATATTATGGGTCACTGTTTTTCCTACTAATACTTACAGAATAAGTTATTATATTGGACTGCCAGTTCTGGTCATGAATTGGGTCTGTCAAGGAAGGACAGCACATCAGGCGCGGGACTGGATTAGCTAGGGCGGTCACCAGATTTGCACAGGATCTGCCCTTCTGGTTTCTGGGTATTTCAAATCAGCTGGATAGCGAGTTCCTCAGGCAAGCCTTTGGCAAGCCAGATAGTTTCAGGGTACTAGCTCAGAAGGCTTTCCCACAACACAGCGCTACACTGGGTTGTGAGAATAAGTTTGAGGATTTAGGCCTTGCTGAAAGTCAATAGTTCTCTACTGCTTGACAAGAGTCTTGGCATCTGTATCTGGAAGGATGTTAAAGCTGGATGTAGAATGCTGGAACAAAATGCTTCACCAGAATCAGGAAAGTGAGTGAATCAGTGAGTCCCTATGTGTTGTCAGCTGTCTCTATGTATCCTTTCAAATGACATCACAAAAGGGGTGTATGGGCCGGTGGTACGCTCACCTGGCTCCCACAGGTGCGTCGATTTGAACTGGACAGCTGCGGTCTCCACCAATGTGATGCGTAGTGCCGAGATGACGGACTGGACTGGCCCACCTAGCTTCGTTTGCTTGGCCCGTAGGAATATTCTTCTGCAAATGGAGAAAGGGAATTAACCACCCGCGGAGTTGAGCGTTAACCCCCACCCACTCCCGCTGTTCTCCCCACTGATCACCTTTGATGTCCCCTCTTACAGTCTCACCTGATGGTTTGAAAATATGAGCTCTCCATCCTGCATTGAGCGCAGGGGCGCGTAGATAACCAGTTGCTTCACTGGCTCGAAGGAATTGGTGAGTTCCAGAACAATATTGACTCTGAGATTTCCGGCAAGATGCCGTAAGTATGTAGTTCGTAAGAGTTCAAATGTCTGACTTTCACTCTTGTCCGATTCCTTGCAGGTTGCGGCTTGACCCTAGCGAAGAGTTCCTCGTGGTAACCAGTAATATTCAGGTAAGGATTTGTATTATCCAACACAGTTCGATAAAATAATGTCAGTATGTAACCTGTTGCCTTGTCCCTTATTCAGGCGCTGAGAGAAAGTATGAAGTCTTGGGGAATAATGCCTCCGGCGGTAAAATCAGGTAAATCTATTGTGGTGAGGAGGTTTCCCTTGTTTGACCCTTTGTTTCACCTTGCTGTCCTTTTGTTTCCCCTTAGGGGCCGGGGTTCGGCGAGGATGCGATGCTGTGGAAGCTGCGCCTACCCGTGAAGAGGAATAGTACCCCCGATGGTAAAATCAGGTAAGTCTATGGGGGTTAACTAATATTGCCTCTGTTTATTCCCTTGGCTCACCTTGCTGTTCTTGTGTTCCCCTTAGGTGCCGGAGTGCGGCGGGAACATGCAGAAGGATGCGGTGGAATGTGAAGATGCTGCGAAGGCCGGTGAGTTCAGCGCGGCACTGCAGCAGGCGAGGCGACGCGCATTAAATAACTTCTTTCTTCCAGCTCGAAGGCGCAGTGGATCGGGAATTCAGGTAAGGATCAAAGGTATTGCTCTTGTTCTAACCTTTTCTCCTTCTTTCTCCATTTTTCTAGGAGCTCCAGACTCGAGGCGGGCGTGGCAGAAGACTGGATGCAGACTTGCAGGCACGGTGAGCGTTACGCTGCTGGATGCAGAATAACGCGAAGCATGTGCTGCTCTTCGGGCGTGGTTTAAATAGCCTCCAAAGTAGTCCCAGGTAAGTATTCCTCCCCAGCGCCACCCGAGTAAAAAAAATAGTCCCTAGGTAAAGTAGTCCCTTCCAAGCCTCTTTTGGCTTGGAGCTCTTGCAGCATGGTCTGCATCAGGTACGTTTGCAGCATGGTCTGCATCAGGTAAGTTTTAATCTATGAGCCTGGTGCCTGTGGCACCAGGACTGACTCTCCATATGAGCCTGGCACCATAGACCCCAGGACTGTACCCAAATAGCCCCTAGCAGGGGTTGTTGGGCTTGCTTGGAATAACTTGATGCCTGCTTCCGGGGTTGCTGGACTTGGTCTGGGTCCCCGGGGGTAGACATCATGACAGCACTCCCCCTCAAGGCCCCTCCTAAAGTCGTTCTTCCCTGTGGTTTCGGTTTGTCTCAGAAATTACGGTGGAATTGTTTCACCAATCGGGGTGCATGAACATGGTCACTAGGTTCCCATGCCCTTTCCTGTGGTCCGTAACCTTTCCAGTCGATTAAATAAAAAGGTTTTGACTTTATCAGCTTGGAGTCCAGGATGTTTTTAACCTCAAATTCGGGTTCCCCGTCTACAAGGATGGGGTTTGGTGGCTTGGTTAGTCTTGTACCTGGTTGCACTGGCTTCAAAAATGACACATGAGAGACGGGGTGATTTCGCATATTAGCAGGTAAGTCCAGCTTGACAGCCACCGGGTTGATAATGGCCTTAATAGAGTAAGGTCCCAAATATCTGGGGTTAAAAGTCTGTGTTCCCTTTAGAGGTATGTGTTTTATGGCTAACCATACTTGGTCCCCTATCTGGTATTGTGGAGTATCACTTCTATGTCGATCAGCATGTTTCTTGTATTTTTCTTTCGCCTGTTTTAAATGTGCAAAATGTTGCTTCCTTAAAGGCTTGTGTAATCGTAGCGTGCAGATGGTCCACTGCAGTCATTTCTAAGTGTTGGGGTGAGTCAAGGTCTGAGGTTTGAGGATGGTGCCCATATAAGGTATAAAAGGGGCTTTGTCCAGTTCCAGAATGTACTGAATTATTGTATGCATATTCGGCGATCCAAAGAATGTCTTTCCAATTACTCTCAGTCTGATGTAACATACAACGCAGTTATTGTTCGAGAGTCTGGTTGGCCCTCTCCGTTTGACCATCGGTTTGGGGGTGGTGACTGGTCGATAACCTCACATCGATTTGCGGCAATTGACAAATGTTTTCCAAAAATGTGAAATGAATTGACTGCCCCGGTCAGAGACCAATACGGACGGAAATCTGTGTATGCGAACAATGTTTTCGAGGAACTCCTTGGCCAGGATTGAAGCCGAAGGTAATCCCTTTAAAGGAATAAAGTGGGCCATCTTGGAAAAAAGTCCCACAATAACTAGAATGGTGTTAAATCCATTGCATGGGGGTAGATCAGTAATAAAGTCTAACGATAAGGTGTGCCATGGTGTAGGCGGAATGTCTAAAGGTTGTAAGAGTCCAGCTGGTTTTTTCTTTTGACTTTTGTTTTGGGCGCAAATGCCACAAGAAATCACAAATGATTTAATATCCTTTCGCCAGGTGGGCCACCAGAAGTGTCTCTTAATTTTCGCTTCAGTTTTTGCAATACCTGGGTGCCCCTCCATTAGGGTATCATGATAACGGGAAATGACTAGCTCTTGTAGTTCCTTATGTGGCAGAAATAGCCGCCCTTGGTAATAAGGCAGGTCATTGGTGACAGAGTAGTTCGGCCCTTTCTTTACCCAGTCCTGCAGGGCTGTAGGATCAAAGAGTTGCTGGATCTTTACCTGAATGTCCTCTAGTGTCTGTAAAGTAGTCATGCCAAGAATCCTTTGTTCGGAAATTATAGGTACTGGTTCTGGGTTCGCTTCTGCCTCTCCAATCCCTATTCGGGATAAGGCGTCTCATTTACCATTCTTACAACCTGGTCGATAGGTTATCACGAAATCGAACTCGGCAAGGAACAATGCCCATCGGAGTTGGCGTGACGATTGGGCCTTGGCTGTCTTTAAATACTGTAAATTCCGGTGATCGGTGATCACAGTAATGGTATGCCTGGCACCGAGAAGATAGTGCCGCCAAGCCTTGAAGGCAGATTTAATGGCTAATAACTCCTTGTCGGTAACCGCATAGTTTAACTCGGGTACCGAGAACTTTCTGGACCAAAATGCTACTGGGTGAAGCTGGCCAGTTTCAGGGTCCTTTTGGGACAGGACATCTCCCATGGCTAGACTGGATGCATCAGTTTCCACTATGTATGGAAATTCAGGGCGCGGGTGCTTTAATACAGGTGCAGATGTGAATTTCGCTTTCAGCTCTTTGAAGGCATTTTCAGCTTCTTCAGTCCACATAAAGCGTTTATTTTTTCGCAAGATTGCTGTGATGGGATGTACAACATGTGAAAAATCCGGGATGAATCTGCGGTAGAAATTGGCAAAGCCGAGCATGCTTTGTACTCCTTTAACTGAACTTGGTGATGGCCACTTAAGGATTGCGTCTACCTTTCGTGAGTCCATTCGGACTCCTCTTGGGGTCAGGATAAACCCAAGGAATTCAACTTCTGTGGCACGAAAAACACTTTTTTCCAGTTTTGCATATAGTTTGTGCTGGCGCAATTTCTCAAGGACTGCTCGGACGTGCTTCACATGGTCAGATTCTGAAGAGGAGTATACTAGAATATCATCGATATATACGACAACACAAACGTCAATGAGTTCACGAAGGACATCGTTCATAAAGTATTGGAAGGCTGCTGGTGCATTGTACAACCCGAAGGGCATCACCTGGTATTCGAATAACCCATACTTAGTGCGAAAAGCAGTCTTCCATTCGTCGCCCTCTTTTACACGGACCAGATGGTATGCCCCCCGGAGATCTAACTTAGTGTATATGCAAGCGTCCTTCACTTGGTCTAGTAGTTCAGGGATCATCACGAAATCGGTTCTTAACAGTTATCTGGTTCAATGCGCGGTACTCTATGCACGTTCTGAGGTCACCTTCCTTTTTGTGCACGAAGAACAAATCTGAAGATGTAGGGGACTTGGATGGGCGAATGAAGCCATTAGCAAGGTACTGGTCTAAGTATTGTCGTAGTTGAAGGTCCTCAGGTTCCGTAAGGGTGTAGATCCTGCTACAAGGGGGTTGTGCACCGGGTATGAGATCGATTTGACAATCGTACGATCTGTGAGGTGGTAAGGTGTTTGCCTGTTCTTTCTGGAAGACATCCTGGAATTCTTGATATTCTGGAGGTAGTTGCACGACTGCTGTGGTTACTGTGGCCAGGCCTGCGTTCAGATTTTTCTTTGGGTAACAGGTTTGTGCACAATCCGGGAAGGTTATTCTCTTCTCTCGCCAATCAATACAAGGATTATGTGTTTCTAACCAAGGTATCCCCAGTATTTTTTGGAACTGTGGGGCTTTGATTAGATCAAACACAATAGTCTCTTGATGCCCATCCTGACCCAATAGTGTCATCTCTGCGGGTGAATGAGTTACAGGCCCAGAGGCAATTTCAGTTCCATCGACTGTGGTGATGACTTCTGAGGTGGTTTTTCGGCAGAGAGGTAGATTCATCCTGGAAGCCAATCCGTAGTCCACATAGTTTCCTATGGCCCCGCTATCAACGTATGCCCTTACTGCGTGCATACGCGATGGCTGCCTTGGATCTATGAGGACCATTGGTATGATGAAATGCGAGGTCTGAGTATCCTTCTTCAAGCTCGGCAAGCGGACCTCTACGCTTGTCGGGCGTGGTTGTTTCCCGAGTCTGACTCCATATGGCTTTTATCAGCAGCTCCTACCACCTTCTTGGGTGGTTTTACAGGGCAATCCCGTAGATAATGCGCAGAAGTTCCACAATAAAGACACAATTTCATTTGCCGTCTCCTTTCTCTTTCCTTCAGGGTTAAGGGTCCTTTAACCCCTCCGATTTGCATGGGTTCTGAAGCATCTGCTCCTTTGGGGTTAGCGTGGGTTTTGACCAACACCCGATTCTCAAACTTGGCTCAGTCAGCATTTCTGTTCTGAAGTCTGTGATGTAACTGGACCACTAAGTCTATATATTCAGCGCAGTCTTGAGGTGGGTTCACAACTTGAGCCAAGACATCCTGGAGTTCTCCTCGAAGCCCTCGATGAAATAACGTGATTCGTTTTACCTCAGGCCATCCAGTTTCCACTATCAACCTATTAAAGGTTGCGATGTAGGATAGAAGGTCCTGGTTACCCTGTCATAGGGACAAACGTTCGTTTTCCAGGGCCTGTCCTTGGGAGTGCCGGGCAAATAGTCTTTCCATGCTCATTTGAAAGCCCTGAAAATCCCGAAGAATTGGGTCATCCTGAGTAACTAGTGGAATTGACCAATCAGCGGCACTACCGCTGGGATATGACAATACAAAGGCTACCTTGGCTTGATCGTTTGGGAAGGCTCCAGGTCTGCATAAAAAGTGCAAGCGGCATTGGTTCATAAACACGGCAAACCTTTTGGGAACCCCGGCAAAGCGTTCGGGCGGAGCTAATGGAATAGTTCCTGGTAGGTTTATTTGCACAGGGTTACTCAATGACACAGGAGCTGGATTTCCCCCGGGTCCTGGTAGGGGTGCTTGTCCAGCCTGGCTTTACAGTAGTTGCCTAGCAAGGTCATCAGTTCACTCCTTTGACAAAATCAGTTCTCTCCTAAGAGCATTGGTTTCTTGATGGGCGGAATGCACTTCAGCCCTCAGTTCCCCTAGTAATTGGGCAAATTGGTCAGTTTCTGAGGTATCCATAACGCCCGGGTGGTAATTTGTGGGTAGGGTTCGCATTCTGTTACGCTCACCTGGCTCCCACAGGGGCGTCGATTTGAAATGGACAGGTGCGGTCTCCACCAATGTGTCATGTAGTGCCGAGATGACGGACTGGACTGGCCCACCTAGCTTCGTTTGCTTGGCCCGTAGGAATATTCTTCTGCAAATGGAGAAAGGGAATTAACCACCCGCGGAGATGAGCGTTAACCCCACCCACTCCCGCTGTTCTCCCCACTGAAGAGGAATAGTACCCCAGGTGGTAAAATCAGGTAGGTCTATGGGGGGTAACTAATATTGCCTCTGTTTATTCCCTTGGCTCACCTTGCTGTTCTTGTGTTCTCCTTAGGTGCCGGAGTGCGGCGGGAACATGCAGAAGGATGCAGTGGAATGTGAAGATGCTGCAAAGGCCGGTGAGTTCAGCGCGGTGCTGCAGCAGGTGAGGCGACGCGCATAAAATAACTTCTTTCTTCCAGCTCGAAGGCGCGATGAATTGGGAATTCAGGTAAGGATCAAAGGTATTGGTCTTGTTCTAACTCCTTCTTTCTCCCTTTTTCTATGAGCTCCAGACTCGAGGCTGGCGTGGCAGAAGACTGGATGCAGACTTGCAGGCACGGTGAGCGTTACGCTGCTGGATGCAGAATAACGTGAAGCGTGTGCTGCTCTTCGGGCGTGGTTTAAATAGCCTCCAAAGTAGTCCCAGGTAAGTATTCCTCCCCAGCCCCACCCAAGTAAAAAAATAGTCCCTAGGTAAAATAGTCCCTTCCAAGCCTCATTTGGCTTGGAGCTCTTGCAGCATGGTCTGCATCAGGTACGTTTGCAGCATGATCTGCATCAGGTAAGTTTTAATCTATGAGCCTGGTGCCTATGGCGCCAGGACTGACTCTCCATATGAGCCTGGCACCATAGACGCCAGGGCTGCACCAAATAGCCCCTAGCAGTTGTTGTTGGGCTTGCTTGGAATAACTTGATGCCTGCTTCCGGGGTTGCTGGACTTGGTCTGGGTCCTGGGGGTAGGCATCATGACAGCCGGCTTAGCTAAGCTTGCCCCTGTGAACTGGGATTGGATGAGGACCTCATCTCTGCCTTGCATCTGAGTGATTAGATCAAGGTCGGATGATGTCACGTTTATGGTTTAGCTTTACAGTTCTTAGAAACTTCCCCTCAGCCACTATTGTCACAATCGGATTTTATCCTAAACACATATTTCTGCATTGGTCACCTCTACACAAATCACACACAAAGATTCCATATTTATGTAGCATCTGCTTATCAAAATCCCGCAGCTGTGGGATCTTGTTTCACCTTTCTACAGAATTTTGACATTTTTGCCATGCACATAGTTTCCAAATGTTCTACATCTTTCCACAAATGTGTGTGTTTACCATAGGGATGTGTGTGTAAATTCTAGTATTAATACTGTTCACATAAAACCACATATATTGCCATTCCTGTCCAGAATATGTTACACAGTTCTGCTGCTCTTAAAACGTGCAGCTAAAAATTTGACTAACAACTCTGTCCTTTTCATATTTTTCACCACTTTGAATCACAAGTTATGTGTCTCTAAAAATTGTTCATTGTTCATTCTTAACAGCAAATGGTCCGCCCCTTTGTCTCTCCCTGGAGTCCAGGAGTAGCCCCCTCCTTTGGGGAATTCCTTCCAGGAGCACTTTACGACCCTTTAACACATCCATTTCCTGGGCTGGAGGATCTGCCATTGTTCATTCTCTTTCTGTAGACAAGTCTGGCCTAACCCAGAATTATCATCTATCAGTGCGTTTCTGCTGAGAGGATTTCCCTCCCCTTGGGAGAAACCTGTTTTTCCACTTCTTGCAGCTCAGCCAGTCTAATTTATTCTTAATTCCTTAAACACAGCAGAAACTAAACTTGTTTCATCAAACAAAAATACATTACTTTCTTAGCTTTAAATCTGTGGGATCAAAAACACACTGAGATCTGCATTCCTTTTAGCAACAATCCTTTTATGTTTGCTAATCCGGCAGACTTTTAGTTTAGATACTTTGAAGTTCCATCAGGAGCTCATCTGAAAGCTGTCATTCACAGGTAGCCCAGTGTACTGCACACAGAATTTGACATGAGCTGTCAGTTTACAGCCAATCCAGTTTGTCTGAGGAAATGTTTTGCTCTTTCCACTTTAGGACTTTGTATACTCACCATGCTTCATTAGATTATATGAATTTTAGCACCAAGCAAGATTTTGAATGTTGAGAAGTGTATAGGCATTTTGGAGTTTTTAGCAACAAAGCAAATGTCATTTATGGGCACATTTTGGAGTTTCATTTGCAAAGCATTGCTTCTCTTTCTGCACTCTGTTTACTGGTCATGGAGCCCACTGGCACATTTTCTGCAGTGTGTGCTCTATCCCACCATGCATGCACCATGGGTGGCAGGTTGTGCATCCATCTTTTTGTGTGTTTAAACACACGGTTTTGGGGGTTTTTGGTGCACACAAGAGTTTTGCCGCCATTGTTGCTGTTTCTTGCACCATAACTATCAGAGTGATGCCGCACAAGATAGCAGAGTGGGTCAATGCATCCCACACATCAGCCCAGAAAAGAGTATGCATTTGACCAACCAACATATTCTATTTAATTTTGTGATCTTCAGTATTCCATTTAGTTGGTATAGGGAAATATCAGAATTTGTGACCAGACTTTTCGTGACTTGCACCTCAAATTACCGCACATATGACATTACAGATGACATCAAAAACAACATTGTCTGTGACATCAATGATAGCAAAATGTATAATATACTACTGCACCAGGGGTATGGTTGTGGATTAATTAATGCAACCATTGCAAGTTGAAATTCTGAAACCTGTCATAGCTCCATGACATATCTCATATATAGTCCTTCAGAACATGGAAATAGTTCATGTGTTTGTGGACTGCACCCAGGGGAAGGATACTTGGAGTCTGGCCACATACTATGTATTAATCATAATGCATATAGGACATGTAGGCAGGTGACAACCTGCAAGCATTGCAGTTAGGAGCACTTGTCCAGTTATGTATGCAACCTGTGCCTGTGGTTCCAGGTTTAATCTTTTGAGGGAATTACCAAAGGGCTTCCAAAATCACAGAAGTCACAGTATAAAACCACAATTTACACTACATAACCACATGATCACCACTGTACACGTGGTTTGGTCACTGTATATTAAAGCACTGTTGCCATGCATGATAGCAGGCAATGTGTGAGGTGAAGTAGGCATATACTGTGGGCAGAGTGGTTAGTATGTGTTGTCAAGTGTACGACTGCAGGCTATGCCCATCATTAGCAAAGTGTAAGGGCAACTGTGCCCTGCATATTGCCATCTTATGTGCTCCGTTCCAACAAATTCCCAGAAAGAGTCCTAGGTCAGGCAACACCCATGACACTCCAGCCTTATGCTAAACTGTGGGGCACATGAATGTAATCAATAGAAAATGTCCATTACATGGAGTTAAGGAGAGGGGGTGTTTACACACAAAGAGGTTGAGGGGGACGGGGGGTGATGGGACGAGGGCCAGGAAAAATATGGAAGGATTGAGCAATTCTATAACACCCATTACTGTCACAATCATCCTACTACTGAAAGTACTAAAGGCAACGATTTCCACACATTTTGTAGTGGAGAGGATGGTGTCTCTGAGAGCTGGGGTTACTGAGAGATTGGAGAGCTAGAGAAAGGTTGGAGGGGAGAGGGGAGAGGGCAAAGAGGCGAGAAAAGGAAGTGTTGGGAAAGAAGAAGGGGAGAACAGCATAGCAAATAGTTGTGAGAACTGGAACATTAGGAGGTTGAGAACCGAAATTAGGAGGAGGTAGACAAAATGAAAAAGAGGAGAAAGATGTGGGCAAGGGATGGAGCTTAAAGATCTGGGGAGTTATTCCTGGAGCTTAAAGATCTGGGGAGTTATTCCTGGCCAAGCCAGAAACAACTATCAGTCTGAACCTTTTTAAGGGAATGCCATTAGGTTGAATATGTTGCAGAAAAAACACACACAGACAAATGTGCAGCACTATTGAAAAACTCCATTTAGTCAAACATTTGCTGATCAGGACCCTATTTTGAATGTCACCCTTAGATATTCCTCGTACAAACTATAATGTGAGCTATGCCAGTAAAATGTGCATTCGGTGGTGGCTTTATCTGCTTTTTATCGACATTTGTTTTTAAAATGAATTGTTCACAGAATCAAAACATAAGCTGGACAAATATGCAGGTTTTAACAAAGAAGACAATGCATATTTAAATGTCTTCCTAAAATGTGTATTCATTTGAATAAGTGTTGCATTTCAATTAGAACATTTGCACACAGACAATCCATTTTGAAAATGGATTTTAATTGTTACCTGCCTTGTTCACAAAGCTAATGAGATTGTTTTCAATATAACACAAAGAAAGTATGGATAGAATACACCTGCATTGTTATGTCCTTCAGTTTATACATTGTTTATATTTTATGAAGGACCCATTTCATGCCCTTGAATGATGAACAGAACATGTTCCAATGTTACCTGGATCTCCCCATTATACAGATGCATCGTAAGTTTCAATTTTATTTTTGGCTATTTTAAAAAAAAGTCAACTACATGGAGAAAAAATGTACTGTGTCACAAATGTTACTCCAATCATCCAGGCAGCTGATTATTGTTTTTACAGGAGTTGCCATTGGAGGAAATCTATTTTAGAATTCATTAATTGACATTTCCACAGTTAATTGTTAAAATCTATGGAAAGTCTCAGAAAAATGTACCTAGCAGCAAATGTCAAATGTTATGGCGGGCAGTCTGAACTTTGCTGTGGACAGAGTTAGTTTTGGGAGGAGACCAGATGACAGGTTTTGGTCGGAGACCCACATGATCACTGTTTTTTAGATCAATGTAAACATGAAAAACCAATGTAAAATCATGAAACCAATGAAAATGAAATTGGAGATCTGTTTTAAAAGATCATTACTAAAGTTTGAGACACTCATACACCCAGTTCAGGATTGGTTGTGGGAAATTAATGTTGCTCACTTTTGTCTGACCAGTGAAATGGGTGGTTCAGGGGCAATCCACGCTGCTATACTCTGGGACACTGTGCCAGTGGAAGTTCCAAACATCACAGATCACTTTATCTTTAGGAAATGGATTAACAGATTCCTATTCCCTTGACTCATAATGGGGGTCATCACAAGTTGGGCAGTATCCTGGCGGTAAATCCACTGGGATACTGCCCAACACAAATAGCGTTACTAATAGCGCCGGATCCAGAGTTGCAGCAAGGCTGTAAATCCCCATTTCATTCAGAGTCCATAGGACTCTATGGGGCATTTTCTGCGTATTTACCATGGTGCAAATTACGCCACAGTAAATGCACCAAAAATGGGAAGAAACTCAGCAGATTTATCTCCAGCACAAAGCTGGCGACAAATCTCCCAATTTTCCATCCAAACTCGGGATTGGACAGAGTGGTAATGTGGCGGTAATCGTGTTACCACAACATTCTTACTGCTCTGCCCAACCCGTGATGAGGCCCGTAGTATTTCTTGCCTTTGCTGTAGTTGCGCTGAGATACTTTCAAGTTGTAGCACCACCCCAGGGCTTATACCCCTTAAAGATGTAGGCAAACATGCTGTGATTAAAAATAGATGGGATTTAGATATGCCTGACTTTCAACCTATAAAGCAAAGCACCAGTGCGGACCAAACACAGTGTTCCTGAATCAACTGGTTAGTTGATTCCATGTGGATTGCAAAGCTGAGAGACAGGGCTGAACTAAAGTGCTGGATTCGATTCCTGACTGGCTCTGGTAAGAATAATCCACTATTCCAAAGCTGCTGCCTGGGCCTAAATTTGGCAGTTGACAATGTTTTCAAATTGTAATCGTTTGCCTGCTGCTATATTTTGGAGTGTAATTAAGTTGGTTCACCCAATTGTCTCACATATTCTTTTCCTGGGGTTTGGATAGCGACTAACATTCATGATATGGTTTTGTTAAATTAAATTCAAAGTATTTCTCTGGTGCATGGGCAAATAATGAAGTGTAAATGAAAACCTCTGACCTTTCTTGCAAACCCTGGCCATGATAGGTTGACCCACAAATACACTAGTGGATTGAATGGTGAAGTCCAGCAGGTGGATTTCAACATTTTGACCTATAGTTTTTAATACATGACTTTATATTTCTTTTAGGAAACTTCCCATAGAAGCCGTGGGTGTTTGGTAGAGTGTTCAGCCCTTTCCGTGTAAAGGGTTCATAGTGGTTGTTATAACCTCACCTTTACACTGGCTCAACACTCCTGACAGCACTGCTTTGCTTATAAACATAGGTTTTGCAGTTCCATATTTTAGATGACTATACACATTGTTGATTGGTATCTTATTTTATTTTATGTAGGATTTACAATTCCAGTAGTGCATAAAAGAAGAGTAGGATGTTAGGACTATAGTCAACTATATTAATGCTAATAGTAGGGGCTGCATATTGCTTGACTATACTATTTTAATATTCATAGTACATCTTTACAGGAGAATGGACATAGAAAACTATCAAATAAAAGAGTCAGAGTATTCTTTGTAATGGACATTATGCTGCAAGTGCAAATGTTTCTTGCTTTAGTGATAAAACTGTGCAGGGAAATTATTAATGGCATCTAATAATAATCATTAATAAAGGGGTAACAATAATTGGCTTCTAGCTGTTCTGGGGATAGTTTAATGACAATATTGCTGTCCAACAGTGAGCCTGTCAGGTGCTCATGGGAAATTGTTTCACTTGCACTGAAACGAGTTACAATTCTCTCTACAGCCCTTCATGCGATATAGCACCAATCCCTGCTGCAAAACATGCACCATCAGTGATAGCACAACCACTGGTAGGTACACTGGGCATTTGCTGTGATACTTAGGTTATTAACCACAAAAAGTGGGATAAAATCCTCTACAAACCAATTCAGGTAGTGTGTAATGAACTGCATTGAATGTAAAAGAGAATCTATCAGGAGAGTATAGCAGGTATCCTGCGAGTCTGCCAACTACACTTACATTGAAATATCATAAGAAGAGAATCCCAAGGAAGACCTATTACCTTAGGCTTTAGAGTTGTATTGAATGTGAAAGAGAACCTGACAGGAGATTATAACATGTAGCCTGCAGGTCTGGCACCTGCACCCACACTGTGATACAGTAAGAAGAGAATCTCGAGGAAGATGCATACCCTTAGGATTTTGATTCCTCTTGAATGTGAAGAGAAACCTGGGCAAGGGAGACATTTGCCTGGGAATGGATTGCAACACCAAGAAGAGGGAGTTTTCCTCTTGGGATACAGGAAACTTGGTCATTCTTTGTTTTGAACTTTTCATTTGTGGAGGAAAGAGACCTATGGAAGAGAGTCATTTCCTGGAACTGTGAACATTGTACACTAGGAACTTTTGTTGGATGTACACTTCTGTGTTGGATTTGAACATTTGTGCACTTTGAGAATGAGAGACAATGCCCTTTTACACCTTAAAGTTTGTTTTAGAATGTGAGGGCTAAGATAGGATTTCGGACACACAGCATATTTTTGCTTTGGACATCTTGACGAAGGATAGGCCCTTAGTTTTGGTTGAAGTAGGGAAATATCTCCTAGACTAGAGATAGTGAAGCATTTTTCAACCCCTTTTTTATTTAGAGAGTGTTTATAACCAGAACCATGAGTCCTTGGCGGCCATGCCTCATTCGTTGCTCCTCACAATACGTTTGAATGCAAATAGTGGATTTTCTTCCTTTATAGTGTCTTTAAAGCATGTCAATTCTTTAATATCAGTTTACCTATTGAAGTGGAATGTTTGCGGTATATAGCTGAATAAACATTTCCTTCTTGTTGCACATTTAGTAATTCTTTGGGGTAAACTCTTTCTCTTAGTCTTTGAAACAGAATTGCTGATCCCCATATTGTCAGGAACCAAGGGAGGAGAGTGTGTTGACACTCTCCCCCAAACCACAGAAGCCGAATAGATCGACCCTCCCACAGTGGTTGACACGGGCACCTGGATGTTAGTTAAACAGGTAACAGTTCATGTGTCAGCCAACGGGGGGAAGAGGGATTAGGGAGAGGTTGTGGATAGGTGGGGGTGATGAGGGACACCGGAAAGAGGGTAAGGGTAATATATTTTGGATAGGTTTGGGGGGGTTTTAGGGAAAGGACTCAAACATATGCATATTCTAACACTCCTGACCTACTCTAACCAGTAACCCTGCATGTCATGAGTTCCTAAACCATAAACTAGTAGAGTCCTAACTGAACGTCACACACTGATACTGCAATGTCGAATTTCCACTAAATAAAAAATGAATGTGGAATAGAAGTAGTTAGCCTGAAAGCACAACCCATGGAGCGTAGTGAAACATGAAGCACAAAACATGAACTCAATGCCACATGAAAGCACATAACAACAGACTCAATGCAGTATTGCAACATAGAACCTAGAATTGTTTGCAGCATGTGCAGCACATATTGGCACAAGAACAAGCATGATGGTGCACACAAGGGTTTTCCCCTCCATGAACAAACAAATACATGGCCCATAGGGCAAGCAAAAAGCAAACCTGACCGCACGTAACATTCAAGGGTTGGCCCCTCCTCCTCATGCAATGAGGTTAAACTCAACTTGGCACCTCATTGCCTAATCTTAAAACGTGCTTTCCACGTGGATGGTGCAGTAATGTCTCCTAAATATAAACAAAACTTGTCACCTCAACGTTCAAAACCCCCCTCCTAACTGCAGTGATAGGTCTTGCGGGCTTACCCCTTTGTCCGTGATGAATCATCAGTGTGAGGAGCGCACATTCATTAAATGCACCTGACAAACGTACAATGATTTGTGAGCACTTAACTGAGTATTCGGGACCTTGCAGGTGAACCGGACCTGAAGTTGTAGAGCGTAACACTCACCGGACCATTTCCTCGCTCACCGCTGCGGCCTGGGCTGAAAGGACTACAGCATTCCTCCGGTGTCCCTCCCAGCTCCAGAATTCCCTGAACAAACTGCGGTGACTGCCCGTGATGGAAATCTTCAATAATCCGCACCTGAGCATGGGCAGCCGGCATGTTAAATAGTCCGGTCCTAATTATTCTCAGCTGATCATGATCATGAAGCACCAAGACTACAACCACTCCCCCAGGGCTGCTGGGAATTGTAGTTCTCTTTACCAATCTGGACCTATACATGCAGTGCACGCTTTTTCTGCCGCAGCCCCATTTCCTGACACATATGTAATATTTCCTCCTCTGCCAATTTCTTCAGATATGAAAAAATCATCCATAGGGTAAATGATCCCTTATTGATTGGGGATGATGGCTGTCGTATATAAGTAATGTATTGTGGACTCTGGGTTTTTGGTATAAGGTAGTTGGTAATGAACTGTATTAGTCATACATGAGTCCTACACAATTTTGGTGTTTCTGGTTGGGGATGACTTGTTTAGATTCTAATATGTGATTGGGGGGGTACCGGGTGTTGGTCTGGGGTTTGTTAGTTCTTGTTGACATTGGATTCATACTTCTGTTGTAGGGGCGGTGGTGGGTTTTCGGTTATTTTGGAAGCAGAATTTTTGAGCTAGTTGTTTTTTGTCTTCTCATTGTCTTAGCAATGCCGTCTGGGAGGGGGGATCTTTTGTCCGTCTCCTCTTGGAATGTGAATGGTCTTAACAATCCTATCAAACGGCAAACGATTTTTAATTGTTTGAATGATATGCCCAGTGATGTTTATTTCCTTCAAGAGACTCATTTATTGTTAGATGAAGTTAATATGTTGCGCAAACGGTGAATTGGGGAGTTTTTTGTCTCGTGTTTTTCTTCTAGGAGAAGAGGGGTGGCTGTCTTGGTACGGAAAAATGCCCCGATTAAAGTTTTACGTTCACGCTCAGATGATGAGGGTAGGGTCATTGCACTTTTGGTGGATGTTCAGGGGGTTCAAACTACTCTTTGTAATGTTTATGCCCCCTCAGTGGACGATGGCTCCTTTTTTGGAATAGTTGCTCAGATGTTGCAGGATTTTGGTTCACAGAATGTAATTTTGGTGGGGGGGATTTTAATTTGGTTATGGATGATGCCAAAGATCGTAGCGGCCCCTGTGCTAATCGGAGGAGAGACCCGACATATTGTTCTTTCCACTCACTTGTATCTGAATTTGCCTTGGAAGATTGTTGGAGATTGCATAACTCTGATTTGAGCGAATATAACTTTTATTCTGGCTCACATGGTTCACAATCTCGTATTCATATGTTTCTCACGGCTGGCTCTGCAACCTCGAATCTGGCAAGTTGTGAGATTGGTTGTATTGCTGTTACTGATCATGCACCGGTGTTTCTGAATGTGGGTCTGAAGTTTGATACATGCAGATCATTTTATTGGAGAATGAACACCTCAATTCTTCAAGATGAGAAGATTGTGGAAAAAATCAGATCCGAGGCTGAGCATTTTGTGGTGGAAAATAGGACAGATGGGCTTAGTGTTGGGACAGTCTGGGAGGCATTTAAATGTACAATGCGGGGTCTGATCCTGGGTTTGTCCAGTAGTAGTAGAAAAAATTTGGAGAATAAAAGTTTAGATTTGGAACAATGTATTAAACAATTCTCAACTGCTTTGATGAATGATCCTGCAAACCTGGAAAAAAAGAGAACACTAAGGAAAATGCAGAGAGAGTTGAATGAGATTTTGAGAGTACGATCTGAAAAGGATCCGTTCAGGCTAAAATTTTCCTATTTTGAATATGGTGAGAATTGCGACCGCTGGCTTGCGTACAGATTAAGGCAACGGCAGTCGGAAGGTACAATCAGCTCTATTGTAAAGGAAGATGGTATGGTGACTTTTGATCCAAAAAAAATTAATGAGACGTTTAAGGAATATTATATGAAATTGTATCGAAATGAGTTGGTTGTAAATGGTGTGGATGAGTCCTTTTTGGATGGTTTGGACATACCTAGATTGAATGATTTGGAGAAAGCCATGTTGGGTGAAAGTGTGACTGTGGATGAAATGAGGTCTGCTATTGGAAAACTGAACTCAGGCAAGTCTCCTGGTCCTG
Organism: Ambystoma mexicanum; assembly: GCF_040938575.1. Taxonomy (NCBI): domain Eukaryota; kingdom Metazoa; phylum Chordata; class Amphibia; order Caudata; family Ambystomatidae; genus Ambystoma; species Ambystoma mexicanum. Next base: position 1,052,305,739 of record NC_090922.1, on the reverse strand, counting down.
ACGGTCTGCCTGCTGAATTTTATAAAATCTTGCCAGATTCGGCAGTGGAACTTTTGCGGGATGTGTATATGGAGTCTAGGGTGGGGGGTCTTCTTCCTGCTTCTACCAATCATGCCACTATTTCGGTTTTTCTTAAGAAGGATAAAGATGGCAGCTTGACTTCAAACTATCGTCCAATCAGTTTAATGAATACAGATAACAAGATATTGGCGAAATTGTTGGCCGTGCGTTTACAGACTTTGCTTGTGAAACTGGTGCACAATGCAGGTTTCGTTCACGGTCGAAGAACATCTAGTAATATTAGAAAGTTGTTGCTGCTGATGACGCATGCACAGGATTCGGAAGATGATGTGGCCATTTTTTCTTTAGACGCGGAGAAGGCGTTTGATCGTGTGGATTGGAAGTATCTTTTTTCAGTATTACGTGCTATGAACCTGGGAGAGGAATTTATTTCATGGGTTGCCCTGCTTTATGCTTGTCCAACAGCCACTGTCAGAACTAATGGGCAATCATCAGACTCTTTTGGGATGCAGAGGGGTACAAGACAGGATGTCCTTTATCCCCTCTGCTATTTGTTTTGGCCATGGAACCATTGGCGATTGCCTTGAGGTGCGATGTGCGAATACAGGGACTGAACTTTCATGGTGCCGATCAAAAGTTGTGGTTATATACGGATGATCTGCTACTATTATTGTGGAATTTGACAGTGTCCCTTCCGGCCTTATTGGATGTTTTAGATTTAAGGTTAATTGGTCTAAATCTGAGGTGTTGCCGATTTCAGGATACTGTGATAAGAATTTGGTTACTGGACTTGGGTTTCAGTGGTGTGAAAGGAAACTAAAATATCTGGGTATATGGCTGACCCAGCTGGTGGATGAGATGGTTGTGGTGAACATGAGTGAAGTGTGTAGTGATTTGAAAACAAGCCTTTTGAGGTGGTCTTTGCTTCTTTTGTCTCTTTGGGGCAAGGTGAACACTCTAAAAATGAATGCCGCTCCGAAAATTAATTACATTCTGGGTATGCTTCCGGTGAAAATTGGTCAACTCTATTGGAAGAAAATTGATGGTTTGTTGCAGTCCTTTTCATGGGATAATAAGCCGCCATGGCTAAAATTGTGGCAACTTCAGTTACCTGTGGAAAAGGGGGGACTAGGAGTACCGAACTTCAAAGCATATCATTTAGCTTTTTCCAGTCATTTCATTGTACCCTTTTTGGTAGATCCACCTGATAAATGGGTAATTGCTGAGGCGAGTTTGTTGGGCCCGCTCCCTCCTAGGGCGATTCTCACGGCTACGAACAAATTGTGTAATAAATCGCCTTTGACAGTTTTTCTGAGAGAAACGTGGAGACATATACATGAATTGCTAGGATCGGTTGCTTTGAAAACCACTCATGCATCCATTTGGTTGAATCTGTTGATTTCTGTTGGAGGTAAGTCTTTATTCTGGCCAGACTGGTTTCTAGGTGGAATTTTCAGGATGGATGATGTCTTTGTGGATGGTGAGTGGATTGGAGAGCGAGAGTTGCGAACAAAATTTAACATTGACAATTTCTGAACTGATGATTTCAGAAAATTGAAAAGATGCATAGGTGATGTAGCGGAGCAAGGGAGTGCAATGGTGAATCTCTTTCTTAAGGAAAGGGAGCCAGGTGGTTGTTGGATTGCTAGCAGGATATACAATTGTATTGTGTCTGCTTATAAGGAGAATTCTGACTTGAGAGATGAATGGGGAAGGAGATTGGGGTGTGAGATTTTGTCCGAGATATGCTTGGAAATGTGTGCGAATGTTAAACTTTGTGCTATTAATTTGGAGGAACGGTCGAGACAAATAAAGATTCTCAATACAGTGTTTTGGAGTCCAGAACGAATGTTCAAGAGGGGGATGGTGGATTCAGATGAATGCTGGTGTTGTGGAAATGGATTGGGAAGTTTGGAACATCTGCTATGGGAATGTGTGCGTGTACAGGGATTTTGGCATGATGTTTGTTGTGTCTGTTTGCGTGTTTTGAATCTGGATGTTGAATTGGATTTCATGACGATGATCTTGGGAGGTGGTGAGTTGCTAGAGGATCTCTCTATTTCGCGGAAAATGTTTCTCCTCCGTGGTGCAGGTTTGGGCAAGAAGTTGCTTTTGAGGGGCTGGAAGACATGGATTGCACCGGCTGTGGAGGATTGGATTGAGGGGATGTCTGGTCTTGCAACTATGGAGAGGGTGATTTATAAGAGACAAGGGAAGTTAAGATTGCATGGCAAGATTTGGGATTTAGTTCTTTGATGGTTATATGTATATTGTATTCTCCATGTAATTTACTATTTGTTTTGATTGTATTGATTGACTTGCTTGTTTATCTTTGTGTAAATATTACAAATAAATACATTTAAAAAAAAAATATCCAAAAATGGTAGCATGGATTTGCTGTGTTTCATGCTAAACTTCAAATTTGATGTGGGGTTATTAAGCCAAGTATTAAAGCAGCACAATTATTCTGTGTTGCTAGTCCATATCATTAATATGGCATCTATGTATCTCTTTTTGTATATGATATTTGAATGGATTTGTGTCATTACAGATGAATATTTCTTCAAATGTTGCTACACATGTGTTCACCAAATTGGGTGCAAAATCAGATCCCATAGCCGTGCTGCTAGTGTGAAAATAACATGGATTTTGAAAACAAAAGAAGTTATTTTGAAAAGCACTGTCATGGGCCCTTACCCCACCAGGGAGGGTTATGAGGGACGTCTGTACTGGAACATGGAAGAGTAGGACTAATGAAGATTACCAGATTCCTCAAAAGACTCACATTCTCATGTATGAAGCTGTTTTTCTCCCTCTCCTTCATGTGCACTAAAAGAAGTCATGCTGTTTGGCTGTTGTTTCTTGGGAGGGGCTTGAAGGTCATGCCCCCTTACCAACGCCCCCATTGCAGCTTCATGAACCACTCTGAGGTGCGCTAAGGACTCACTCTAAGTCCTGCGCAAAGTCATGCTGTTTGGCTTTTCGCCGTGTAGAGAGGGTCGTGGGCACCAGTTTTGATTGCCCGGCCTCTATAGAGGAACTCTTGTTGATGGCCCAAGGAGGAAAGAGGGAAGGCACTGTATAAACCCTGCAATACCCCACTCCATGTCCGTGTACTTAGATCTCCATAACTATCTTGCTTTTCTTCCTTGCTGAGTCAGCAAGCAACCTGCTTGGGGTACAGATTGGAATACTCAAACAGAACAGTTTCTACCTAGTTGCTAAGTGTAAGATCATGAGGTAAGAGGCTCCTTCACCAGCAACTCTGCCCATAATATCTTAGACTATCACGCTAGATATCTGTTGGTGGTGCTTTGCCCTAGTGGTGCTGAGGACATAGTAGTGCCTGGCCTGGACTTGTGAGGTTGTCAATAAGGGGGGTCATAGACTATGGGTGCCCTTTGAGCCAGTCTTACATCCCTTTTGAAACTTCATGAGATTAGTGGCAGTTTCCAACTGTCGTAGATGAATATTTTTGCACAATATCATTAGGGATGGTTTGCATTCTGGTAAATCAATTTTAAAACCTTCTCGGTCATCCAGGCCATGAAGCGTGTGTCAGTGGAGGCTTTTGCCGCTACTTTCTCCCCTCCTCCTAGTCCTGCGGCTGACACACACTCTGACATAGCCCTCTCTATCCTGCATCTTTCTATCACTAACACTCTTGATGTCCTTGTCATGGGAATCCCCCTGAAGCCTACCTCCATGTGCAACTCTTGGTACAACTTCGATCTCTGACCTCGCCACTCTAAAATGCAAGTGTACGGTGGCTGAGAGGAAGTGGAGGGCATCTTGCACATCCACTGATTAACTGGTCTGACGTCTGCCCCAAAGGGAACACAGAATCTCTGTCCTGTCCAAGAAGAGAGCTCACATTACATTCTAGCCTGTGTCTCTGCAGCCTCTAACAACACAGCGAAACCCTTCAAAATGTGAAAGAAGTTGGTCAATCCTATTGCAATCTCCACTTCTCCTGTTCCCTCCCACTCCCTCTGCATGGCTATGGCCTCTCACCTCTCCACTAAAACTCAGGAAATCCTGTCTTCTTTCTCCTCCTCTCCTTCCACTTCCTCTCCCTCTCCCTTGCCCTCGTCCCTTCTGGCTGCCTCTCCCTCTCTACCTCCTTTCTCCTCTTTTTCACTGATCACTCCTGATGACGTTTCTAGACAAGTCTGATTTATGAACGTGGCATCTGGGATGATGCTACCCTGCTCCTCCAGAACCATCAAGGGCCACATTGACACCCTCGCTCCAGCCCTGGCCGATTTCTGCATTCACTCTTTTGCCACTGGAACTTTCCCCTCCCGCTTAAGTACTCCCTTGTGCATCCCCTGCTGAAGTAACCTTCAACCGATGCTTCCTGTCTGGCAAACTACCACATGCTCTATATCACTCCTTTCTTGGCCAAATTCCTGGAAAAGCTGGCCATCTCCCAGCTCTTTCTCCACAATGAATCTGTTGATTGTCTACATAGCCATCAGTCTGGCTTCAGAGCAGCCAAAGGCACAGAAACTGCTCTCCTGAACACCCTTGGAGAACTGCTCACTAATCTTGACTCTAGCCTTCCTTCTGTCCTTTTCCTCCTCGATCTTTCCTCTGCTTTTGACACGGCCAACCATGCCATCCTTATCAATCATCTCCATGAGAGCCTGGGTATCAAATATCTCACGTGGTTGACCTCCTTCCTTATGGACCGTTCCTCTCAGGTCCAACAGGGCTCCTTTCTCTCCACCATTCTCCACATTTCTGGAGTGAAACAGTAGAAAAATCCATAGCATCTGGACAAAACTACACTTGAAAAAGAATCAGGGATGTCTATCTTATTTGAATATAAAGGTGTGTTGTGAAGGTATTTTGCGGATTTTCAGGCATCTTCTGCTATGATATCACTAATGGAAGATTTTAAGCTACAAAATTAATCATTAAGGGAAATGGAGGAGGTCATGGAAGATGAAGATCTGATCTGGGATATTCCTGCTCTTGTTTCTTAGTGCCAAAGACGTCAATACAAATATATAGCACAATCCTTTATAAATTGGGCCTACGTTCACTGAATGGCAGGGTTCTAGGTGATACACCTGCAGTAAATACATTGCAGAGAAACTCCATAAAGAGCCACATTGATTACATCTTGCTTGACTTACTCCAATGGAACAAATCTACTTCCATGGAGGTAAAGAAGAGACATTAAAGGGATAATTCATTTTCTCGTCACAGCTAGGATACATAGCTACCTTGGCAAGAACATCAAAGAGGAGGGTGTGAGAAGTCAGGCACTGAAAGTTGCACATGATGGGAAAAGAATTAGATTTAAATGGGAACACATAGATTTGGCATTGATGGAACAGCACTTATATTTAATCTTTGACACAATCTTTGAACGGTTTAATGGGCCACTGGTTCCCTGTAACAACATTATTTAGAATTCCTATGAGGAAATTATTATAGTTCTAGCCCCTTCTATAACAAAGTGATATATGATGATGAAGATAGCCCAAAGTAGAGAGTAGGTTTGACAATCAATCTAGGGCCAAAAAAGGTGAGTTGATCAGGGCCCGTAAAGCAAAGACGAATGCGGGGGTAGGGCGAAGTCACCAGATTGAGGTCAGAATATAAGAAATGGACCAATCAAAACAAATGGCTAAGTAAGAGGAAGAAGAAAACTGGACTGCCCTATATCACAAGGGATAGTAAGGGCTTTAGAATATCATAAACAAGGGGCTTACCCAGAAAGAACTAAATCGTCAAATGGCCATTACTGAAGAAGTATGTCATACACATTTTGCAAATATCTGTGCTTGGTTCTGAAAATGGGTTATATAGTTTGTGGGCAATCAACGAGGACCATGTCCCTTAAATTGTACGATAAAAGAAATAATTGAGGCCTTGAAATCTCAACATGCTGGTAAGGCCCCCGGCCCTGACAATATTTCCAGTAGTCCTCTTTAAATCACTACCAATGATGTGGGCTCCGTATCGCACGTTTTGGATGAATATTATCATATAAATAGGCAGATTCCCAGAATCTTGGAAAAGGGCAGAGATTGTCCCTATCTATAAGAAAGGTGAACAGGATATGCCAAATAACTATCAGACTATCTTTTTCTTGAATTCCATGGGCAAAAACTTTGGGAAACTGCTAATGAGCATGGTAGATGACTGGATTACCCTATGAGAGTGTTTGAGAAATCTTGAAACTGGCTTTGCGAGGAGAGTCTCTGCAGTCAACCAAATATTTAGGTTTTTCTTGATATTAGATAAATATTTTACGTTGAAGAGCAGGACCATACATATGCTGTTCATTCACTTAAAAGTTGCTGTTGGCAGCAGCCCTAGGGTAACACTATGGAATGATCTGTCAAAGAAAAAGCTGCAACTTGCCCTGCTGAAAGCAATAATGGAGCTACACTCAGAGTCAATGGCCAAGGTTAGGTGAGCAGGTGGGGTGAGTTTACAAAACCTTTCCCAGTGGAAAATGGGGTACAGCAGGGATGTATATTGGCCCCCCACTCTCTTTTATCTGTTTTTTGATGGGGAGGTAAACATGTTGCAATTTATAGCAGTGATGGCCAACCTTGGTGGGCAAACGAATAGGAATTCTGATGTTTGTGGATGGTGTGGCCTTAATTTCTATAACCCCTACAGGCCTCAGAAAAATGGCGTTTGTAAAATTCAGTGCGAAAACAAAGGACTAGTAATAAACACAGATAAAATAAAAATACTGCAATGTGGGAAAAGGATAACACACAGGGGCCCTCATTACGACCCTGGCAGTAAGTACCGGTCATTAGTGGCATGGCACAATTACCGTGTCCGTGCTGGCAATAGACCGCTAAAAGCAGCCCATTACAAGTTCGCGGGCACGAGCTTTGCGCCATGCCGGTAATTAACTCACTGCCATGCCGCAAAAGCCTGAAAAATCCCCCTTTCTGGCATCGTCTGCAGTGGAAATAGCACCTCCGGCATCCTAGCCATCGGCATTAGCGGTCACTGCTAATAGCAGTCACCTCATATAGCGGAAACCGCTATTAGCAGTGACCGTAAATAAGCGGAACCGGAAGTAGTGTCATCGCACAGGAACGGGAAAGAGCATGGCGGCCATCTTTAAAAACACAATCCATTGCCATCCTCCACAACCAGGAGCCATCTGACCCCCAGAAATCCCACACACCTCAACCACCACCTGTTTGAATTAAGGATGCCAAAAGCTGTCAATAAAACTGGAGATCGGCTGCACCAGGAGCGTTTCTCCAGAGAGGAGCTCACTATGTTGGCAGAGACACTGCAGGAGCATGCAGACGTGGTGTTTGCAACTGACATGTCCCGACCAGCGCTGCTGCACAAAAAGCAGATTTGGGCATTGGTCGCCCACAGAGTGAGTGCTGTCGCCACCACACCCCGCAAACCAAAACAATGCCGCAAGCGATGGGACGACCTACGTCTACGTTTGAGAAGTATACTGTCGGCCAACCGAAACCTCGGGATGGTTAACAGGTGAAGGTGCAGAGTCGCCCATAAAGCTCCAACCATGGGAGGAAATATGTGCCTCCACCATAGGCACCGAGTCAATAGAGGGAGTCAGGGACATGGAGAGAGGAGCCCCGTCATCAGCAGATGCAGGTAGGTGTCTCTAATCAAACAATGCCAATACCACCACGATGATGTCCACATGAATTGACAGTGCAATGATGTATATCAGGGTCCACCAGACACATAAGCACATACTGCCTACAAGCAGTGCAGAGCATCACCTCGTCCACATGCATGATGCACCCCATTTTTGTTGCAATCCAAATGCTTCCATGCATCACCCTCCCAAGAGTGAGGCAACCTGTATGTCAATCCCCCCAATGTGACTCATCTACCAATCCATATCAAGGCAGCCACCCCAATGCATGCTCAATGCCCGTAGACCCATCACTAACCCTCTCCCTCCTTTGGTCTGCCACAGGCACACAATCTGGCAGCGCTGATGAGGACACCGGTGCCACACCAGGGAAGAAGGCCGGGGCAGAGGAGGGAAAACACTTCCCCTCCACTTCAAGGGGCATAGGCCAACCGCCACAACATCAGAAGGCCAAGAGCACACCACAGGCCACAGCACCAATGTGCTCTGCGTCCACTACTATGGCGCCCACAACAGCCAGCATCACCCAAGTGTCGGCGGCAGAAGGGACTGCATCGGCTGCAAGCAGCACAGTTGGCGAAACTGCTGCCACAGCAGCAATTTCTGATGACGAGGAAGGGGATGTGCTGCATGTTGCAACTCCCCCCACTGGCCCCCTGCATTCCCCACACCTGTCCCCATGCAGCCTGCCTGACACCAGCATGCAGGGGCTGTCTCTAGCTAACTCATGGCCAGCAACTCCTAGCCCCACCCCAACTGTGCCCGAGGAACACAGTATTTCGGGAACCCCTCAAACATCCACCCCAGCCCCAAACACCCAAGAGGGGATCCAGGACATTGTAAGGCGACATCCGGGAATGTGCTGCATCCCTGAAGTCAGCAATAGAGTCAACCTCAAAGGACATATGTGCAGAACTGGCCGCAGTGCGGCATGTACTGTCTGAGATGGTGGCAGCAATGCAGGACATGCATCCAACACAGTTATCAGAGCAGCCAAGCACATCTTCAGCTGCCAGTTCCACCAGGACCAGCCCTGTGCGCAGGTCTGGCAGGAACCTGCACCGATCAGACAGGGGGGCACCTGATGCTGGAAGAGGGGGATGCCAGTAGGCACAGCCTTGCATACTGGTGCCATGAGGTCCACTTGTGCACAGTACTGCACACCATGTGTTGGGGAGTTGAGGGGGGAGGAGGGAGAGGGTGTGTGGGGGAGTTGAGGGGGGAGAGTGTGTGTGGGGGAGTTGAGGGGGGAGAGGGTGTGTGGGGTGGAGGGCTTGTTCACTTAGTTTTGCTTCTTCAATACACATTTTGGTTACTCATAATTCACATGTGTGGACATTGCTTATTCCGTACGTGTGCTTTATCGGTTAACAGTCTACAGTGTCCATGTCCCTGACACACCCAGTGCCCCGAGTGTCATCTCCATGTAACACCCCCCGTCCATGTGTGCTAGAAACATTGGTTGATCAGAGTCTGACGCATGTAACGTCCCTCCTGTGCATCGCTCCCCCCCTGAGGTGCTGCCCCATCCCCACCCTCCTCATCCTCTTCGTCAGGTGGTTGCAGTTCAGCATCAGGGGGCAGGGGCACATTCCGTCTGATGCACATATTGTGTAGCATGACACATGCGACGACAATCTTTGCCACCTTCTCATGGTGGTACAGGAGTGCCCCACCAGACCTGCTAAGGCAGCGAAACCGTGCCTTCAAGAGGCCAAATGGCTCAATCACCACACGGGTTCATGTATGGGCACTATTATAGTCCTCCTCGTGCCTGTTTTGTGGGTTCCGGACTGGGGTAAGGAGCCACCTCTTCAAGGGATAGCCTGCATCACCTACATGTGAACAACAATATATAGGGAAGTCATCACATCATATTTGACCTCATTAAGTGACACCATGGCATGCATTTATTTCTTAGATGCAACCCCATCTCCATGCATGAATAGAGACACACCATGTGACTGCTATGTGTGTATTCCTCTTATGGACTGGTTTGCATGCCATCAACTAGTGGGCGCAGGGGGGTCCAATTCCTTGTGAGTGCTCATGCACTGTGTCAGTCCACGGCGGTTGTTTCGGTGATCTGGCAGATGTTCAGTAATTTGTATGCTTTCATCCTGGCACCGTTGATGTCAGCCTCATGATGATCTCACTACGCACAACAAATGGTGTCATGCAATTGAGTTGGGGCTCTGTGTCAGTGTAGTGGTGTATTGATGTATTTGACCCTCATGGTACTCCTTTGTACGCAGTAATGGGGGACAGTCCTTTCAGTTGATGGTGTTTGGTGCCGTGCATTGACTATAGTCGTTGCTTGTAGCTGCATTTTATTGAGGGGGATGCGGTCTGATTGGTGCAGTGCACATGCAGATGGCTGTGGAATGGTTGTGACACTGCTTCATTTACATGGTAGGGCTGCTTACATCTTGCATTATGTGGTCAGGTGTCAGCTCCAGTCTGGGCTGCTTTGGGGTATGAGCATGCTCCATTCCCTCTGGCACTCGCAGCCAGGTGAAGTATGCATCTATACCTCAATCACCTACCCACATCACATTTCCATGGGCGTAACATGCGACTCACAGAGAAGCCAGGATCTCTGCCCTGCATGTCGCTCCATGTAGTGTGGTATCGTGGAGTTCCGCAGGACCATTGAATCATGGGTTGATCCGGGGAATCGGGCACACCAATGTGTGATGATCCTGTTGGAGTCACATACCATTTGCACGTTGATTGACTGGTATAGCTCACGGTTGCGGTACGCTACCTCCATGGCATGTGGGACCACCAATTCCACATGGGTGCAGTCGATGGCGCCAATGCAACCAGGTATGCCGGCCAGTGAATGGAAACCTACTTTGGTGTTTGAGATCTCCTGGGCAGACCGTGTTAAGGAAATGTAGTCGTCTGTGTGCTTGAGGAGGGCATCAAGCACTTGGTTCAGGGTACGTGAGAATTATGGTTGTGAAATGCCATGCAAGTGCTCCACTGTGTGCTGGTAGGTGCCTGTGGCCAGGAAGTGGAGCACAGACACTACCTTCAGTAGGGGTGGGATGGCGGTGCGTGTTTCAATCAGGCTGACAATGTTGTCATGTATCATGTCCAAAATGGTGGTGATGGTGTGCCGGTCCAGATGGTACAGGGTGTGGATCTGCTCAGCGGTTATGTTGAATGGAGTGGCTCTGATACGTGGGATTGAGGGCTGACTGCGTGGTGCCACTGTCTGTGCTGGTGGGGCATGCTGGCCCTGCCTTGCCCTCCTTCTCCTCCTGTGTCTCCTCTGTGCTGCCTGTTGTTGTTGTTGTTGTTGTTGTAGCACTTTCACTGCAATCAGGTCCTCCAGCCTCAGCATTGCTAGTAGTATTGGAATCATTGTGGAGTGTGACTGGGTGTGGGAAGGGGTGGGGTATGCTCCTTTTGTGCTTGCCCAGTCTGTATTGCCTCCACCTGTGCTGATTGTGTGCAGCTGTGGCAGTTGGGAGCACTGCACATGGCCGTTTACAGGTGGTCCGCGATGGCGGTATTTGCACCATGGCGGTAAGGTACTTTACGGCCTTCACTAGGGCGTTAATTGCATGCCCGCGCGACTCGTAATGTTCCCCACTTTGCGCCATGCCGGTATTTGGGGCATGGGGGGTCGCGTGCCCGCGCCCTTGGCGCTTTTAGTGGCACCGTTAATTACGCTTTATCAGGTCATGATTGGCCGGAGCGGTAAGCGATGCCGGTAATTCTTTACCAGCATCGTTTTTCACTTACCGCCAGGGTAGTAATGAGGGCCAGGGTGTTAAGAAAAATCATGATTGGTGATTCTGAAATTGAAGAGGTCAATACATTTGGCTACTTAGGGGTTAGACTCACAAGAACAGATGGGAGCAGCATTTAGACAAAGCCAATCTGATGCTAGAGAAACGAGGTCTATCCATAACTGAGTTTTCAGCCAAGAACCGGAACAGAAACTTAGACCCAGCTTTTGAGATATACCATGCACAAACTGAGAATAAAATACTCAAGAAGCTATTTCTATTGCCCCATCGCACACAATACATTTGGAATTGGGGTGGTATCCAGTTGGGGACAGAATTACCAGAAAGCCTCTGCACTACTGGATCCATAATTGACCAAACCCTGATCTTTCAAAATATAGAGATGCAACCTTAGATGTTTTCACCTTTGAACGTGGCGGAAACCTCCCTTGGTTTAAACATGTCAAGCTTTGGTAGCAGCGTATGTTTATGGCCTAATCTCTCTGTAATATCTAAGACTAGCAAAGAGCAAGTGATTATTGCATATAAGGAACATGATTATGTAGACATGGAAAATTATAATAATGCTTATTGAGAGCCCATTGGCCCGACTTCTTTTTTTAAAGTTAAAATTAGGCATTTTACCATTCACATGTACAACAGCAAGATGGAATGATGCAAATGCAGACACATTTCCCTTATGTGTCGATTGTGTAGATAATGTTCAACCCTTTCTATTTGTATTCCCCGCTTATTTGATAACTAGGCGTAGGAGTTTAAAATCCTGCCTCCTCAACTACAGCATTAGAAATCTGGATAGGGCTGACATTTTGTGCACAAGTGTTTTTTCTGATTTCACCTCTGCAGTTCTCATTCTGAATTATCTATACTATGTCTGTAGGAGAAAAAGATTCTTACAATTGGTGGGTAATGCATTCTAGAAGCTAAAATATATGATATTCACGACTATGGTATTCAAAAGGTGCATGCATGTATCCTGCTTAGGAGTATTAGAATTAAATAACATATGGCGGTTTCAGTCTTGCAGAAATAACTGCACATATATCTAATATTTTAAGAACACTGCTGGTTTTCAATTGATTGTCTTAATTTAAGGAAATATTCTTTCAGATTTTGACTAGATACCATGTAACTTTTTATTTGTTACTGGAACATTATATAAATGAAATCTTAACTATGTTTACATGAAATTAATTGTATTGTACATGTTAGTAGACTTAGAGCCTGATTCACAGAAAAGTCTGCATTGATCCTGCAAAGTCCCTGCACCGAAAACAACTCTGCACGGCCATATGCGCAAAGTTTCCAATGTGCGGTCTGCGTATTTATGGAATCCGAATTGCAAAGCAACCTGACCTGCAAAAAAAGAAATGAGCTGCACAAGAAACGCCCATAACACGCCCCCACGCAAACAAAAACCATAGCCATAGACCAACTGTTGCACAAACCTACGTGTCCACCTCTGACCCACCATCCAGCACTCCACTGGCACTGCGCAATGTGGGATGTATGGACCTACTCTGCTATACTATGCAGCATCACTCTGCTATCTGTGGTGCAAGTAACATTAAAATGGCTGCAAAACCTTTGTGCGCACCAAAACTTCCAAAACCGCGTTTCAACACACAAAGAGATGGCGGCACAACCTGCCATTCATGGTGCATGTGTGATGGAATGCTGCAGAAAAAGTGCCAGTGAGCTCTATGACAAGCAAACATAGAGTGCAGAGGGAAAAGCAGCGCTTTGCAAGTGAAACTCCAAAACTTGCCTGTAAATGACATTTAATTTGCAATTTAAAATCCCAAATTCCTGTACATAACACTTCTCAACACCCAAGATCTTGCTTGCCGCTAAAATGTATTTAACCTAAGGAAGCATTGTGAATATACAAAGTCCTGAAAGGTTAAAAGGAAAACATTTTCCAGCAAAACTGGATTGCCTGTGAATGACAGTTCCTGTCAATAATCTGAGTGCAGCACACTGGGCTCTCCTGATTAGACTTTAAAGTTATCTAAACTAAAATCCTGCCGGATTACCAAATATAAAAGGATTGTTCATTAAAGAAACACACATCTCAGTTATTTTTGATTCCGCAGGTTTAAATATAAGAATGTAATTTACCTATGTCATCTGATGCAACAAGTTTGTTTTCTGCTGGATTTTAAGTCAAGAAACTAAGAATAAATTGGCCTGGCTGGGCCTGCCAGAAGTTGAAAAACAGGTTTTTCCACCCAAGAGGAGGGCCTTCCTCTCAGCAGATACTCACTGCCATATATAATTGTGGGGTAGGACAGACTTTTGTCTGCAGCCAGAGACTGAACAATGGCAGATTCTCCAGGCCAGGAAATGGACGGTGAAGAGGTCGTAAACTTGGCTTGCAGAAGGTTCCCAAAGGTGGGGGCTACTCCTTGGGCTCCAGGGAGAGACAAAAGGTGGACTATTTGCTGCTAAGAACATATAATGAACAATTTTTAGAGACTGATAACTTGTTATCAGAAATGGTGAAAAATATAAAAAGGGCAGATTTGTTAGTCTAATTTTTGGCGCTACATTTCAAGATGTGATGGAGCTGTGTAGCATATTCGGAATAGGAATCGCAATATATGTGGTTTTATGGGAACTGTATATATGCTAGAATTGTTAAACTTTGCACACACATTCCTATGGTAATCACACATATTTGTGGAAATTTGGAGAAGGTTTGAAAAATGTTTTCATGCTGAAATGGACAAAATGCTGCATAAAGGAGAAACAAGATCTCACAGCTGTGGAATTTTGATGAACAGATACTCCATAAAATATGGAATGCTTGTGTGTAATTTTCATATAGGTTACAAATGTATAAATATGTATTTAGGACAAAATTTGATTTTTTATACTAGTGGCTTGGGGAGGTTTCTAAGGATGGTAAAAGCCAAACCATAAATGTGACATCATCTGTCTTGGATCCAATCACTCAAATGCAAGGCGGAGATGAGGCTCTGATCCAATCCCGGTCCACAGGGGCGAGTTTAGTTAAGCTGGCCCATACACCCATTTTTGTGATGTCATTTGAAAGGATACATAGAGATAGCTGTCAACACATAGAGACTCACTCTTCTGATTCCAGCGAAGTACTCTGATCCAGCATTCAACATTCAGCATTCAACATCCTTCCAGATCCAGATGCCAAGGACCAGGCAAAGCAGTAGCTGAACCATATTCAGCAAGGCCTCAATCCTCAAACGTATCCTCACAACCCAGTGTAGCGCTGTGGTGTGGGAAAGTATCCTGAAACTAGCATCCTGAAACTATCTGGCTTGCTACCATAAATGCTTGCCTGATGAACTCACAATCCCACTGAATTGGAATATCCAGAAACAAGAAGCGCAGATCCTGTGCGGTTCCAGTGACTGGCCTAGCTGATCCAGTCCCACGCCTGACGTGCTGTCTTTCCTTGATAGAACCAATCCCTTGACCACAACCGTGACTGTCCAAAAATCTTAAATCCCAGCAGATTGTGAGTATTGATACGACGCTAGAGAACTATTGTATACCTTGCATTATCTTGTTCCTCTCTAATCTCTGAACTATCCTACTTTCATAACCAGCAACAGTGTCAAAATCTTTAGTGCTATCTTTTCTGTCTAGTTGCTAAAGTCATTTTCATAGTCATCTTTATTTGTATAACTCTGATCGATAAGTCCCACTATGAGTCTTTGGACTGGTGCCACCGGGGAAGGTGATGGAGATCTGTTACTGAAGTCATGAATCAGTCTCAGAGCTTACTTTGTCCCAACTTGGTTGCCTAGCCTGAACGCTCTATCCTTGAGTAAAAGCATAAGCCATATTTTCCGATTCTAAACTGAAGTACTTGTCCAAATTTGTGTCTTTATTTTCGAAAAACCCCTCTCACTAAAACCTCCATAACTCCCTCAGTTGTTAAGACAGAAACGAAATTTCAACTCCCATTTCTACCTAACATCCTCAGCTACCTCAACAACTGCGATTGACCCATTATATCAAAAATTTCATATGTAAAAGTTTGCCGCGAATTGACATTTGGAAAAGTTTTACACGTGTGAATTACATTTAAATTATTTCCCACTTGGCCTTTGACATCCCAACTGTTTCCTTTTGATTAAATCATTGCTTGTGTTTGCTTGCATCTGCTCCCGTAGGAATTTATAATAATTTAAGCATTTTTGAACATACTTTGTGTTTTTGCTCAGCCAATTTCAAAGCCATGCTGACCATTGAAAAGTCAAATCCATATTTCTCTTGTGTTTAAAGGGGGAAAATGGGAGTGATATTTGGTTTGGTCTGTGTTATTCCTGAATACCTGCTCTCTCCTCACATCTATTTAAATGTCCTATTGGTGGGTTGAGGGGTGTTGCAGGGGGAACCCCTAATCATAGTGCTATCTGTTCCAAACCAACCCAAAAGTATTCCTTTCTTTGATACATTCTTTTTGTGTTCATTACTTGATTCCCAGTGCATAAAAGATCGTATTCATTGTACCTGTCACCCCATTGGTGATTGATGTTACCTATTACAAATATATTGTGATTTTAAATTCTAAGTAAATAAACAAATAATTACCTTTACAACTAGCCTGATTCCTGGTTCAGTGTAATCTTGGGGTATTTTGAGAAGAGTGTGAAATGAGTGGTATATCATTCAGAATATTGAATTTATAGATACAAATGAATAAGGGTTTCATTTGCACACTACATGCTCAGCGAGACTAGGGTGTGTGCCTGTTTGAAATCACTTACAGCAAAGTTCCCCGTAAGTAAAGGTTGTACCCCAGCTAAACTGTGCAAGGTCACCGTAAGTAAAGGCTGCATCCCAGCTAAACTGAGCGAGGTCCCCCATAGGTAAGGGCTGCGCCCCTGTGATTCGGCACAAGGTCCCCATAAGTAACGGCTGCACCCTTGCGATTCTGCATGAGGTCCCATGTAAGTAACGACTGCACTCCTGCGAATATGCGCAAGGTCCCCCATATGTAAAGCCTGCACCCTTGCAAAACTGCACAAGCTCCCCCATAAGTAATGGTTGCACCGCTGCAAAACTGCAAACTGTCCCTCCTATTCCCAATGCACCCAGACCACTGGCATATACCCCTACTGTGCAGAAGCCCCCTCATGCCCAGACACCACCAACCAGGCTCTCTCACCTCAAACACTACCCCCAGGAACCCCTCCAGGTCCTGACACCGTCCACCAGCCCCCCTCACCCACGACACCACCCCCAGGCAGTGCCTCACGTCCTCACACCACCTGACCAGCCCCTCTCACCTCCGACATTACCCCCAGACAGCCCCTCAGGTCCTGACCCCACTGACCAGCCCCCCTCACCTCCAACACTACCCCCAGGGAGCCCTGTCACCACCCACCAGCTCCCCCATCTCCAACACTACCCTCAGGCAGCCCCTCAGGTCCTGACACCACCTACCAGCCCCCCTCAACTCTGACATGACCCCAAGGCAGCTCCTCAGGTCCTGACACCATCCACCAGCCCCTTACCTCCTACACCACCCCAGGAAGCCCCTTAGGTCCTGACACCACCCACCAGCTCCCCTCATCTCCGAAACCACCCCCAGGCATCCCCTCAGGTCCTGACTCCACCCAACAGCGCCCCTCACCTCTGACATTACCCCCAGGCCACACTGGCACCACCCACCAGCCCCCCTCATCTCCAACACTACCTCCAGGCAGCCCCTCAGGTCCTTACACCACCCACCAGACCCATCACCTCCAACACCACCCCCAGACAGCCCCTCAGATGCTGACACTACCCACCAGACCCCCTCATCCCTGTCATCACCCCCAGGCAGCCCCTCAGGTCCTGACACCACCCACCAGCCCCCCTCTCCACCAACACTACCCCCAGGCAGTGCCTCAGGTCTTGACACCACCCACCAGCCCCCCTCACTTTGCACACCACCCCCAAGCAGCCCTGACACCACCCACCAGCCCCCCCCATTTCCAACACTACCCCAGCCTGCCCCAGCCACATTACTCCCCTGCCAGTAAAATGTTGACCAACAACTTACCTCAACTCCACTGGCCTGCCTCCAACATGAAGCATGCCATCCAAATTGCCTCCCCTAACCTGAACATCTGGGGGCACTGCTGCAAAATACATGTCCGTAGCTCATCACAGGACTCCCTGGTACATCACACTCAGTTGTACAACAACAGAACATTAGAATTTAGCACCAACTACACTGTGAACACACTATGTAATACACTGTGACATATCATTGTTCACATGTGCCATTGCAATGACCTCAAAGCGCTGTAGGTGAATCACCTTGGAGGACTCAAGTCCAAGACCTCACTGATAGGACAGAGTCACATGTAATTTGTGTGTGCATAGTAGTATGTAAAAATAAATGAATGAAGGAAGTCAGGTAGGAAGGCACTTCTGTCAAAACCCTTGCAAGTAACACAAGTAGAACAAGCATGTGTTTGGGTGATGTGAAGGCTGTCTGAGAGTTGTGAGCCAATGAGACGGATGATGTGTACTGCCACAAGAAGTGCCTCAGGAGTGCCTGTTTGGCCAGAGACACTGTTCCCAGACCTGCCTTCCTCGTTGGATTATTTGCTGCAATTTGGATTTATACTCAGGCGATTGTGATCCCTTGCAAAGCCTACCCGCTCCTACCAACAACTCTTATACTCCCAGCAGCACGCCACTGCGCGCACCACAAGGAGTGACTTGGGAGTGCCTGTTTGGCCAGAGACGCTGTTCCCAGATCTGCCTTCCTCGTTGGATTATTTGATGCAATTTGGATTTGTACTCAGGAGATTGTGATCCCTTGCCACGCCCACCAGCTCCTCCCAACACCTCTTATAATTACGGCCACGTGCCACTGCGTGCACACCACAAGGAGGGCCTCAGGAGTGCCTGTTTGGCAGAAGATGATGTTCCCAGATCAGCTTTCTTCATTGGATTATTTGCTCCAATTTTTATTTATATTTAGGAAAGCACGTTACCATGGACATGCTACTCATTTAATAGAATGCTTGTGTTCATATATCATATATACTCTACATTTACATATTCCTTTTATCTTTTTTTAGTTGTGATCCCTTGTCATGCCCACCAGCTCCTCTCAACACCTCTTATACTCCCAGCCACGCGCCACTGCGCCCACACCACACGGAGTGCCTCGGGAGGGCCTGTTTGGCCGGAGACGCTGTTCCCAGACCTGCCTTCCTCGTTGGATTATTTGCAGCAATTTGGATTTATACTCAGGATAGTACATTACCATGGACATTCTTCGCATTTAATAGAGTGATGGTGTTCATATATCAAATAGGCTCTATATTTACCTATTCCTTTTATCTTTTTTTAGTTGTGATCCCTTGCCACGCCCACCAGCTCCTCCCAACACCTCTTATACTCCCGTCTGCGTGCCACTGCGTGCATGCCACTAGGAGTGCCTCAGGAGTGCCTGTTTGGCCTGTTTGCTGCCTTGCAGGTGGCCGAGGCAAGTTACTTTATATCTGAATGTTAGCATTTTACTTATTTGTCGTTTGGTCTAACCGTCAAACGTAGTAGATGAGATACCAGAGATACCCCTTTATCTGTTATAAAGGTTTCTTTTCACTACACGTAGGCAGCACTCCCCTCCGCCCAATGCAATCAGGTCCATGTACCCATAGTTTGAAGCAGTTGGGGGAATGGATGTATGATGACAAACTATCCGCACCCTTAGTCTTCACCCCGGTTAAGAACACGTTGTAGATGGCTCTCGCTTTGCCGCTGCCCCCTCACCCCCTGGCCCTAGTGACATTGTGATGCTTGAGCAGGGGAAGGGGGAGATATCACCTATTCTGATAGAGTCTGGTGTCCTGCTGAGTGGACATGAGCAGGATCGCCTGCCTGCCCCTATTTTAGGAGAGATGGTAAATCCTTGCGTCCGATCCTGGACCAGTCCTTCCTCGACACTATGCTGGCCTTTTTGTTGTGGGAGGTGTTACTCCTCACCCTTTCCCAGTATCCGGTGGGGCAGGACGGGGTAGTGGTGGACCTCATCCCATCTGTTCAGGTGCTGGCTGCTTTGATGGGGGGTGGATTTGCATTTGGACCCTGACAATGCAGATCTCATACTGGCCGAACTGAAATCACATACTACAAGTTTCACAGAGATTAGAACCATTTTGGAAAGAATATTAGTGGTAGCAAACAGCCCTCAGACTGAGTGCTTACCATCAAGCAATTTGACATCGGTCGATCCCACTGTGGTGGGGTCGGACCTGGAAGGCTGCCATATAGAGGTGGTACCTACTAGCTCACCACTGAAATCCCCAACTGTGGAGGGGCGCATACAGATGATAAGGTGATGGTCTGGCCGAAGAGTTTCTCTCCCGCACCTACAAAAAAAGAAGTAAAAAACATTCGCGTAATCAAAAATCTTTCTCGGGTAAAGGTGCAAATAAACCTTCTCGTAATTCTTGGCAAACCCTAATAAGGGAGGAAGTGGCAGACAGTGATGCCCTCGGCCACGGCCTAGATATTGAGCTCGAGGAGGTACCTGTGATCGATATGGGAGAGGGTTGCCCTGCTAAAAACACCCTTTCAGAGGAAATGTCACATAAAGGGACCAATAACAACAAAAACAAAATACAAATTCTATTAAGTTACCCAATTTCACAAATGATAATAATCAGAGGATGGAGCGGAAGCAGGTTTCGGACAAATGCAGTGAAGCCAGAAGTGTGTATCATCTTTTTGGACCAAGTCAAATTCCCATTCCCCCCTCCGCCAAAAAGCAGGAAGGTAAACACGCAGATGGAAATGGTACCAGCAATTCCTGAAGAAGATTCCTCTTTTTCATCTGGTTCAGCTAGGGAACGCGCACCCCTTCCTCCAAACTAGAGTCAGAATGCTGTAATGTTACCGTCTGCATCCAATGATGATGCTATGGTTCGAGTAAATAGGCCTCATGTCACACTGGGAATACCAGCGTCAGTTCTCTCCGAGGTATCACAATCTTTGGTGAATCCCTGTATATCAACTGGAGTGGAAGCGGAAGAACCCAATAAAAAAATTCCATCCTGGAGGCCTTTATTAGAACTATGGTAGCGCACATGTTAAACCACGGTCCTAAAACATTGGTTATGCCTCCTTCCACGGTGCCGCTTGAGGAGCATGCCGAGCACGAAGAGGGCCTGCCGAGAGAGGGGTGGGGGGTCCGAGTGCTGGGGTGGTATCATTGCCGCTAAACTCTTCTGTGGGTACTGGACTTCTGAAACCTCGGCTACATACTATTGACAACAAATGCCCTGACACTAATTACAATGAGGGTATGACAGGAGTACCAATATCGACAGAGATGCATGGGAAGGTTCCTTACTCCCTATTCCACAGCGATCTGAAAATAATTCAGTGGAGGAAACCTTATCACCCGGACAATCCTAGTGTCATCCTACACTATCTGTTTGACTATGGCAGCCCCTCTTCATTGAGCAGAGGGAGAGTATTGGCTTTAATAAATGAGATCCCGTCCCTGAGATTGTTATCCTCGGCTGATATAAAGTTGGTGGACTTTATTCACCCGGAGCATTTTGACCATGTGCGCTTGGTATTTCATTCTCGCTCCGTTTATGATGCTTTTTTACTTGAAAGCCACCAATTTAATCGCCTTGGGTACGATATCTTGATCTTTAGCCCGGGCTTGAAGTTGCCCAATCAGGGCTTGGAGGCGCGAGCAACCTTTAATGATATACAAGGCCAGAGGGGCCTCACGCCGAGCTTGCACCAAGAATCAAAGTTAAAGGAAGGTTCCAGTTGGAGATGGCTGGCTCTGTCTTTGCGTGAATCAATCTCACAGCTGAAATCTCTAAAGCAAAATCTTTAACTATAGCACCGACCTTTAATAATTATCATGGAATTCCCGGGGACATGCCCATCTGACCTCCTCTCCTGAACTCTGAGCTAGTCTAATGAAATCTAACATCATTTGCATCCAGGAAACCTGGAAAGCCTCACTGTTTTACCTCGATGGGTTTGATGTGCATTACAAGTTAGTAAAGAAGGGGGTCTGTGGCCGCCCATCAAGGGGCCTCCTAATTGCCATCAAGATTGATGCTGGTCTACACATATTGGACAGTTTTTTTCTTTTACCCCTTGTGTTTTGGCAGTTATTGTGGAAGTTTCATCCCTTTTCATCCTTATTTTAAATATCTACTGGAACTCTGCATTAAATCTACAGGTTACCATTGAAAAGATTGATGGCCTCATCACAGATTCAATATTAAAGTATAGAGGGCTCCAAATTGTGGTAATGGGAGATTTAAATGCTGGTATTCCATATGTACCATCACTGGAGCTACAGCAATCACTCCTGGGCCTTTTGACCTTGATAAAAGAGTAAAAGAGGGGGGAAACACCTGATAATAGGGGGCCCGCCGGGAAGCACTAGGAAGAGTCTACAAGGTCAGATATGGCCCACTCACTTTTCAAATTGGGGCTTATCATCTGTTAGTTCCATTGTGAGGCCTGATATGGATCCCCATACATGGACAGATGGTAGCCGGGCCTCTATAATCGATCACATATTTATGTCTAAATGCCTTTTTGATGCGTGCCACTCATTTATTATTAAGGCTATGCCATTGAGCGACTATCGCATCTTGGAACCTGCGATACAGGTCGAACTGGACAATGCATTTTGCAGTTTTTTGCCTCTAAATTTGGAGCTAAATTGTCCTAAAAATAGAATATCCTGGCCTAATGAAAATGTCAGTAAACTTAACATGGTATTTGTTTCTGATTTCCATTGCAACTCACATGACTTAAGGCGTTCCATCTTTACGCACTCCAACTTCTCTCTATATTTAGACATCTTGATCTCTAAATCTAGGAGGCGGTAAGCAAACATCTAGAGTCTCACTTCTCCACGTATTTGACGATTTGGTTTAGTTACATAAAAACACCCGTAACAGGGAGGTAAGAATACTTCTAAACAGCAGCTTCTCATGGGAACGTAAGAAGGCATGTATATGAAAACTGAAACAAAAACAGAAAAATGTGCTCAAGGGCCACAGGGCGCCAATGCTTCAGGCAGATAATGAATATATGTTAGCAGCATTGAAAGATGGTTTGTCTCACCAATTTTGGCGGTTGATAAATGGCAGGGAGTCCTCCCAAGTTTCAGCCTAAACTAACAGCATTTCTGAGGTAGCTTGGGTAGGTCACTTTGGCAATTTATACGCTGCATTGAGTCAGTCATCAGATATTAATGATTATGTCAGGAATCACAAATGGAATTGCACTTTTTTAGTTTAAAAAATCACTCATCAAATTCCAAAGCGGCCGGTCCAAACCGTCTGGTAAACATCATATTGAAGTAAAATCCTGAAATATGGGCTAAAGCCCTAGCACTACAATTCTTTGACATTGTAAAATCTAGACTTATTCCATCTACCTTGCACTTGTTGTTTTTGGTGCCAATATATAAAAAAGGGGATAGGAGTCTACCTCTAAACTATCAATCCATCGCCTTGCTCGATGTCCATTCCGAAATGTTTGCTGGGCTTGTCCTGAAGCAATTAGAGGAATGATCTGGATGTAATTCTATTCTATCAAATAATCAGTTTGGCTTTAGAAAGGGATTGGGGACTGAGGTGGGTGGACTCATAATTTCCCTACTACAAGAGAAGGCCTGGAAAACATCTGCTACCCCAATATATATAGCAGGAATGGATTTGTCCTTAGCTTTTGACCTTGTAGATCGTTCTGTCCTATTGTCGATATTATAATCGTTAGGGATACTTGCTGGAATTCTTGCTCCTTTAATCCATATGCACGAAGGCTCCCTAGTTCAGGTTCGCCTAAACAGTGAAGGCCTATTATCTTCCCCGATTAACACCATGAACGGATAACAGCAGTGATGCATTTTCACTCCCACACTTTTTAATTTGTATGTGTCCGAAGTAGTAGTAAACTTGGATAAGGCTTCCTTTATCTATCCTAAAATTGAGGGGTTCAAATTCTGTTGGTGTGCTTATGCTGATGATTTTATACTTATGGATTGTACACCCTAGGCCTACAGCATCTAATAACAGCTTTCTCCAATTATATCAGCTCCAAAGGTCTGGTTATTAACACCAAAAAAACAGGGATCATGCGTTTAAGCAACTGGAAAAAGCCAACCATTTATAGTTGGTTTTTGAATAATGAAAAGCTGGCTTTAAGGGCTTCAATGCAATATTTGGGTTTCCCGTTGTTTGACAATCCGAAGAAAAGCTATTATTTGAATCATCTATTGGAGGAGATTGCTTATTTGATAGCTTAAAGGAGGGTAATTGAAAATACATTTTGTCAATTCGCTTTTATAAGCTTAAAGTAATTCCTAAATTGCCCCATGGTCTGGAGTTGCCCCCTGCTAGGCTGAAGCTAGATCTGTCTAAAATTGAGTCTAGAACCTGGCGAGCCATAATCTTTTGTTTACTAAAGTGTATTCCACTAGCTGCCCTGAGGTATGCATTGAGCCTCAAATCCTTTGTCAGTCTAATTGAATGGAGACATCTCTCTTTCTACAGGAAACATGTTATGGAGACGGGCAACAGTTTATACTTTGATTTGGGAGCTAGGCTAAGATCTTGGATGCAGGAATCCCATTTTATGTCCCATTTGTGTACTGAGTGCCAAATTCCATTAGAAAAGGTTGCCCTGACCAGGGATACACTTTTGCATAATCCATTATGAGTGAAACATGTATTGCAATATGCAGATTGGTCTGATACCATAGACATTGTGTCTAACTCCAAACTTTATCACCAATTAGTATCAAATTATAAATGTTTGGGAACCCCAGAGTCTTACATGATTCGCTTCCCACATAGGTTGTGGTGCAATGCCTACATGAGATTTAGATTTAATGCGCTACTAATGGGGGAAATCATTGAGATCCGCGATCAAGTGTCCATAGGACCACTTCTCTGTAGATTCTGTAATTATGAAAATGTAATAGAAACCCTTAAGCAACTTCTTTTAGAATGTCCTCAAATTGGTTTGAAGCGCATCTCCAGTTTTGGAAAATTATTAACTGATACTGAGAGAGTGAACCTGGAGTCATTATGGTGGGATATGTTACATGGAACCTCTGTGTCCCTTAAGATCGTTTGTGGGTTAATCCAATGGATATCTCCAACTTCCTTGAAGTAACTGCTTGTTTAGAAATGTATCTTAGTTATTTTAATATAGTGACACTCAGCTGTTAAGAGTGGGCCGCCTGCCTCTGGAGTTGCACTGTTTCCATGAGGATTATCATTTTTAATTAATTAGAATTGTATATATTAAGTTTAATTCTTTCCGTTTCTTATATGGATGTATTTGTTATTTGAGTTTTTCTTTTTCCTTTGCTTTTTCTTCTACCTTTCTTTTTTTTCTTTTTCTTCATTGTGAATTGTATTGGAAATTGTGTTTTAAAATTTGTAATGTTTTTAACAATTTTGTGTAGGTTTTCTTGAAAAACCCCAAACATATTAATAAAATGAAATTTACTGCCAGTCTTAAAACACATTCTTGTGAATATGCAGCATTTGAGTGTCAGGTTTGCAGCATGAGAGGGGAACATCTTTGTGGTGATAGCTGATGTGTGTAGGTGGGTGGCTATGCATTGGTAGGGATACACCTACTGAATAATGACTGAACAAATGATGAGTGTATCCCACACATCCACAGTGATGGCCCACACCAACATGGCAGTCAGAGAACAAATACATTCCAAAACCATAGTAAACCAAATTCAACAGCAACAACTGTGTTATCAAGAAACTTAAATCTGTATTCAAAATATGTACACTTCAACAAACATGTGGAAGGGGGAAATGTCAAAGGATCAAAAATGAACAAAAGTCATAAAAGAAAATCTACACAAAGAACTACTTACACAGGTAGTGGGCTCAGTTGTCTTTCCAGTGTAGAGTCACATTCCTCATCCTTGACATGGAGGCGGGCCTCCATTTCTGCCTGCAGGGCTTGCATGCCCCCTAACATCCTCTTCTGCTGCTCCTCTGCATCGCTGCAAGTCTCCTGCAGGATGGTAGCCCACGTCAAAGAACGTCTCCCCACCACCTCCGTCCTGGCCCTAGCAATCCTCGCCTCTCTAGCCTGCTGCCTCTCTGCCATCAGCTGTCTTCTGTCTCCATCCGGATGCACACCATATCGCAGTCTCCTCCGTTCCTCCTGCGAGGTGTCAGAACTGTCCCGCCTGACTTGCCTCCCCAATGGAGAATGGTACTGCGAGAATTACCTCTGGGCACTCCTTATCTGCTGCTGGCTGACGGAGCGTAGGCTGCACAAGTACACCCACTCTCTGGATGTCACACTTTTGAGAGGGTACAGTGCCAGCACTGTCCTGAGGAAATAGCTGTCCCACTGCTGCCTCTCCCTGTGTTGACACCTGGGCAGGCACAGTGACCACCTCTTTTGTATTATGTGGGACTTCCAACAGACTGAATGGTGTGGGTGGGATTGGCATAGAGGGCCTTGAAGGGAACTGGCAAGGAAGACTCCCCAGAGGATGATTGGGGCACAGAGGAGGCAGTGGAGGAGAGGGCGAGTGAATGTGCCAGTGGACAGAGGCAAAGCAGGGCCCAAGACCACCCGAGAGTAGTGCATGTTCCAGCTGGCCCAGCTAGAGGCACATCAAATCGCAGTGCTGTGCCAGCTCACCACGAGTAGCTGTCACAGCATCACAAATCATGCCCGTCCATCTCACCAGACTAGACAGCAGGGTGCACACAAACTGAAGACTGGTCTCCTTGGGCAAAAGGGGGGCTCATCTGGGTGGCGTTATCTGCAAAGGTGAGCACTGCAGCAGCAGATTGACCTGCAACAGAAGGATGTGCAGCTACATCCAAGGTACAATGCACATCCTCATGTCCCTGGCCCAGGGGTGCACCCTGAACACCTTCCTGGATGCCTCCAACATACCCTGTGTGCTGACCTTCACTTGCCTCCTCCTCCACTACCATCTCCATCTTCCTGGATGACTCCTGAGACACTTCGTCCCTGGATGGCACCTCTGTCACCCGCACTCTGGCCCAAAGCCACTAAGGAGTCCCCCACCAAAACCACCTCCTGGGACGTTCCACCAGCAGTTACACTTGATGTTACTTGCACTCCACCAGCCAACTCTCTCTCAGAGAAGGGGGTGTCAATGGTGGCTGGCCGGGGTGTGAGCTTGGGTCTGGTGGCCCGGTGCCTGCCCTTCTGCTCCACACCAATGCCTCCGCCCTCTTCACGAGCTGCAGCAACAATGGAAAATGGGACAAAAGACAGTGACATTAGTAATCATTGTCAATGCATGTGTGGCATACACAACATTAACATCACCAATCATGCAGCATGGTGCAACCAGGAACTGGCACACATACAATGCACACACACACAGAGGCGCCCATGCAAACATCATGTCTACTGCTGCATGAATGGTGTGTGAAGGTTGATTCACAGTCATGACACATGCACATGTCAAAACAGCACATTTTTTATATGTTTTTGTGTTGTGAATTACAATTGTAGTCATATGTTGTTGATATTTGTCTTGCATTACATTGTTTTAAATGTTGATACTTTCTTTAGAATAAACTATGTTTTAACAGTACCCAGATTCACTATTTTTGATCACAAAAGGCTGAAGGAAAAATACCAAATCTCCCTGTAGGTTGCTAGCATTACTTGTGCCTTGATTCACCTTTTTTCTTTGCTGCAAAAATACACCACCAAAAACATGCAACACCACCATACCAATGACCAACTAACACAAGTATGACATGCAAGCAGGGACATGGAAACTGCAATAGGGGACCTGCCCACACAAACACCGTCACCAACATGCATTTGGGACAGCCTGATCTGCAAGCAAGCAACATGTACTGCCACACATATCTGGGAATCAATTGCTCATGTTGTGTGGCCCAGCATGCACATTTAGCATGCACACACATACACTTGTGCTCCAAATGCAGTGGGATGAGATGTTACATCCCTGTCCCAGAGATGTCAATGCAACAATTTGCCATTCACAGCCATCCATGGACATGTGTCACTTTCAGCAGATGTATCTGCATGGATGCACTTGCAGGTGCGCCAAACATAGAGGTTTCCATCATGCACGTCTCTCATATGCCCACAAGATAGCATGCCTGCATCCATACTGTCCCTGATCTCACACAGCACGTACCCGGGTCCAACAAGTCACTGAGGAAAATTCAGCAAATGCATATGCCAGTATACAATGTCTGATGCAACACACACCCAGAATTGGGATGAGGCAGAAAGCTGCTCCGTCTCACACCTACACACAAGCTGCATACACAATTTGGAATCTGCACACATTCATGCCACACATACACTGTAGAGCATTGCTCCACATGGGTACTCTCCAGCAGCAGCAGCTTCCAGACGACTTCTCCATGCACAAATCTGGGTGTGAAGGTCCAGATAGAACCTCTCAAAGACCCGTAGATCTACCGGGGAGAACCGGTGGAAGCCCAAAAGGTACACCTTCACAGTGGCTCCTTGGCGAGGGCTGTAATCACCTTAGAATGGCTACGTGCCTTGAGGTTATCTGAACATTTCCGGACCATCTTCATTGGATGGTCTGCCACCCCATCTAAATTGATGGCAGCTGTGATGTCATCCGAGATTTATTGTCTTGCATTGTTGCCCAGCTGAGTTGCTGGGTTGAAGAGGGCATCAAAGGCTCCAAGGACCTGATCCACCAGAATGCCAACTTCATTGGCGTTGAAGTTGGCAGCCCTCTCCCTCACTGATCTGGGGGTTCTGCACTCCAACAAGGATGTCAATGGTCCAGCCATGGCACCCCCGATGCTGTTATGGCTTTGCTAAGTCCTGGATAGGTGCTGTTGAGCTTTGGTTGTATTGGCAGGGAGAGGAGGAAGCCCCAAACACAGTAGAGGTAGTCACATGCCCAACACAGCAGTTCAGGCAATAGTAGGACAGGTGGACCCCCCGTGACAGTGCTGGTTGGAAGGATGCCCTTACGCTCAAGGATGCAGCAGCAGATAAGGAGTGAGTGAGGCAAAGCAAAACAAAGCAGGGCCGGAGGAAAAATCAGCAGTTTGCACACAGGAGGAACTCTGGTGCGCATCTCTCATCAGTAGCAGCCGAAAACAGGCCCTTAACACATAAGTTATGTCCTATGCGCTGGATGCAGCACACCTACGCAACACTCCTATGCAGCTCACAACAATGACCGTGTAATATAAAGCATGCAATGCGCATCACTGGTTGTGCATGTGAAGGTACAAGGCAGAAGAGAATTGCATACACGTATTCAGGGGTGCTATGCAAACAGTTTCCTTCAGGTATTGCATAACGCATTTGAGTGAGCTGCTGAGTGACTGCAGACTGTGGCAGACCAGGAAGTCTTTCTACAGTACCTTCCATTTTCGCAGCTCACCTGAGACTTCAAAAACCCACTCCAGCCGCGGAGAGGCCGCGTAGTGAGCTGCTGAGTGACTACAGACTTTGGCAGACCAGGAAGTCTTTGTACAGTGCCTTCCATTTTCCCAGCTTTAGCTGAGACTTCAAAAACCCACTCCAGCCGCAGAGCGGCCGCGGAGTGAGCTGCTGAGTGACTGCAGACTTTGGCAGACCAGGAAGTCTTTCTACAGTGCCTTCCATTTTCCCAGCTCACCTGAGACTTCAAAAACCCACTCCAGCCACGGAGCAGCCGCGGAGTGAGCTGCTGAGTGACTGCAGACTTTGGCAGACCGTGGCTGACTGTGCTGCGCTGTAGCTGGGCCATAACGTCTGTCCCGCTGTCTGTGCCATCTGTGCTGCTGAGATGGACTTTTCACCGCCAAAAGTAACAACAAGGGATAAGCGGGAGCCAATACCCCCATTAAGCAGCATTGGAGCGGGTGCAGGTATGGCGTTTTTCCCTTCTTCCCTTCCTGTCGCTGCGGATGTAGAAACTCAACCCTTGCCTTCCCTGCTTCCTCCCCCTGCCCATTCCTGTCCTCCTTGTTCTTCCCCCTCCCCTACCCGCCACCTTAACCCCTCGCCTTACCTGCCCGCCTGTCTGCTCCGAGGCGGAATCTACTCGCCGGGTCCTCTGGCCGCTAAAGGAAGTCCAAATGGGAAAACCAAACACGAAGAGGCAGGGCGAAATGTCTTCGGTACCCAAGCGGGTCCCGAAACGAACCATCTCTTCTGACCCGCCCGAATTCTCTTTGGATTTTCCAGCGAAAAACGCGAGGCTGTCGACAAACCTGACAAATCTGCCGAGCCGCGGCAAGCCTCTTTCAGGCGTTGTTTCTGTCTCCGACTTCGGATCGCTGCTGGAGACGCAGAGAAAATGGCTCCAATCTGAGACTCCGCAGCCGGCAATCTCTGTGGCTCAGTCTGTGTTCACGCCTCTCCTGGAGGAGGGGCACCAGACTTGTCGTGACTCGACTAGCCCAGAGAGTTCAGCCTTGCCTGAAGTACTCAGCAATGTGAAGCAGACCAAACTAAACACATCAGACGAAACTCTTACTGTTTCGAGCCCCCTAGTGGCTTTTGACACCCAAGGTGAAAAACATCAAACCACAATTTTTGACAAAAATGTCCAAAATCAAATGACTATCACAACGCAGGGCCCAACGGTAACATCATGTACTGCTGAAGTGTACAACACGCCCGAGTGAGAAGACTTGGAGAGCCCAACAGAGGGAGGCTCCCAAAAATGTTACATTTCTAACGGAAACACTGAAGATCAACCAAAACTGACAACTGTTCAGCTTTGCTCAGACAAATATGGCTCTGTTTCTCGCAAGCATAAAGATGGAATGGAGCCCTCTACTGAACCAGGGCCCTCGAATACGGGTTCAGGAAAGTTTGAACACGCCAGGCCACAAATGGCAACTTTGCTAAATAAAAAAAAAGGTAAAACGAGGATCCGAATCCGAGGGCCAACATAAACTGTCCGTCTTGATGCCTACTAAAACTCACTGATATAACCATAACAAGACGAGAAAAAGACAGACCTTAAGATCCAAGGTCCCACTTAACAAGAAAATGGGCCCGAAGAACGGATTGACTAAGCCCCTCACAGTGGTAGCCTTGAACGACTTCTTCCGGAAGAAACTGGAGACGCGATGTAACTCACAGCAGGAGCTGTCGGATAGTGAAATTTTAGCGAATCTCTCCTACACAGAGACAGTTCAGAAAGACTTCACAGAAGACTCCACCTTAGCCCCCGCATACTCAGAGACTCCCACCTCTAAGTCTCAGGCTGATGTCACACCGCCACTTAAATGGCACTATACCAAAAAACTCATAACCACAGATGAAAACGAAGAACATCAAACCGGGAGGCCGTGCGACCTGGCGAAATCTCCCGTAAAAAGGGGAGACGTAACCATAAGTGCAGAAGTAGGATGGTCGAACCAAGGGCCACCTCACAGCTCAACTAGGAAATCGCCAATCCACTGCTGTCCAGCACTAGAGCTACAAAATGAGAGAATCAGAAGTCCAGAGGGATGAGGGCCTCAGGAGACCCTGGCTCTATCATCAACGACAAGAAATTCTTCAATACTAAACGAGCCTAAACAAAAAAGCCCTTTGCAGAACAACGATAAAGAATTAATAAATCCACCTGTACTGACCTACACTCCAATCCCAAATCGCCGACTGAGTGGAACTCAACACCCCTCATCGTTACATTTTTTCCAACAGAAGGTGGACTTAGTGACCATCAAGTCCACAGTAACGATAGCACTGGCACCTTTCAGCAAGTTGTACGAGAGCATCAATGATACTCTACGCGACCAGGTGTCAATGCTGGCATTGATGCACTCTAAACTGAACTACCTGGAAGGTTACATTACTGGATCTCAGGGTACATGGCCAGCCAGAACAGACTGTTCGCCAAGACCGGCTGAGCCCGGATTTTCACACCATACTTCCGAGCCACATGCACTTGATGAAGAAGACTGCAACCAACGGACAATCCAATCCAACGTACCTTCGGTAGTACTGTCTGATACCAAACATGAGGCAGTCAGTACGATACTTCAACAAGACGGAGCCCATGGTGATTCAACATCTGAGCCATCGGATGAGTCTCTTGATGCCATAATCGCAATAATAGAGGAGGAAGAAGAGCCCACACTGCCTGACAGTCTGAATGAGGTTACTGAAGAAGTTGGGAAACAAGTGCCTAATCCCTTTTCCTACATAAAGACAGCAGTTTGTACGAGGAGGTCGAATAAAGGTCTCGACACAAATTCCAAGGTCTTCACATATGGCATATTCAATCAACAAAAGTCGATTGCTTAGCGAAATCCTAAAAAAGATCATCTTACGTCAGCAGTGTCAGCAGGCTCACAAGTTCAGAAGAGACAGACAAAGGCCGTAGCCAGGAGGGATGGCCCCCTGTCTAAACCCAAGGAGGCGACCACCACGCAGCAGAACTGCATCAATGAAAAACACAAAAAATGTGAGAAGGAAACAAACCCGGTTCTCGTTGTGGAGGAGCAATCGGACTGGAGCATTCTTACAATCGACGAGACCGGGTTTTATAATAACCCAAGGAAAACACAGAAGAGAAAAGTGAAGGAAGTGACTGCGGGAACACTGAATAGCGAACCACCAAATCTATGATCTTTCCGGCTCACCGTCAAAGACTCCTGAGAAAACCCCAAAAATTCAAAATTTAGGTTGGCCGCTCCTGATAAAAAGAGACCTGATCCGGTGCATAGAGTAAGCTCAAATATCTGGACTAGACGCAGAATCTCACCTGTGCCTGACCACCCCCAGAAACAGGCGGTTAAAGTCGACCAAATAAAACCAAAGTCAACCAAGGAAACAGGCCAAAAGAATGCAGTAATATATCTTCAACAGACTCAGAGAAGAAGAACATTAAAACCGACAGAGGACCTGCACCGGAAATAGACCGGAAAATGGAATCCAAGCAAATTGTGAGTGACTGCATCTTAAGGCTGAAAAACATCAACTCAAAGTGGGGTGGTCTGGCCATGAACAGAACAAATATCATCAAAATTCTAACTCAAATACCAAGTTTGAGACATATTCAGAACAAGGATCTGTGGTTGGTGGAACCGAGTACGTCAGGAAGAACTGACTACTCTTACATCCATCTCAAGTCCAAAACCATTGAACTTGTCTTATTGAAGGAAACCGAAAGCTTGCTGGCACTAGGATTTGAATTACTGGAAATCACACGCTCAAACAAACAAGTAGTAGTTCTAAACATGCGGAAAAAGGAACATCGGGAAATAATTCCCACAAAGAAAGTAACCAGGAACAGCTATCAGATCGAAGCAAAAGGCCTCAGCGCCAGTCACAAAGTGACCAAGTATCAAGTAATCCCAGAGCGTCAGGAACAAACCAAATAGAGCTCTGGTCCTGGCCTTAAACTGACAAGAACTTGCGTCAAAAACATTAGCAACGACTACCGGAAGAGAAGAGCCAACACTTGCCAAACAGGAAAAAGGTGAATGACAAAAAAAATCCTCATTGAAGTTATTAAAACTAGGATGTTGGAATATGCGGGGTTTTGTGCACCTCACCAAAGCAACTGATGTCAACTTGGGCCACTTCGATATTCTCTGCTTACAGGAGACATGGCTGACCACAAAACATCAACTGGACGGATATGAAATAATCTTCACGACTGCTAAGAAAGGAGCGGCTAGGCGTCCCTCAGCCGGACTCATTACCGCGATCAGAGCCGGATCTGGTATTGATGTCTCCGAAATCCTGCCGTCGCCGTACTGGATCCGGCAATTAATACTCATGAGGAAGCACTCGTCTAGTGAACTGAAAGAGGGCACAATCCACTTAATAAACGTTTATTGGAATCCTGAGATGACAATGAAGGAGGATTTCACTATCGCCCTCCAAAAACTTCTGGAAGGAGCACAAGGAAAAATCTCGGACTACAGTACAATCATAAACGGCGACTTCAATGCTATATGCAAAGGGATCGGTCATTATCCGAAGTTGCCTGACCAAAAGTCCGGAGTGAGGAAAAGAGGGAAGCTCCTCGACGAGCTAATGGCAGCCAGGGACATGCACAACCTCTATTGGCATTGTTCTAAAATAAATCTCCAGATTCCGACGTGGCAAAGAGGAGTGTCATGATGCCTACCTCCAAGGAGCCAGGTCCGACCCAGCAACCCCAGAGGCAGGCATCATTCGCCCCCCAGGGAAGTGCCAGCGGGCCCAAGCTGGGGCACTTTGGACACAGTCCTGGCGCCTTAGGCGCCAAGCTCATGTTGGACCCCTGTCCTGGCGCCTTAGGCGCCAGGCTCATAAAGCTAGACATGTGTTCAAGTGATTTAATGTGCACTTACCTGATGCAGACCATGCTGCTACATCCAGGCCCTCCTGAGGCCTGAATAGAACTACTTTACCTGTGGGACTACTTTCCACCTGGGTGTGGTCGGGGAAGGATACATACCTGATCGGTAGAAGGATACATACCTGGAACTTCTTCCAAAGCTATTTAAACCACGCCCGATCAGCAACTCACGCTTCGCGTTGTTCTGCTCCTCGCAGCTGGATGCTCACCATGTAAGCTCCTGCATCTGGACTTCAGCCACGCCTGTCAGCATCCTGGGTCACCTGCAAAGGGAGATAAGAGAGAATTGGAGAGAAAGAAGACCTTACCTGCTAAAGCTGCATCACGGAGACATCACACCGACGATCCTGAAAGGGAAGACATCATTTTTAAAAGCATTTCGCTTCGATCGCTGCAGCGCTGCATTTCACTCACCTTTCCTGGGCACCTCCATCTTCAGCAGCGATCATCCGGATCCGCAGCCACTTCCCAGAGCCTAGAGAGAAAAAGACAAGAACACAAGGTGAGAGAAGGAAGGGAATAGGAAAAGCTCAGTTTTCCTTCTAAGACTTACCTGTTGGGTCATTCCCATTTCATTTCGGGTCCTGCCGCTTCCTGGCATTCCGGACCCCGGCCCCTATGGGGAAAAAAGCCAAAGACATTGAATGAGCGAATGCAAAGACATTACCCGAACGCTCATCCAGAATTTACCTGTCATTTACTGGAACTGCACGTTTCACTTCGGGTCGGCGCCATATCTCCGGCATTCCGAACCCCGGCCCCTAAGGGGAAAAAGACATAAGCGTTAGCGCTTGCTGCAATAAGAGAATGAACATTATTATTAAGCTTGAACTTTTGAACTTGCAACAGAACTCTTACAGCGCCTCACCTGAATAGTCAAGCTTATTTTGAACTCCCATCAAACCTCAATCCAGTGAAGTAACTGGGTTTCAACGCGCCCCTGCATCAGATGCAGGATGGAGAACTCATCCTTCCAGACCCTAAGGTGAGACTTCACGGGGAATCGTGGAAGGGTATCGTGGAGGGTTGGAAGGGCAAGGAGGCTTGAGCATTATTCCGTCAGTAGGTAATACTCCCTTTTCACGCACAGGGGAATATTCCTGCGAGCCAGAAAAGCCAGAGTAGAGGGGCCCTTCCTGTCCATCTTCAGAGTCCTGCGCTTCACCATTGAAGAAGCATCAGCACTCGAAGCCAGACCTGCGCCTCCGTGGGAATCAGGTGAGCGTGACAGAACGCGAAGCCTACCCACAATTTCCCACCCGGGCGCTATGGAGACTTCCGAGACAGATCAGCTGGCCCAGCTTTTAGGGGAATTACGGGCAGAAGTGCACTCAGCCCGCCAGGAGACTAACGCTCTCAAAAGAGAACTGATCCTATCCATGGAAAGAACAGATGACCTGGCCAAAAGGTTATTGCAGGCCCAGGCAGGGCACACTCCTTTACCTAATTCCGGAGGTACTTCCACATCAATGGGTTTGAATAACCCGGTACAAATCAATCTACCTGGACACATGCTTTTGGCCCTGCCTGAACGTTTTGCGGGGGATCCCAAGAAATATGCCGTCTTTATGAACCAATGTCGTTTACATTTTCTATGCAGACCCAGGGCCTTCCCTAACGACCAGACCAAGGTAGCCTTTATACTATCTTACCTCAGTGGCAGTGCTGCCGATTGGTCTATTCCATTGGTAAATCAGGATGATCCCATTCTCCAGGATTTTCAGGGCTTCCAGGCCAGCATGGAAAGATTGTTTGCTCGACACTCTCAAGACAGGCCCTTGATAACGAACTGCTATCTTTACAACAAGGTAATCAGGATCTCCTGTCCTACGTTGCCACCTTTAATAGACTGGTTGTGGAAACTGGATGGCCAGAAAACAAAAGGATCACATTGTTTCATCGAGGCCTGCGCGGAGAGCTTAAGGATGTTCTAGCTCAGATAGTAGATCCACCCCAGGTCTGCGCAGACTACATAGACTTGGTGGTTCAACTTGATTACAGACTTCAAAATAGAAAAGCAGATCGGTTCAAGTACGAAACCCGAGTACCGATCAAAACCCACGCTAACTCCAAGAGTACCGACGTATCCAAACCTATGTAAATCGGCGGTGTTAAAGTACCATTAACGCAGAAGGAACGAGGGAGAAGGCGGCAAATGCAACT
The DNA here is from genome assembly GCF_040938575.1 of Ambystoma mexicanum. NCBI lineage: Eukaryota > Metazoa > Chordata > Amphibia > Caudata > Ambystomatidae > Ambystoma > Ambystoma mexicanum. Next base: position 1,052,269,822 of record NC_090922.1, on the reverse strand, counting down.
TTGTCTGTATTGCGGGACTTCCGGTCACTTTCTTCGAAATTGTCCAGTTAAACCACCTAAGAAGGTGGTTGGAGCCACTAATAACGATTTATTGACACCTGATTCGGGAAACGACCTAGCCCGACAAGGTTAGGGGTCCGCTTGCCGAGCTTGAAAACAAACTCTTTGACCTCGCATTTTGTCATGCCAATGGTGCTCGTGGATACAAAACAGCCTCAGCAGTTGCATGCTATAAAAGCGTACATCGACAGTGGAGCTATTGGAAATTACATAGACCGTGAATTGGCTTCCAGGATTAAGCTCCCTCTCCGCCCGAAAGTAACCCAAGATGTCATTACTACAGTAGATGGAACCGAAATAGCCTCAGGGCCTGTAACGCATTCCACTGTTGAAATGACCCTGGTGGGTCAGGATGGACATCGGGAAGCAATCGTGTTTGATGTGATCAAGCCCCCACAATTTCAAGTAATTCTTGGAATTCCTTGGTTAGAAACACATAATCCCAGAATTGAATGGCGAGCAAAGAAGATAAGTTTTCCTGATTGTGAACCAACTTGTTATCCAAGAAATCTAGTTATGGGTCTAGCCTCAGCAACTTCCACCCCTGTACAGCTACCGTCAGAATACCAAGAATTCCAAGACGTTTTTCAGAAGGAACAGGCGAACACGTTACCTCCCCATCGGTCTTATGATTGCCAAATCGATCTGGTACCCAATGCTCAACTACCTTGTAGTAGGATTTATGCTCTTACGGAACCTGAGAACCAGCATTTGCGTCAGTATTTAGATCAGTACCTAGCCAATGGTTTTATTCGCCCTTCCAAGTCTCCTGTCTCCTCAGCTCTGTTCTTCGTGCCGAAAAAAGAGGGCGACCTTAGAACATGTATAGACTATCGCGCCCTAAATCAAATAACGATTAAGAATCGTTATCCTCTGCCCCTGATCCCTGAGCTTATCGACCAGGTGAAAGACGCTTGTGTGTACACCAAGTTAGATCTCCGAGGAGCTTATCACCTGGTGCGTATAAAAGAAGGCGACAAATGGAAGACTGCATTCCGCACCAAATTTGGGCTCTTCGAATATCAGGTGATGCCCTTCGGTTTGTGCAATGCACCTGCCGCCTTTCAGTACTTTATGAATGATGTTCTTCGGGAACATATCGATGTCTGTGTCATTGTTTACATTGACGACATCCTGGTGTACTCTTCTTCAGAATCCAATCACAGAAAACATGTTAGGGCAGTTCTTGAGAAATTGCGCCAGCACAGACTATTTGCAAAGCTCGAAAAATGCGCTTTTCATACCACAGAAGATGAGTTTCTCGGATTCATCCTGACACCTCAAGGAGTCCAAATGGACTCGCGAAAGGTGGATGCCATCCGCAAATGGCCATCTCCTAGCTCGGTGAAGGGAGTTCAGAGCATGCTCGGCTTCGCCAATTTCTATCGAAGATTCATCCTGGAATTTTCCCAAACAGTCCAAACCATCACAGCTCTCCTAAAAAAAAACAAACGCTTTGAATGGACTCTTGAAGCCGAACAAGCCTTTCAGGACCTGAAAACCAAATTCACCTCTGCACCTGTATTGAAGCACCCGCACCCAGATCTCCCTTACATTGTGGAAACCGACGCATCCAGTTCGGCCATGGGAGCTGTCCTGTCGCAAAGAGACCCAGAAACTAACCAACTACACCCTGTGGCCTTTTGGTCCAGGAAATGTTCTCCTCCTGAAATCAACTACGCAATTACCGACAAAGAGTTACTGGCTATCAAATCTGCTTTCAAGGCTTGGCGTCACTACCTTCTCGGGGCAAGACACACCATCACCGTAATTACGGACCACAGAAATTTACAGTATTTAAAGACGGCCAAAGCTCAATCTTCACGACAACTCCGATGGGCTCTATTCTTTGCAGAATTTGATTTTGTAATTACCTATCGCCCTGGCTGCAAGAATGGTAAAGCGGACGCCTTATCCCGGATTGGCATGGAAGAACCCAATTCGAGTTTAGAACCTGTGCCAATCATACCTGAACAAAGAATCTTAGGCCTAACTTCATTGCAAACTATTGAGGACATCCAAACGCAAGTAAAACAACTTCTAAACTCTTCAGCCTTACTGGAATGGAGTCAAAAGGGTCCTCATTACACCGTTAAGGATGATTTACCCTACTTCCAGGAGCGGTTGTTTCTGCCAAGTAAAGAATTGCAAGAACTTGTTATTGCCCATCATCATGAATCATTAATGGAAGGACACCCTGGTATCGCTAAAACGGAGGAAAAAATCAAACGCCACTTCTGGTGGCCTTCTTGGAGAAAAGACATAAAGTCTTTTGTATTGCTTGCGGAATTTGCGCCCAAAACAAGGGTCAAAAGAAAAGGCCAGCCGACCTACTTCAACCCTTGTATATTCCACCGGCACCATGGCACACCTTGTCAATGGACTTTATAACTGACCTGCCTCCTTGTGCTGGTTACAACACTATCCTTGTAATTGTGAATCTATTCTCCAAAATGGCCCACTTTATCCCTTTAAAAGGTTTGCCTTCAGCTTCCACCTTGGCCAAGGAATTTCTGGAGAATATAGTTTGCATACAAGGTTTCCCTTCCATATTAGTCTCGGATCGTGGAAGTCAATTTATGTCCCATTTTTGGAAGAAGTGTTGCCAACTAGCACAAATAGATGTGCGATTATCCACCAGCCACCACCCTCAGACCGACGGACAAACCGAGAGAACCAATCAGACTCTCGAGCAATATCTTCGGTGCATGTTACACCAATCCGAGTTAAATTGGAAAGACATCCTTTGGATCGCAGAATATGCATACAACAATTCAATGCATTCTGGAACCGGACAAACTCCTTTTTATACTTTGTATGGTCACCATCCTCGGACCTCTGACCTAGATCCACCTCTGACCCTGGAAATGCCCGCAGTAAATCATCTGCATTCCACAATAACCCGAGCCTTCAAAGAAGCTGCAACTCATTTACAGCAAGCCAAGAAAAAGTATAAAGAAAACGCTGATTTGCACCGAAGTTAAACTCCTCCTTACCAAGTAGGAGACCAGGTATGGCTAGCAACGAAACATTTACCCCTCAAGGGCCCGCGAACCTTCAATCCCAGATTCATAGGACCTTATCCCATCAAGGCTATAATCAATCCCGTGCCTTTAAACTGGATTTACCGTCTAACATGCGTATTCATCCAGTTTTTCATGCATCACCTTTGAAGCCAGTACAACCAGGGACCCGACTGTCCAAGCCTCCAGACCCAGTTCAAATTAAAGGGGAAATAGAATTCGAAGTTAAAGACATTTTAGACTCCAAGGTGTTAAAGTCAAAACTCTTCTATCTTGTTGACTGGAAGGGATATGGACCTCAGGAGAGATCGTGGGAGCCTAGTAACCATGTTCACGCACCTCGATTAATACAAAGTTTCCACCGAAGATTTCCGAACAAGCCAAAACCCCGGAGGGAACAACCTTTGGAGGGGCCTTGAGGGGGGGTACTGTCATGATGCCTACCTCCAAGGAGCCAGGTCCGACCCAGCAACCCCAGAGGCAGGCATCATTCCCCCCAGGGAAGTGCCAGCGGGCCCAAGCTTGGGCCCTTTGGATTAGGCGCCAGGCTCATGTTGGACCCCTGTCCTGGCGCCTTAGGCGCCAGGCTCATAAAGCTAGACATGTGTTCACTTGTTTCAATGTGCACTTACCTGATGCAGACCATGCTGCTACATCCAGGCCCTCTTGAGACCTGAATGGAACTGCTTTACCTGTGGGACTACTTTCCACCTGGGTGTGGTCGGGGAAGGATACATACCTGATCGGTGGAAGGATACATACCTGGAACTTCTTCCAAAGCTATTTAAACCACGCCCGATCAGCAACTCACGCTTCGCATTGTTCTGCTCCTCGCAGCTGTACGCTCACCGTGTCAGCTCCTGCATCTGGACTTCAGCCACGCCTGTCAGCATCCTGGGTCACCTGCAAAGGGAGATAAGAGAGAATTGGAGAGAAAGAAGACCTTACCTGCTAAAGCTGCATCACGGAGACATCACATCGACGATCCTGAAAGGGAAGACATCATTTTTAAAAGCATTTCGCTTCGATCGCTGCAGCGCTGCATTTCACTCACCTTTCCTGGGCACCTCCATCTTCAGCAGCGATCATCCGGATCCGCAGCCACTTCCCAGCGCCTCACCTGAATAGTCAAGCTTATTTTGAACTCCCATCAAACCTCAATCCAGTGAAGTAACTGGGTTTCAACGCTCCCCTGCATCAGAAGCAGGATGGAGAACTCATCCTTCCAGACCCTAAGGTGAGACTTCACGGGGAATCGTGGAAGGGTATCGTGGAGGGTTGGAAGGGAGTGGGAGGCTTGAGCATTATTCCGTCAGTAGGTAATACTCCCTTTTCACACACTGGGGAATATTCCTGCGAGCCAGAAAAGCCAGAGTAGAGGGGCCCTTCCTGTCCATCTTCAGAGTCCTCCGCTTCACCATTGAAGAAGCATCAGCACTCGAAGCCAGACCTGCGCCTCCGTGGGAATCAGGTGAGCGTGACAAGGAGATCAACAAGGGACGATTGACCATATATTTGTTTCAAGGGACATCCTGCCAGAGATCCACTCTTTTGAGATCACACCTACAGCCTTCAGCGATCATAACCTTCTTATTTTAGAAGGCTTGTCGTCAAGGATGTAACCGTCCATGTGCTCCTTGCCCCTCGAGACATCGGAGAGAGGCAAACGAGTTAAGATATCTGAAAAAGGCCTGCTGGAGATTGATGCTCAATACATCCGACTTCAAAACAAAACATGATTGATCTAAAAAGGAACGGGGAAAATCTGGGCTACACCCCCTTATTGACCAGGTTCCTGATGTCTACAGCAAAAAAAAACGCAGAAAAGTCACTCGCATTCATACAATAAAGATCTGGTAGAGAAAAGACAGTTGCACAGAAGGCTCAAGAAACTGTACCAAAAGTCACCATCCTCCGAAAATCGGGTAAATTGGTTAAAAGGCAGTGCAAAATTATAAGAGCTGGCTTTTGCATTACCGTCACAGATTATATCAGAACAATTCTGAACAAATGCTGTCTGCTATCTGCGGAAATAAGCCAAAAGAATTTTGGAACCTGATGAAAGGGACATTAAACAACACCAATGATAACATTCAGAACAACGTGGGGGAGGCCCGCTGGATGGACCACTTTTCTGAACTATTTGCACCAATACCGTCTGGGAACAGCATCCAATCATCCACCAGTATAAGGCATAAAGACAAAATCTCATGGAATATCCCAGACGATAAAGAGTCAATCCTCGTCAAACTCAAGAAACTGAACAACTCAAGGGCACCCGGGCCTGATGGCATCAGCAACCTGGAACTTAAAAAACACCCGGAGCTGTGGGCCAGTATCATGAGCAAGCTTTTTTCAAATTGTAACCTCACTAAAGAAATTCCGTCACCTTGGAAAAAAGCAATTATTGTTCCAATATTTAAGAGGGGTGCAACTGATGATCCGAATCAGTACAGGCCGATTGCCCTCTTAGACGTGATGGGGAAGGTATTTGCGTCCCTAGCCTTGGATGCTTTCCAGAACTGGACTCGTTCTACTCACCTTGCGGACCCCTTCCAGAATGGTTTCATTAGAAACTCTGGAACTACTACCAACATCCTCCTCCTGAGCTCCCTGAAGGCCAAAGTTCTACAAGGAGGCCTTCCCATCTATGTGGCCTTTATTGACCTGGTCCAAGCCTTTGACCAGGTCAATAGACAGTGCCTCTGGGCAAACTTGGAAGCAAACGGTTGTCCGAATTCAATTTTGGAACCCATAAAGGCTTTACATCAAGGGACCTCCATACGAGCACGGCTCAGTGCAGACGGTCGTCTGTCTGATGAAATTGAAACATCATGAGGTGTAAAGCAGGGTTGCCCCTTGGCTCCCTCTTTATATAACTCTTACATTGCAGACTACGGGGAGTGAAGTAAAACGGTTAGACATTTTCCACCATCATTGGGAGGATCCAAGATTGAGCGTTTATTGTACGCCGATGATATCATTTTGATGGACCCGACTCCCATTGGCTTGCAACGCCAATTGGATAACTTGGTATCATATATGACAGAGAACAATTTACGGCTAAACAATGATAAAACCAAAGTTCTCATCTTGGGACGTCCCTCAAAGAGGAAATTTAAGCTTTACTGGCACTGTGAAGGAAAAACATTGGAAACAGTCCTAGCGTTCAAATACCTTGGAATCACGATCAGTAACGACAGGGATGAAAAGACCATGCAAGAAACACTCTGGTCGAAACTGAAGAACCTTACAGCGCAAGCAAAGGCTGTGGATAGGAAGCATGGTAGATTCTCGACCATCCCCATTCTGAGATTCTTCAAGGCTAAGGTGGTCCCTGCCCTGATATATGGCATGGACGTAATGCCTTTGGCTCCGAATTCCATCTAGGAGAAATACAAAAGTTACTTCTGGCGCAGCGTACTAGGCCTTGCGACATCCACACCAATAGCATTGATAAGAAGAGAACTCTGTACATCATCTCTCTTGGCAATAAAAATGAGAGCTACTCTCATGCTATACTGCAAAATTATCAACACGCCAGAAGCTAGAGTCCTGGACCTCATACGAAAGGAAGTCATAGGTGGTGACAACTGGATGCTTTCAAGATGGGAACAACTCAATCTATTGATCCTGAAAGAACTGGACGTGTCAGTGTAAAAACTGATTCAAAATCCTAACAGAGTATCGAAAAAATTGTTCGAAGCTGACTGGATCCACACGCAGGAAGTGGCCAATAACTATTCTCTGACGGCAAGTTTGCCAAGTGCCCAGATGAAGCTTAACGCGGTGCGAGGATACCTCCATAAATTCCCAGACAAGAGGCTTAGTCGAATGTTCTTACGGTTTAAACTAAACCAATTGAAAACTTACGAAATCCTGGAAATCCGTAATCAAGTGTAAATGAACACATGTCGTTTCTGTAAATCACAGAACAATATAGAAACTACAAAACACTTGATAATTGAATGTCCAGGGCTTGTGACTGAAAGACACCGCTTTCTTATGGACCCATTGAAGAATCATTCCACCCTAGATCTGGAAAATCTTTGGGCACTATTGACTAACGGGAATAACAAGCGATGTGTCATAGGAGTGACTCTGTTTCTCAAGGCACTGAATTTGTAACAGAAGGACCCTGAACCGGCTGAAGCTTTGCTCGTTCTTTCACGATGAGTCTCAGGGCTAAAGATAAAGATAAAGCAAGGAACTGAATCATATTAGGCTGTAAACATGAGTTTACAAGCATTTCTTTTTTTGTAAAAATTGTAATACAATTAAATCAAAAATAAAAAAAAATAATAAAAAAAAAATAACGCATTTTTATTATTGGGTGTTGCCTCCGCACATACGTGCATCTACAATTTTGCATTTTGAGGCCTATGGAGTGTTGCATATGCAATATTTCTCTTTTGTGGTGCCCCTGCATATAGCGTACAGTTTTATTCACCTTTCGGAAGCTTTCTGGGTATCGTGTATGTCATTTTTCTCTTTTGTGGTGCCTCTGAGTATTGGATGCTGCTTTCTTCACCTTTTGGAATCTTTCTGGGTAACACATACACAGCTTTATTCTTTTGGGGTGCCTCTGCATATCACATACCGCTTTTTATAACTTTTGGAAGCGTTCTGGATATTGCGCATGCAATTTTGCTCTTTTGGGGTGCCTCTGCGTATCGCGTATGCATATTTTTGCTTTTGGGGTACACACATCACATAGACTGTTCCCTTCCTTATTTTGCCCAGAACAATACCTTGGTGTTCCTTCCATTTCTCCTTTACATCTGAAACATTAGTGGAAAGGCCCCAAAAGAGAATGGGAGTAGACAGGGTCGGGACATGGTGAGGACACATCTGCCCCAGCCACAGGAGGACGCAGTGGGTCTCAGCCCACAGGTGACCTGGCACTAGGACATCAATGTGTTTGCAGCCAGACCGGTGCCACAGTACCACCTAGGGCCACTAGGGCCAAGAAGGGACGCTCTGTACAAAAGGACGAGGCTCCAACCCAAGACACGGCACAGGAGACAGGTCCACAGAGGAAGAGGTGCTTCACTGATGAGGAGCTCCAGGTCCTTGTTGACTATGTGACCAATCACCCACGTGAGATCTTCCTGTATGTAGGGAGCACGTTTACAACTGGACAATGATTGGTGTATTGGAAGCGTGTCACTGACCTCACAAATGTCCTAGGTTTGGAGAGGTGCAATGCTGAACAGGTCCAGAAGTGGTGGAATGATCTCACATGGAGGACCAAGTATAAGCTCAGTGCCAACTTGGCCTCTACACTGGCCACTGGAGGGGGGCCAGCAGAGGAGCTGACTCCAATCAAAGAGGCCATGAGTCAACTCATCAGCATTGACCAGGTGTAAGGCGTGGGAGGCGTGGAGACCCTTCAGGACACATCTGGTGAGTGGCATTTGTGTGCATCGCATGTGTGTACAATCATGACTGACCTACCCATATTTGTGTAGCAATACAGCTTGCTGCAGTTGTAAGCCATGCTTGGGAAATGTATGTTTGCTACCATGTACACCTCTATCATATGGCCTCTCATTCAGTGATTTTCCTGTGTGGTCACAGGTGTGGTATATGTTAGCGTGACTTTTCGCATTGCTGTCTGCTGGCTCAAATAGCTCATATAGCCGTGCCAGTACTTACATGCAGGGTTTGAACGTTTGACAGATGTGCAAATTGCAATACCCCATGATGTGCACCCCTGACAGACTCACGTCCCCCACAGGGCACAACTCTGAGTCACGCCAAATAATGTCACATCCACATATATCATTCATTGACACAGTTCTGGTGCCTGTCTGCATTGCATGTCATGTAGGTGCATGGTTGATTTAGAAATGAGTTCATATAGTTCAAAATAGTACCACCTACCTGACATCATAGACCTGTATGAATCCATCAGTCGATGTTTGACAGACACATGCCCCTACCCTTGCTTTATTGTGTATGCCACGTCAGTATGTCTATGTGTCAAGTAACAGCATGAACTGGACCAGGGGTCGGGTGGTGCTGCATGTCAGCAAATACCATATATCTGTGACTTACAGCTCACAGTGTGCCAAGCCACAATTTCAGATGCATGGGTGTCCTGCCCTTTTGTGTCTGCCTGCCCTTTGATGCACATGTGCATGTTTTTAAGGGCACACATGACAACAAATGTCAATCTCTGTCCATGTGAAGGTGATGATGCAGCAGATACAGGAGCAGGAGGAAGAAGAGGTGGTGGTACATCGGTCCAACCGTTGAGTCTGTGGTGTACTGCACAATGGAAATCCACAGGTGCTACATGCCATTATCAGTCGTACTCCAGCCTCTTCGGGCTCTTCTGACTCTGCTGATTCAGATGCAGAACCAGAAGTGGATGACTCACTGAGGGAGAAGGTGAGTTGGCCAAATGGCAAGTGAGATTGTGCCATTGGATCTGCGGCAGTGTAGATGCCTTCATAAGGCCAGTTAGTGGTGGGCTCCACGTCTGCAGTGCTAATGGATGCAATGCCACCCTACCCTGAGTTGGTGTCAGGTTCTGGGGCTGATGTCCAATGGAGGGATGCAGACCTGCAGCCAACAACAGGGGAACTGCAGCAACGGGCCTCGTCCCTTGCATCACACCACCATGGACATGTGTATGCTCCAGTGTGAGAGCAGCAAATGTTGCGTCCCACCATCCAGCATGGCAATGTCTTGGATAGAATTGCAGAGTGCATGGATCAACTGGCCGCGAACATGACCCCACCAGCGGCCCGGGATGAGCAACGGCTGCAGATCATGCGGTCGTCAAGCCACTCCCACAGACTGGTCATAGAGGCCAACATCAAGGGCTGACGGGCTGATCTGAGGTGTCTGCAGCAGTCCCTGCATGCGGATTCTAGGATACATAGAGAGGCCCTGAGGCGTGAGATGTTGGCATCTTGTACATTAAATTGCTGTGAGATGGAGAGCTTGAGGACTATACTGCATGATGAACTCTCAGCCACAAGTACATAGGTCCATGAGGAGATGGATGCCTTGAGGAAAACACTGTCCCAGCAACTCCATGCATCACAAGAGAGCGTGCATCCAGACTCTGTAGCCATTCCTGATGAAGTGGATCATGACCTCACTGCCATTGGTATGCTGGTGCATTCATCTGTGTCCCGGCTGGTCCTGGCCAATGAAAATCAGGCCTTGGTACTGCATGAATTGGAACCACCACCACACCCACCTGCAGATCAGCCACAGGATGGGGGTCCAGCACACCAATGCCTCCCCAACTACTATTGCTGTGATATCCCTGAGCCCATGGACTTTTAGTTTTTTGTTTCAATTTTTATTTGTGATCCACTCAAGTGGATATTGACATGCACCCTCCCCGTCACCCCTCCAGGGGGGCATTTTGTTTACCCCCAGTCCAGGATGGACCTTTTCTTTTTTTACCTGACGGGTGTGGTCTGTTTTTTTGTTTTTTTGACCCCTTGATTGGGATGGACCAATTTTTCTTATTTTTTAATACCCCTGTACAGGATAGAGGCATGTGTTGTTTTTTCCCCAATCCAAGATGGCTTTTCTTTTCTTGAGAGGCATGCTGTTGCCATTGCAAACGAACAATGAGTGCAGAACTGGAGATGAAGCCATGCACAGTGGTATCAACTGCCATGGTGGCCTTGAGAACAACAGGATGACATGGGCAGGTAACAATGTGTTGATTGACTTTTTCCACATATATTATGGATGCATGATTTGCTACTGACTGGTGAGATAGAATATCTCATGTTGTTGCAGTGATCCTGATTAATTCAGTGACTGGACTCCCTGAGAGGTCCACCCGGCACCCGTCCCTAGTCCCCATGCCCTCTGCCAGCCACTGGCCCTCCTTTCACAAATGTGGAGGTACAGTTTCTAATGAAGGAGATGAGGGAATTCCATCAGGGCAGCTCTGTCAGCAAGGAAGTATGAGCACAGTTTCTTGTGTTATCTGTATTAGTCATCACCACAATATGTGCATGCATTATCACCTATTTTCTTTCTGGGGTGTAATGCTTGAGTCGCAGTAAATGACAGTGCAGATGTGTATTTGTACACATGCATGTGGTCCATCGTCCACTCCACCCATCTGCTGTGCATCTGTTGTTTCTGTAGGTGTTGCCAATGCACCCTGCAATCCACGCTCACTTACTGGGACAGTCATGTCCAGGGTGTGTGATCTGCTGGAGGGTGATTGAACAGCTGCATATTGTCCTCATGCCTATTTACAGTGGTGTCCAATGGGGGAGGTTGGTTGGTGCAGGGTATGGGGATGTGGGTGGAGACACTTATTTGTGGGGATGTTGCATACATTGGTCTCTTTTTGGTTTACATGTCATGGTGGGTTCTGCATGTTGTTTCTGTGATGGGAAGCTGCTGATTGACCTTTCATAGGTGGACTTAGTTTTCAAGTCTGCCCTTATCCATCACCCACTTTTGTCCTCCCCAACCCCGACATGTGCTAGTTTTCCATCTTTGTGATTTCCAGGCTCTCTGACCATGATCCTTTTTCTTCATGAGTTCCTGTGTCTGCCTTCCTCACTTGCCCTTCTCTCTGCTCTCACCCACTATAATGTTCTGCATATCTCTCCTCACCTTCCTGCCAGCCAGTCTTCGCCTTGCACCACAATTCCTCTATCCCTCTCTCTCACTCCACTCCACTGCTATACATTCATCACTCAGTGTTCTGTCTCACTCTTGCCCTCTGTCATCCTTCTCATCCGCTACCACACTTGTACATCCACTCCCTATGCTTCACCTACTCAGTTGGAGTCCTTTTCCTCCCCTGCATGAATGGGTAACCCAAAGGCACACATGACACCTGACAGTCGGTGTGCAGGGCTTGTATGCTTGCAATCAATGTCCCCACTCTGGCAGAAGCCCGTGAGTGACTGACACCTGTTTCCATGGTGCATGTTGTGTTGTGCCTGGGATCTGTTTGCTTCCCTGCCAGTAATTTCTCTGTTGGTGAGTTTTTCTGTTGGTATGTTGATAGTTGAGGACGCTTGGTTTTTTGTACTTTCGGACATTGACACTGGATGATCAATGGCTATTTCCTTGTCCCATATGGGAGTTGACATGTCTGTCCAGTATCTTTACATTGATTCAATGCATGTCTTTGCAATTTCAAAATGTTGTTTCAAGTAGGATGCTGTGGATGCCAGACAGGTGGGTACCTTGTGCAGGTAAGTAAAATGCACTCACAGTGGCACTTGTGGTGTTGTTGGTGGCAGGGAGTCTGGCACTGTGTGGGGTGTATTTTGTGTTACGTTGTACTGAGGTGAGCAGGTCTGGCATCATGGGTGCGGGAACACATGGTGACGGTAGGCTGGTGGTTGTATGCATGCAGATTTTGCATGACAATCAGGGGGGGCACCAGTTGTGGGGGGGTGTTGTGAGGGAGGATGTCAATGTAGGGTATTTATGGGTGAGATGTCATGTGGGTGGCCCATCTGGCTGCATGGGTGTTGGGAGTCTAGTAAGTGATTGCAGTTTTTGCATGTGTGTTGCCTGCCACGTGGCTTCCCATTCACTCAGCTGTTCATGTCATGTCTACCCACAGTGCCAGACCACTCTTGCTACCTCTGCCCCTTTTGGGTGTGGTGTCCCAAGACAAATCCACACACAGCATAGCATTCTAGGCCATTTGGAGGATGCCATATTCACTGCAGATACAAGGCACACGCCATTTGCCGGTTGTTGTTGTTTGCCATGAGGACATGTTCCATGCACGGCACACCAGCAGATATTTTGCTGCCTGTTGATTGCTGCTCAGTGCATCTCAATGATCCATTCAGGTCAAGCACATAGGTCCCGGTTCAGTGCAGTACCTGTTAACTCTGCCTTTCCTAACTCTTGCCTGTTCCCTACTCTCTTTTGAGTGGCAGTCTCCTTGGCCTCCTTTTCTTATTCCTTTATCTTGCATGCTTGTCTCTTTTATGCCAGTTGCCTGTGTGACTTGCCTTCCTGTTGCCTCTTTAACCAGCTGCCTTGTGCCGGATCCTGTCTTGTGAGGTGAGATGTGCATTGTTCTTACAGTGCACTTGCATTTCTCAAAGGCTGCATGACTACTTTTATGTGGATTTGTATTGTGAGCATCATTGTTGTCACAGAATAGGGTGGCCACTACATATGTATATTGTTGTGTGACATGCATAGGGTGGCCAGAGCAGTACTGACATATGTTACTTGCTGTTTTCCATTTTGTGATGTGCCTTCCTACTTGTGTTCTCCTGTGTGTTGGCGGGGGTCTACATGCACAATAGTTGGTGGTGTGCATGTGCCAGTGGTCAGGGACTTTGTTGCCTGTGTTGTGTGCTTTGCTGTGGACAATGTAGGGTAACCTCACAACTGACAGACATTGAATTAACAGCCCACTAGTGAGAAAAGGCTAGGTGCACCCTTTCTGTGGAAGAGCAAGAGCTTTGTCTTGTATGCAAATTAGGGAAATTGTGACAGGGTATTATTAGTCCACTGCCACTAAGCTCTCTGTCTTTATCAAAGTAAGCAGCACGCTATAACCATGTAAGTCGTCATGTGTAAAGCATTTCATGTACAGTGTTCTGCCACCACCCTAATTGACTACACCTATTTACATGCTTATTTTCACATATTTTCCATTCTCACATTGGCCGTCTCCCAATGGCTGTCTCGTCTTATCCTATTATCTTTTCCTACAACTTCTTCACACATGGGTGACAGTCTCTTCACTTTGGATCACTGTGAAATGATTGGTTAGGCTTTTAATTACTCCACCATATCTTGGGGTCTAACCACATGATGTGCACCTGGCCCTCAACTTGAATAGGGCAACACACATTAGTGCCATTGAGTTTCATACTGAAAGTTTATTGAAAACTGTAAACAAAGGAAACATTGCTCAATAAAAGTATCACCATGCACATTGGTGTCCAGAACTGCTTTATGGGAAGGCAACACTCTGTGAGCCATCAGAAAATGGTCCTTTTGCACACAACTTGAAGCATTTCTATCAGTGATGAATGATGACACGTCAACATGTTCAATGTGCAAGCCAGGTACGTCATAAGTACTTTTCCACATGAAAAACCCCTTCGCTACCTCAGAACTATGGTCAACATGACACAACCGAACATCACAAAACTGTTCAATTAAATTAAGTAACCAAACGTTGAAAAAACCTTTGGCAATATGTTTTGAGTTACTGCTCTTTCTTAACATGCTTACGCCTACTCTCTCTGTGTTGTACTTGGCAGTACAACCTCATGTGCATCATTGCTGTTAGAAATGCTAGACGCACTGACCGATAACATTGCTGGATTGGCTTTAGGCGAAACTGGCACAGCCATGCTGGCAGTCAATAGAGAGTACTCCTTTTCCTGCACTTTTAATAGATTGGTCAGAGTTTGCAGGCACAATGCATTCTTTAACAGTGGCACTGCATATTTGTACTGCCTCCAATAAAGCATTCATGATTTCTGTGTTTTGTTTTTGCATTTATATGTGCATTTCGGTGTGCTCATGTTTCGTTGTATGTCATTCAAGGCATCAGCGACACAACACATACCATATCCGCATTTGCAACTGAATTCCCCTTCTTAAGGGTACACACCTGAATCTTCAAGTAACCACGCATTTGCAGGTGTGCTGCAGTTTGTTTTTCTGTGGTGGCAAGAAGACAGCAATAGCTGTCTGTGGCCAGACCTGCTGTTCTTCCACTGGGCTCCTCCAGCGTCAGTGATGGCTGGTTGAGCAGGCTGTCTTCCACAAATGAGTGCTCCATAGCTACAGCCTCCACTTCATCGGTCATGTTGCCTGAATTGTTCTCATTCTCATTATTTAACGAAAGTGCTGGCGAAATTTTCCATTGCACCCGTTGTCTACACAAAAAGGCGCAGTGCAGGGGGTGCACTGTCATGCACTCCGTGGATGCCCAGGACCACTTAAGAATAGTTGTGGACCCTGGTCGTCGAGATTTGGGGCAGTGAAGCATGCTCTTTAGCAAACTCATTGTGCCAACATACGAATTGTGCTCTCAGTCACATGTTAGGTTTGGCTGGGTCAACTCTTCTTCATTCAGAGGTTGATGCATAAAGTATTAGGTATTACTGAGTTTTTTTGTATGACAGTTTAGGGACTTCATAACAGTTTAGGGACTTCATAACAGTTTAGGGACTTCATAACAGGCCTGGGCCTCTGAAAAGCCTGCATGACTGGGGAAGATTCAGTCATGCATTAGGTGTGAAGGGTGTCTCATTCTGCTGAGTTTGGTTCCATGATTATAAGTATCTTGTAACAAGGATAATCCAATGTGGCATGAAAATAACCTGGAAAAGACCAGTCGGGCTGAGGCAGAGTCAGTCACATGCCGAGCACTTGTGACGCAGAATTTTATTCCTCTGACACTGCAAAAATGAATACTATTTAATAGGATAGTATTGCAATGTTAGGAGCTCTGTACCTGGGGGGGAAAGAACAACCGTTACTAGCTAGCATAGCTCATCAATTGAGCCAAAGAAAGACGCACCCTATTCACAAAGGGGTTTGCAATGTGTGCATCAAAGATGCACACATTCAGAGGGCCTTTTCGAATAGGGCACATAGATGAGTACATTTAGATGCCCCCTTTCACAATCTTTGTGCATTTGTGCAATAAAGGTGTGTTTCTGTACTTTTTAATGCACATCCTAAATTCACAATTGGGAGGGACTTTACAATGTACAGAAAACAAGCAAATTCATAGCCATTTATTTGGAACAGGTACATTGGATGTGCAATGCTAAATGAGTTCTGATCTTTCGTGTGCTTTTTACATGATGCAACAGCACTGTGTACTACCCCACAAACAGAGATAGAACTTTTGTTTTTATTTTTTTATAAATTCCACTGAGAAAGGCCCGTTCAGGAGCATGTGGGCGATGGAAGCCTGTCATGCGTTAGTTTTTAGAAAGCACCATTAATACTAATGTATGCAAGGTGCTGGCCAACCCATGTTGTATACTGTAACACAGCAAGCTGGTAACTCACATGTCACTTTTGTGAATAAGGTGACCTGTGCATTTCTCAAAGTATTACAACAACAAAAAAAGCACAGTGCATATTTTATGGTATTTTAAACATGCTCTTTTGATTAAGTTCACCAAGTTAAAAGACTGCATAACACAACGGCAGGTTTTCACAAATGAAAAATTTCTACTCCAGTAAAGCATAATGCACAGAAAAAAATGACCTTCTTCAAGATTAAATTTGCAATCCTCATTCTGTAATTAGGTCCCATTTTATATTTACAGTGGATTCAGTTTACCATTGTAGATGTCGATTATGGATTAAGTGGTGTATACCGAAGAGCCCTTGATTGTGTGCCCTTGATTCTTCACATCTGCTGCGCTGTACACCCCTTCACACACATGAGGTACACTCAACTCCCGGTTATCACCCCCTTGTCAGGTAGGAACAAGTTGTTTTGCCCCTGAGATTGGGAATTATTATGCATTGTCTTCATCCGCATAAAAATTAACCATGGTCACATGTAATACAATGGGCCTCATTACGAGTTTGGCAGTAGCCGTGCCCAAAACTCGCTACTGGCCCCAGCACCCGTGAATGAATGAGATGAATGGGCCGGTAATTGCCCATTCACGGGTGCCAGTATGGCCGGCCTATGGGGCAGAATGGGAGTCGGGAGCATGGATTCTGCTCACGGGTGCTGGTCTGCACGCCAGGTCAGCGTGCAGTCCAGGATCGGCAAGCAGAACTCGTAATGTGGCGGAGAGGTAACAACGGCACTATTAGCACTTCCGGCAGAGTTGTTGCCTTTCCGCCACATTCGCAATGAGGCCCAATATGTCATTGATAACGACTGCATGGTTGCTAGTGTGAGTTGTGTAGCAGATCAATTATTGCACACAATATTTTACAGTTTTCTCGCCCAGACCAGTGCACAGGAATGCTGCTCCGTTAGTCATTGGGTGGTGTGGCAGCCTGTGGAAGCACTCATTTGAAAATAGGGTGTTATGCATTAAAGCATCATAGGTATACATTATCTGATAGTCATAGTGCATATGTACCATCGAATGGGAAATGACGCAGTGGAAGGATGAATTTGGCATGGAGCACTTTATTATTATTAGTAGTATTAATAATAATAACATTATGTAGGCAGACATTAACTAATTGGGCGGGCGTTGGCAGTTTGGAACTCAGGCTACCCTTTCTTTTTCTGCCATCCCCAATCACTGGAAACAATATCTGACTTTAGCCTATTATATATCCTTTAAATACATCAATATGCTGCGGGTCACTGGATAATTTGCCGTTCGTTACAAGTATCCTTTACACCCAGGCACGATACAAATACAATCATAATGCGTGTTCGTCCTTGCACACATTCCAAAAAGTTAGGCTTCAATACCCAGCAGTCCATTTCCTTGAAACGCTCTTGCGAAATGTTCCACACAAGTTACTTTCCTAATGTTCGCCCTTTCACAACTCTGCCATAAGAGCCTGCCTTTCATGCTGTGTGTTTCGGGGAATTGTGAAATGTATGCAATGACTAAAATAACTCGCATTGTAAAGGCACACGTAATTACCCTGGAGAGATCTCAATTCCATTAAAGTGACAATTGTCGCTCTTGGCCTCCCTTAGTTTCCATAAATACAATGTTTATGTAAGAAAATGTAACAACTGTCATCTGATGGTTACACAAAAGCTTAACATGCAATTATACGAAATGTCATTATCTAAAGAACTCTACATTAAATCATACTTACACGCATATAATTGCAATGACGTACATATCGCGAGCGTATTTTGGGAATCATTGGCACTAATCTCTGTAGGATGATTAAAAAATAATACCATCTGTCAAGAACTGTCCGATCAAATGATTCAACCCTAAGGCTAATACTGATCCTTCCTTACCGTCTAATGTCATCGAATGACTCTTGGACAGTATTATCCAAACTGTGTGGAGTGGGTACTGTGCAGATTGCCTTGGTGCATGCCGCACCAGGACATGCAAAGCAGTGGTGCCAGGGAACAGCACATGAACACTTTGCTGGCAGGCCCATGTTTACTTCTGACACAAACCTTTGAGTAGTAACATTTTAGAGGATTTTGGGGCATGGGGCACAGACATAGTTCCGACCACCCCCAAAACTAAAACACGTATTGTCAACAGTTTGGGCTTTTGTGTAGGCATGGGAAAGACACTTACCAGGCACTGCCCTACTGGTATTAACTGGCCATTAATGTTAGCAGGTTTAAAATGGTGTGAGTACCTGGGCATCTAATTGCTGTGCATGACAAATGTCTAATGCTTATACACACGACAAAACTGTTGGCTTTGCCAATGATTGTTTTTAACAGGACTTCAGTGAAGGACATACATATGCTTATACATCAAGTGGATGGAGGCAGTCTTGGTTTACACATTGTACTACACCAGTAGTTGTTTACAGCTGCAATTAAGTCATTAACTCTCAGAAGACTGCTTTGAAAAAAACTGGAAAGCACTTTGAGTGCAAAGTTTGATAGTAAGGCTTGATTAAAGTGACCTCAAAGAGTTCCTATGAGGAGGTACTTTGAGCAGAGAGGGGCTGGAACTGGGTGGAATGGCCATAGGGATTAGCAGGACCATGGACAGTCAATGGGAGGAAAAATAACCAAACAACACCTTTAAGCTTTGTGTGCATTCTCCTATGATGCCATTTCTCCTGATCTCTACCCTCATGCAATAGTTTTGGCTTATAGATGGATCTGCCACCTAATAACCCCAACTAAAAATGAATGGATCCAAGAATCTCTGGTTGATCCCACAACATGTGCTAGCAGGGATCAAAAAGCATGGTAACTAACCTAAAGTCCCTTTACCCGTTAACCCACAATGGAATCAGAATAAGAGGCATTTCATAAACAACATCAGCAGAACACAATGAGGGCACTTGTATTTTTTTTTGTAGGCAGGCTTGGCCGGCCCTCCTCACAAGGCCCACTCCTAAGGCCCTGTCTACCGCTGTCCACCGCGGTATGCCGAATTGCCGGCCCCGCCGTGAGTGTCTGTGTGCCCCCCGCCCCTCCTTGAGTGTCTGTGCACCCTGCCGCCCCTCCGTGAGTGTCTGTGTGCTCCCCCGCCCCTCCTTGAGGGTCTGTTTGCCCCCACCGCCCGCCGCAGTGTCTGTGTGCCCCCCCGCCCCTCCTTGAGTGTCTGTGCGTCCCCCCCACCCCACCGTAGTGTCTGTATGCCCCCCCGCCCCGCCGTGTGTGTCTGTGTGCCCCCCTGCCCCTCCGTGAGTGTCTGTGTGCCCCCCGCCCCTCCGTGAGTGTCTGTGTGCCCCCCCGCCCCTCCTTGAGCAGAGAGGGGCTGGAACTGGGTGGAATGGCCCCTGCCCCTCCTTGAGCAGAGAGGGGCTGGAACTGGGTGGGATGGCCATAGGGATTAGCAGGACCATGGACAGTCAATGGGAGGAAAAATAACCAAACAACACCTTTAAGCTTTGTGTCCATCCTCCTATGATGCCATTTCTCCCGATCTCTACCCTCATGCAATAGTTTTGGCTTATAGATGGATCTGCCACCTAATAACCCCAACTAAAAATGAATGGATCCAAGAATCTCTGGTTGATCCCACAACATGTGCTAGCAGGGATCAAAAAGCATGGTAACTAACCTAAAGTCCCTTTACCCGTTAACCCACAATGGAATCAGAATAAGAGGCATTTCATAAACAACATCAGCAGAACACAATGAGGGCACTTGTATTTTTTTTTGTAGGCAGGCTTGGCCGGCCCTCCTCACAAGGCCCACTCCTAAGGCCCTGTCTACCGCTGTCAACCGCGGTACGCCGGATTGCCGGCCCCGCCGTGAGTGTCTGTGTGCCCCCCCGCCCCTCCTTGAGTGTCTGTGCACCCTCCCGCCCCTCCGTGAGTGTCTGTGTGCCCCCCCGCCCCTCCTTGAGGGTCTGTGTGCCCCCACCGCCCCGCCGCAGTGTCTGTGCGCCCCCCCGCCCCTCCTTGAGTGTCTGTGCGTCCCCCCCGCCCCACCGTAGTGTCTGTATGCCCCCCCCGCCCCGCCGTGTGTGTCTGTGTGCCCTCCTGCCCCTCCGTGAGTGTCTGTGTGCCCCCCGCCTCTCCGTGAGTGTCTGTGTGCCCCCCTGCCCCTCCTTGAGCAGAGAGGGGCTGGAACTGGGTGGAATGGCCATAGGGATTAGCAGGACCATGGACAGTCAATGGGAGGAAAAATAACCAAACAACACCTTTAAGCTTTGTGTCCATCCTCCTATGATGCCATTTCTCCCGATCTCTACCCTCATGCAATAGTTTTGGCTTATAGATGGATCTGCCACCTAATAACCCCAACTAAAAATGAATGGATCCAAGAATCTCTGGTTGATCCCACAACATGTGCTAGCAGGGATCAAACAGCATGGTAACTAACCTAAAGTCCCTTTACCCGTTAACCCACAATGGAATCAGAATAAGAGGCATTTCATAAACAACATCAGCAGAACACAATGAGGGCACTTGTATTTTTTTTTGTAGGCAGGCTTGGCCGGCCCTCCTCACAAGGCCCACTCCTAAGGCCCTGTCTACCGCTGTCCACCGCGATACGCCGGATTGCCGGCCCCGCCGTGAGTGTCTGTGTGCCCCCCCGCCCCTCCTTGAGTGTCTCTGCGCCCTCCCGCCCCTCCGTGAGTGTCTGTGTGCCCCCCCGCCCCTCCTTGAGGGTCTGTGTGCCCCCACCGCCCCGCTGTAGTGTCTGTGCGCCCCCCGCCCCTCCTTGAATGTCTGTGCATCCCCCCCACCCCACCGTAGTGTCTGTGTGCCCCCCCGCCCCGCTGTGAGTGTCTGTGTGCCCCCCTGACCCTCTGTGAGTGTCTGTGTGCCCCCCACCCCTCTGTGAGTGTCTGTGTGCCCCCCACCCCTCCTTGAGGGTCTGTGTGCCCCCCCACCCCGCCGTAGTGTCTGTGCGCCCCCCCGCCCCCTTCTTGAGTGTCTCCACCCTGCTTGCTCCCCCCCTCTTTTGCTCTGCATTTCACCCCCCTTCCTGCCCCCTTCCCTTCCCCCCTCCTCACTTCCATCCTCTTCCACTTCCTTCTTACTCCCCCCTTCTATATTTTCCCTCCTCTCAGTCTTCCCCCTCTTAGCACTTACTCCTATCATCTGTTCCGTGACTCTTGATAGCAGCTTGTATGTCCCCCTCCTCCCCCCTTGTTCTCTCCCTCCCCCCTCCCCTGCTTTTCAAATTTGTCACCGACATTTTTGCTCAGTAGCGTGCCTTGTTCTCCCTCCCCCCTCCGTCCCCTTGTCCCCCCTCCCACCCCGCCTCTTGTTACCACCTGCACTGCGTAAATTGTCATCAGACATAGTAATGTTACTGCTTGCTTTGTTCTCCTTCCTATCCATTACCTCTTGCCTTACTTGTTTCTATGCACTTGCACTATCAGAAATGTCGACAGGCCTATTATGATAGTTATTTTCACATTCTGTATTGTTTCAAGGACTTTTGCTGAATGTAACTGAATTTTCCTTTGTCCCCTCCCTCCTTGAAGCGCTTTGAAACACATTGTGTATAGGCGCTATATAAACAAACTATCATATCATATCAAGTGTATTTATTTTAAAAACAGGGATGACAATTTCGATTTTAATTGATTAACAATAGCACTTTTACAGATGCTGAAGGAATTCCTGCTAGGATGTCTTTACAATAGCACAAAGATTAGAACAAGTGGTGACCCGATTTATGAGGTTATAACGAAGATTGGCATTTACTGGGGACAAAACAAACAGAAAGGAATATATGTATAAGAAAATAGATGAGTTAAAAAATGTAACATTAAGCAAAGGGGGTAAGTGCTTCAAACTAAAGTGGAGCATTAGCTAATTCTACAAAATCACATTATGAATCAGGGAGTATTGGGGTTATGTAGGGCTTGGGAGCTCCTTCTTTAGAAAGTAAGCGTGGTTTAAGCTGATTTGAAGAGATCCACTCAGTTGTTGGGCTTGCTTTGATAGTTATGGGCAGTGGTCTCCAGTGGAGTAGGGCAAGAAGGCAGGTAGAGCGGCAGCGAGAGGAGGCACAGTGTGCAGAGGAGGATCAGAGGGGATGAGATGGTGTGTAAACTGAGATGCAATCACAAAAGTACTGAGGAGAAAGACCATTGATAGCTTTGTAGACTAGGAGAATGAACATACGATCTAGCTTTGGAATGTGCATCCTTGTTTGTTTGTTTAGTATTTATTATGCACACCGGACCCTAGGGTATATGGGGCAGAAGGTAAAAAATGTACAGTTTAGAGCAAGGTTACAGGTTGCAAGTTACAAGGTCATAGGTTACAAGCGTGTTATACATGTGACAAGGTAACATTTGTAGCAGGCAGGTGGGTAAAGGCAGGCGGGAGCAAGTTCATACATTCATTTAACATTTGTTGTTAAAGTGGAAGGTATGTGGGCTGTGGTATAATGGAGATCACAAGTGAGTGGCTATATGAAAAAGGCACACAGAGAACATGTACAGAACTCATATTACCAACCTCACCAAATGTACATGTGCCCAAACATGGATACAGAGAAAAGACTTAAAGCAATGAGAATGGTGCACTTACCACAGCAAAGATAGGAGATATGGATTTGATGTTGCCAGGGTAAGGTTCTCATGTCTCAAGACTAATATTAGAAAACGGTCCTGTTGTCAAGTGATTTTGACATGAGTAATTCAAGAAACAAATGACTATAGTTACATATGTGATATTTTAAGCAACATTAAACCACGATTGACACTATTTTTTTTAAATGTATAATTTGAAAACGGAATCACTCCGATGGGCTAACAATTTTGAAATATTCAGGGGATGGTCATTGTGACAGTTCATTACCTATGATATTAAATAAGTTACCCAAGATCACAGTCTTTGGTTAAGTGGTGTAACTGGGATTTTAGCCCTGTCTGCCATTTCAGCACATGGATATATATTTCCAATGCTTAAAAGGTGCAAATCGGTGTTAATTCTTGCCATTCATGAACTAAAATAGTACCCTTTTATGTAGACGTGACATGGAAAAGACACAAATCACAAAATAAACCAACATGACATTATTCGGTTTCAAATGTCCTTATAGAAACATGTTTCTCCATCGTAAGGGGTTGTCTACATGCTAGAAACTATAGAAACATGTTTTTCGTTCATTATGGGATGTCCACAAGTAAGTGGATACTAATCATTATGAGCTTAACTCATTTGATCAGGGCTTAACTACTTCATTTTAAATATGTCATTACATCCAACAATTCAACTATTTGATAAAGTTACTGGCTAATCTCCATTGTTTCACAAACACCTAAAGATTGTTAATCATGATGTGAAGAGAGATTTGAAATTGTAGAAAAATGCAAACAATTGCTTGTGTCAAATGAACAGACCTGAAAATAAACTGCCATAGGAATGTTACATTTGGTCTGTTCTCTCCTTCCTATGACTACTTTCGCTCACGTTGCCTACATGAAAGTAAAGAGCAGGCAATGGGCTGAGCAGAGCCACCAGAATGTGAGAAGGCAAACCTTACCACCTGAGACAGCAGTGCTGTGATATAAAGCTCAACGTCTAAAATCTGGCAACCCATTCACCTCTTCTGACTAACCTATCATGCACTTCAGTGGGGGTGCCACGTTTGTGCAACCCTCATTTGGAGGGACAAACTCTACATCTTCACCATACTGATGCTATGTTCATTTTTGATAATAACCTTTTCTGGTGCAGTGACACTGTTTTAAAGAACCGTAATGTTACTACACATTTCTTGTGCTCAAGTTTATCAAATGGAAATGTGGAGTCTCTCTTATCAGGAGTTGGTACTGTAGTATGATCTCCCATCTCTGCATCAAGTGCTTTACACAGTAAACTATCTTCAGCCACATTGAGGTGCTCAAATGTATCAATACGCATTTCAACTTCTTTTATTGAAACCGATCCTCGTGACCGGGAAAGAAAGGCGAACATGCTACACACGTTTTTCAATAGTGAACACCCAAACTGTATGTAGAATGACTAACATAGATTGTATTTCATAATTACCCTTGTTGTCAACAACTTCTAGGCAGAAAGCTCAGGTTCCAATCAGTTCAGTATGCAATCAAAATGTTGTGTTATTTATCTTTTTGAAAAAAAAGGAATAACACAAGAAAGGTGTACTGACTCCTTTGCATCAAGGAGCCAAGGCGGTTCCCTCTCAGAGTGGCGGTCTGGGGCTCGTGCTTTTACATCCACAAGTAGCTACTTAGCAGAAGCTGTGTGTTGATGACCCCCACCTTTTATAATGTGGCCATTGATAGTTTTTGGAAATTTGTGAGACCTGTTTTGCTCTAGGGTGACTAGTTAATTTCATTCAACACCATTGTTCCAGTCATGCGTTTTCCCTTTAGGTCCAGTTAATTCAGTTGAAGTAACAGAACCCCTAACACCCACAATGCAATTGATTGACAAGTAATATCCCAGTGATGCGAAATTAGTCAATCTTTCACATCGAATCATCTGATTACATTGTTTGTGCTACTGATTCCACTGGCCTACCACCACCATTGTCCAGTGGGGCTGCTACCTGCAAAGGCCTTCTTTTCACAACATGGCCGCGCCTTGCAGGCTGCCTTAGCACCAGAGTGCCTCTTTCTTTTCTCAATGCAATGGCTGTCGTGATTAGCCGCTCTCCTGCCTTTGAGCCAATCGGTTGCCGGCAGGCAAGAAAGCTGGCCCACCTCCAAGGCCCACAAGCTAAGGCTCCTCTCGGAGCCTGTTTCAACCCATTTCTCCTTTTCCATCTTGACCTACCTGCACCTGCAGGTGCACTCCTCTGCAAGATGACCATGAGGCGGAATATCTGAAATACTGCATCAGCATCTCCAGGTAAGCCCCATCAGGCATTGACTGAATTTCCTGCAAATTTTAACGAGCACCCATTGCGAGTGCACTCCTGAGCCTAATTTACCATTCAGGGCTTTACACATTAAAATGTGTGTTTTTCAACATTGTCTATGCTGCTGGCACCTCTGGCCTACCACCACCATTGTCCAGTGGGGCTTCTACTTGTAAAGGCCTCCTCTTCTCAACATGGCCGCTGCCTTGCAGTGTTCCCTAGCAACGGAGTGCCGCTTTCTTTTCTCACTGCAGAGGCTGTTGTGATTGGCCGCTCTCCCACCTTTGAGCCAATCGATCGCTGGCAGGTGAGTAAGCCGGCCCACTCCCACGGCCCACCATCTAAGGCTCCTGTCTGAGCCTGTCCAACCCTAGGGGGGCCTCGAGGGACCCCACATCTCACCTAAAGAGCAACTCACACTCTACCACCTCCTGGCCACATGGAACAGCCACCCAGCATGCAGTCAGCCACCCCATGAACTGTTGCCTTTGAAGATGTGTTCCCCAAACAAGATTAACTGTGAGTCATGTCCTGGTTATTGCTTTGCCTTCTACTAACACACACATCGATTGAGCCTATGTGTGCCTATGGCATTCTGCCTTTCCATGCCTTTACTATATCCTTTCTCCTCAATGCATTTTTGAGCCTTTTGAAAAAATTAAAATCCTGGTGTGTTTGCAAAGTTTCACCCCATTTTGCATTACATTTGTGTGTCTTTTGGTAAAATCTGAATCCTGGTGTGTGTGCAACAACTTTTCACCCCAATTCGCATTGCATTTCTGTGCCTTTTGGTAAAATTCAAATCCTGGTGTGTTTTCAACAACGTTTCACTCAGGTTCTCTTTTGCATCTCTTCTCTCGCTTTTTGACTCCTAGACCGCCTGGTGAGTTTGTGTTAGTTCTGTGCAGTATCTCTATCTTCCATCCTATCTCTCCGCCACCCTATCTATTCTAACTGCTATACTATCACCAATCCTCCTTCTCTCACAAAGTCTGGAAGGAAAAAGTTTAAAAAAGACATCTTGACCACTAACCCTGGTCTACCCATTGCAGACCCCTACCTCAGTGCAACTTCCGGACAGATTGTCACTGATATCCTCTTTTCTGTCCCCTCTCCAGAACTTTGGACTTGTCGTCTTTTCTTACCTCTCTCCTCTTACATCCTCACCCATTAATGGTGGCACTAGATGGGAAGGATTCTTGGCAGGCTTCTCATCATCCAGGTGTATCATTAATGTCTATCGCAATGGCACTATCATGGCTTGTGGTCCTCAAACCAACCGTGTCCTCTTTGACCGGCGCTTGCCATCCCTCATCAACTTCCTTCCTACACCTACTACTCCTTCCTCCTCTCTTCCTGTCCCCCTTCCTCTGACTGGTGTACCATATCCCTGTACCCTTCATCAGAAAACCTTCAAAGTCAGTGACCTTCTTCATCTACCCACTCTTAATGCTCACTCTGCTATCAAACACTCTGCCGACATCTGCCTCCTCCTTGAAGACATTCACCTCGATATCCTCAATCTTACCAAGACGTGGTTCAGTGGCATCTCCGTCACTGTTTTTGACTTCCTTCGACCTGATGGCTAGAAGATCATCTCCAAGCCCCACCCTAACTGTGCTGGCAGTGGGGTTGCCCTGATCTTCCCTGAGTGGGTCGCCTCTTCCCTCATACCCACCAAGCCATACCCCTCCTTCGAGAGCCTTGTCTGCAAGCTGGTCATCTCTCCAACTTCCTCCCTGACCATTTCCACTATCTACAGGTCACCTGGCTCTATCACCCTGTTCCTCCCAGAGTGGGCTGATTTATCCTCCTCTCTCCTCACATCAACCTCTAAACTCCTTCTCCTGGTTGACTTCAACATCCACCTTGACTCCTCAATCACAGCATCAAGTCTCTTCCCTGACCTCTGCACCTCGCTCTCCCTCTCTATTCTCCCCTCTGGTCCTACCCACTCAGCTAGTCAGACTCTTGAAGCCTTGATCTACACTGATGTGTTGCTCTCCTCCCCACTCACCACCGCACTCTGCATGTCAGACCACTCCCTCCTCTCCTCTCCCCTGGGTCCTCTCTGCCCTCTGACAGCTCCTTCTCCAGCTCTGCAAGCCTTGTTCATGGACATTCACCCGATGAAGTGAGTGTCAGCTGCTGCCTTTGTATCCACCTTCATCTCCCCCTATCCTCCTACTGCAGACTCTACCTCTGACTCTGCTAACAGCAACATTGATCTTGCCATCTCTAACACCCTCAACATTCTTGCCCCTGACATGAGGATCCACCTGAAACATGCCACCAAGTGTAACACCTGGTACGATTCTGAACTTGCAGATCTGATACGCAAGTGCAGAGCAGTGGAACGGAAGTGGCAGACCTCAGGCTCACCCTGTGACAAACTGGCAATACCGATTCTCCATTTGCTCCAGGAAAAGGGTCCACATCCAGGCTCGCATCTCTGGTGCATCCAACAACATGGCTGAACTCTTTAAAAGCACCAAGGAACTAGCCATCCCTTCTACAGTCTTCCCCTCACCTCTTCCTTCTCAAGACCTTTGTAATGCACTGACCACACCCTTCACTGCAAAAACTCAGGACATCATGAGCACTCTCTCTTCCTT
This sequence comes from Ambystoma mexicanum, assembly GCF_040938575.1. NCBI lineage: Eukaryota > Metazoa > Chordata > Amphibia > Caudata > Ambystomatidae > Ambystoma > Ambystoma mexicanum. The sequence continues at coordinate 1,052,242,223 of NC_090922.1, read as the reverse complement.
TCCTTCCTCCCCCCTAGAGTCCCCCTGCCACCTATGGCCTCCAGTTCCCTCTGCCTCTCTCTTCCTTCTCCCCTATCACATCTAGAGATATCCGCTCTATGAAAGTCTCATCCAAACAGGTCTCCCCAGTTCTTCAAGGACTATTAAGGACAATATTGTTTCTCTTGATCCCGCACTTGGTAATTTCTGCAATAACTGCAATAACTCTCTAGCTACTGGGTCTTTCACCTCTTCCCTCAAGCACACTCTTGTGTACCACTCCTGAAAAAACATTCGCCCAAACCCGCGTGTCCAGCTAACTACCATCCCATCTCTATCACCCCCTTCCTTGGAATAATATCTTGGAGAAGCTGGTCTTCCCCCAACTGACCCAGCATACTGAGCTTTTTGGTTTCCTACACAACCTTCAATATGGATTCCGAGCATCCAGAGGCATGGAAACTGCTCTCCTGAACACCTGTGAAGAACTGCTTGCATCTCTGCACTCTAACTCTGCAGTTGTTCTCATTCTACTTGATCTCTCCTCTGCATTTGATACAGTCAATCACTCCATCCTCATAAAATGGCTCCATGATACCCTTGGTATCTCAGAGTGGGCACCGGACTGGCTGACCTCCTTCCTCACTGACCATCCCTCCTCTCCCACATCTATCTACAGCTGTGGCATTCCCCAGGGCTCCAACCTTTCCCCCTGGCTCTTTAACATCTATCTAGCTCTGCATGCATAACTAATTTCCACTTTTTCCCCTTACTTCCAGTGTTATGCAGATGACACACAACTCTTATTCAAACTTTCTTCTGATCCTCTCCTTGCTTCCGTCATCATTCCTGACTGCCTATCTAGGACCTTTCCTCACTTTCCCCCAGACGCTTACTGTCTCTAGAGCTCTGGTACTCTCGAGTCTGGACTAATGCAACAACCTCTTCCTTAATCTACCCTCCTCCTCACTACATCCCCGCCAACATATACAGAATAGGGTTGCACGTCTTATCCTTGGCCTCAAGCACAGTGACTTCATCTCTCCAGCCCTATAATCTCTACACTTGATCCCATTTGCTGCAAGGTACAAATTCAAATCCCTCTGCCTCATCCATAAGGCTGTCTGGGGCCCCCTCTATCTACAACTGGCACCTCACCAAATATTCTCCCTTCAGATCCTTATGTTCTTCTGGCTCCAACTCTCTGCGAGTAAAGCGCTTCTACAAACACCAAGCTGGTGGCCGATCTGTTTCCTCGGCTGGCTCCCTCCTCTGGACCAGCCTCCCCTTTCCTCTCAGTCTTGAGCCGGATCTCCTCACTTTTCAGAAGTTCCTGAAGACTTTCCTTTTCACCTCCTCATGTCCCCTCTCCCTCTCTTGCTAAACCCCACAGTTGCTGAGATTTGTAACCAGGGCCCTTATGCGTCCTTTTGGGTCCTGGCCTTCCACGCCCAATCGCCTGCAGCCTCTGCCCACTCCCAGCACTTGCCTTTGCACCCACTGACCTCTGCTGTCTCATAGGCCTGCACTTATTGTACTGGCAGCTGACCACTTGTATCAAGTGATCTCTGCCAGGCATTTAACAATTGCCTGCAACTTACCCCCTAACACTTCCCTCAGTGGATCTCCTATGACTTACCCCCCCTCCCTTATCCCTTCTCTCTCTCTGCACTTATACGTTCTGAATCTTCACAAGGCCTAGTAAGACTGCCTCTTTCTTTGTCTTCATTGCTATTACATTTGCCTTTCGTACCATGTTCCTTCATCGTTGCCCAGTGGGCGCTTTGAAACACAATTTACTTGATGTATAACTAACTAAATCCTTTTTTATATAGCACAACACTAACCCAGAGGCCTCAGAGCGCCTTACAAATGCACAATAAATAAAATAAACGAAATAAATACCATACAATAAAGTCTTATGAGTGATCTGCTGCTAATCACAGAACATACTGTATTTAGGTGAGTAAGTGATGAACATATCTGTCCCATTATTGAAAATTATTTTACAAACAGGGTTCCTTGGTAAAATATAATTGTTGCATTCAGTCTGTAGTGGTTAATGTGTGTGAACGAGTCTGGTGTTACATCCTATGAAGATGTGATGATATGAGCATGGAACATGACTGCTTGGTGCTGAGTAGAAGGTGGAAAGAGCGACCAGAGTGCATTTTTCATGATAATCAATTTGTGCCTCTGACAAAACTTAGAGTGCCTGGTGGTTCTGTTGTTCTCATGTTTTATGCAGGACCAAATAAGGCAAATAAAGAATACCGGAACACGTCCCGGAGACGCCTGTTAGGCAGAATCCTGTGCAGTTACCTTAGGGAGCACTACGGAAGATTAGGACTACAGATGAGAGCAATAAATCCCCTTTGGTATCAGTCTGTACCACAAAGATTTAGTTGGTAGCTGTGGCTGAGCAGACAGACTTATCTCAAAAGGGAGATGAGCAGTATTCAGGGTTCACACAATGGGCCTTCAGTACTATGGCACAAGGAAACACTGACCAAAGCTTTGTATTAAAAAGAATATATATTTATTTACATACTTCTAGTTAAATACATTTATCACAGTTATTAAGCAAGTTAAATTCAGTCAAAGAGAGTATACATAACTCCCTAGTTAAATTGTAGACAAGTTTGAGCAAGAGTGAAAAATGAGCAAAACGGCACAGTGAAAACCAAACACAAATGGCACTCTAGCAATTTCTCACAATGGAGGGAAAACACAAGTTATACATAAATATCTTCTTACACACCCTAGCAACACTTCCCATAAATTTGTGAACAAGGTTAGGCAAGGCAGCACTTTAGCATAAAGAATACTTAAATGAAAACCGAGCAAAATGGCAATTCACAAGTTATAAAAGTGGGAAGGAAAAGGTGGTATGTAAGAAGTAGGTGCACCAACACAGTTTTAATTGAGAAGCAATCTAGAGAAGGCAGTTCTAACAAATTTAGCCAGAGTCAATAGGCCTGTGCCAGAGTCAGTGGTACAGGGCAAGGGCCCAGGAGCAAAATGTTCTTGTAGCTGCAGTCAAGTCTTTGGTTAACGATTGAAAAGGTGGATGCAGAAGGTGAAAGACAATGTTAAGAGAGAGGAGAGGCCAACCCAACAGGTAGGTAAAGGATTTAAAACACCTTTAGCACTACCACGCAGAAAGGGTGGCCTGGCGGAACAATGTACCTTATAAATGAAGAGTGGCTCCTGCGGTGGCGGTTATTCCTGGTAGTTCCTGCAGTCTGGGGGATCCAGCAGAGGAAGAGAGGCTCTCGTCGTGGAGGAAGGTTCGAGTGACTGCACTACCCAGGGATAAAACCAGCCGTGGTGCTGCCTGATGAATAAAAGGTACGCTCTTTTAAATCGCGGTCCGGGTGCACTGATGCCTGGCTATCCGTTCTCCGAGTACAGGGTACTGGCAATTCGACCAAGGCAGGTCCGGGAAGGTGACTGGAAAACTGGTTGGCCTCACCAGCTCAAGGGAAGAAGGCTCTTGCAGATGAAGATCTTCTCTCGTTGTGTGGAGAAAAGTGGTGAGACGCTGCAGCAGGGCTTCACCGGTGGTTCAGTCATTGCAGATGTCTTTGGTTTCTCTCCTCTTCGGCTTCTTAGTTCCAGTGGCGACGTCTTGCTCTTCCAGTCCTCAGGACCCTGCTTTTATGCAAAAAGATCCCCATTCATACAGCCTAGCTGCCACTCACACAGTGGAGTGGTCATCTTGGCGGCAGACCCTCCAGCCTATCAGGATAGAGTGCAACATGGGTTGCTGAGGCAACCCTGTCCAGGGGTCCTACTCTCCCTCCCACACAATGGACCCACCCCAGACTCAGTGGCGCCGAAAGGAGGGCTTCTCGGCAGAAGCCCACCAAAAGGACGAACAAAGGATCCCCGACATGGGTTAGGAGTTTAGAGAAACACACAAGAAAGAAGTTATATTAAAGTTCTGGCAAATAAAACCTACCGGAGTAAAGTTAATATTAAAATACACCGGCGGTGTGTTAGAGGCTGTCAGAAAATGTGGTAGCCTCGAACAATGGGAAAATCCCATAGGAAAATATTTGCGGTCGAATATTTACGGTAGTAACGACTGCCACTAGCCAGAAACTTTTGAGAGAGGGACTGTACGGTACCATCTTGAAAATGAACATAAGGGAAAAACTATTAACCCTTCCCAGTACCTCCATAGTAAGATGGGTTGTACTGGTTTAGTTCACAAAAATTGACTAGTAAAGTCAATGGGGACTTTACATGCCCTGGGAGACAGTAGTCAGTCCAGGGATATGGAGTCTATGTTTGGGGGTCGCTACGACACCCCTGTGTCACTGCACGGAGGGTGCTGTGTAACACATGTGAATAAAGATGGTTACTATGGAGGTGAGAAAAACCCCATAGACATTAAACACAAAAATAGCCTAGAACACACATAGCAAAAATGTATAAGAGTGGGAAAAAGAGTCTCACTCTTAGCAGGAGAAAAAAACAAACCCTTCAAATCCAGCAAAGCTGCTGGGGGACTCTATAGGTAAGGGAAATTAGCCATAAAATGAGAATTCTCCCTAATACTCGCCCCCCCAGACTAAGGGACAGGAGGATCTAATCCACTCCTGGATGAGTCTCTTACCTCTAGTTGGTTATAAACATCCCAGAGAGACCATCAGCATGTTGGTAGTGACATCCTGACCTGTGCTCAATGGTAAAATCGAACCCTTGGAGGCAGATTGACCATCTTGGCAGTTTTGGGTTTTCCCCTTTCATTTGCATCAACCATCTCAAGAGTTGGTGGTCTGTTTGAATGATGAAAGTAGATCCATATAAGTATGGTCTAAACTTCTTCAAAGCCCACACAATGGCAAAACATTTTCTCTCAATAGTTGCCCACCTTGTCTCAGGTTCCTTCAGTTTCCTACTGATGAGGCAAATGGGTTGCTCCCTACCTTTCTCATCCAGTTGACTGAGTACTGCACCTATACCTATATTGGAAGCATCTGTTTGTACAATGAAGGGTTGGTGGTAGTCAGGAGCTCTGAGAACTGGAGCTTGACAAAGGGCTTTCTTCAGGCTTTCAAAGGCCTGATTGCACTCCTCATTCCATTTGATTTTTTTTTTTGAATTTAGGAGAGGAGATTACATTCAGTGGAGAAGCTATGGACCCATAGTTCTCAATGAAATTCCTGTAATACCCAGTGAGGCCTAGGAAGGCTCTCACCTGGGTTTGAGTAGAAGGGGTTGTCCAATTTTGCACAGCTTCAATCTTGCTGAGCAAAGGCCTTATTTCACCACCTCCTACCTCATGCCCAAGGTAGACCACATTACTCTGACATATTTGGCATTTAGTTGCTTTTATGGTCAGATGGGCCTGTTCAAGAGCCTGCAAAACATATCCCAGGTGGTTAACATGGTCTTTACAAGTAGGGCTGAACACTGCAATGTCATCCAAGTATGCCATGCAGAAGTCCTCCATCCCATTCAGAACCTGGTTAACCATCCTTTTGAATGTAGCAGGTGCATTCTTTAATCCAAAAGGCATCACCTTAAATTGGTATAAGCCAACTGGGGTGGAGAATGCAGTTTTTTCATTGGCATGGTCAGTCAGGGCTATTTGCCAATAGCCTGACGTGAGATCAAATGTGCTGAGGAACTTGGCTGAACCAAGTCTATCAACCAGCTCATCTGTCCTTGGCAAAGGATGGGCATCATTCTTTGTGACTGCATTTAGGGCTCTATAGTCCACACAGAATCTCATCTCCTTGGATCCTGCCTTTGGTACTAACACAACTGGGCTAGACCATGGACTAGTAGAGGGCTATATTACCCCGAGATCAAGCATCTTGTTGACCTCTCCTTTGATGTGGGTTCTTACATGTTCTGACATTCTGTAACCCCTGCTTTTGACAGGTAAACAGTCACCAGTATTGATATCATGCTGGCCCCAAGGGGTTAAGCCTGGTGCTAGAGAAAACAGAGAGGCAAATTGATTTAACAAAACTTTGCACTCCTCCTGTTGTTCTGAAGTCAGATTAGAAGAGAGATTAACTCCTTCTACCTTCTCATCTAAAGGTTTGCCTCTAAGGAGATCAGGCAGAGGTTCACTCTCCTCCTCCTCTTGAGCTGAAGCTAGAAGCAAATCTCCCAGTTCTTGTCTCGAGACATACGCTTTTAGATGGTTGGTGTGAAGGACTCTAGGAGCCTCCTTAGGATTGCCTAAGTCCACCAGATAGTTTACCTCTCCAGGTTTTCCCACAATCTTGAAGGGTCCCATACATTTGTCCTGCAAGGCCCTCTGCCTTGTTGGTACCATAACAAGAACTAGCTGGTCTTGAGCAAACTCAACCATGTTGGCCTTCTGGTCATGCCAATGCTTAACCAGAGCCTGACCTGCTTTCAAGTTATCACTTGCCTCAGCCATCATGTGTGACATCCTCCTCCGGAGTCCTATCACATAGTCCGTGACTCTGACTGACGTGGGGAAAGGAGCACTCTCCAACCACTCCTTGATCAGGGCCAATGGACCTCTGACCGGATGGCCATAGAGAAGTTCAACGGCACTGTAACCCACTCCCTCCTGAGGGACTTCTCTATAAGCAAAGAGAAGACATGGCAGTAGTAGATCCCACTTTTTCTTAAGGGGATCCTCTAAAACTCCTATCATGCTCTTCATGGTTCTGTTAAACCTTTCTACCAACCTATTTGTCTGAGGGTGGTAGGCTGTTGAGAACTTGTAGGTAACTCCACAGTTTTTCCACATGGCCTTCATGTAGTGGGACATAAAATTTGACCCCCTGTCGGATATTACCTCCTTAGGAAACCCAACCCTGGTAAAAATACCAAGGAGGGCCTTAGCTACAGCCTGAGCTGTAACAGTCCTCATAGGAATTGCTTCAGGATACCTAGTAGCATGGTCTACTACAACAAGTATAAACCTGTTGCCTAAAGATGTTGGAGGATCAAGGGGACCAAAAATGTTGATTCCTACCCTCTCAAATGGTACTCCCACCACAGGTAGAGGCACTAAAGGTGCCACGTTCTTGGAGCCACTTTTACTAGAAGTTTGGCAAGTGTGGCAACTCTTGCAATACTTATCTACTTCAGCCCCCATTTTAGGCCAATAAAAGTAGAGAGAGAGCCTTTCCTTGGTCTTCTTGAAATTCAAGTGACCAGCTAAAGGTATCTCATGGGCTAGTTGCAAGAATTGGAGTCTTTTTTCTTGGGGCACTACAAGTCTCTCATAGTCTCCAGGGATTGACTCTGTCGGTTCACTATAGAAGAGGCCATCTTCCCAGTGTAATTTATACTTCCCTGGCTCTTGCCCTTCAAGCTGAGAAGCTGCCTGGTGGTGAAGACCTTCAAGAGTTGGACATTCTCTTTGTCCCCTACTGAAGTCTGCCATGTTGGGGCCACCTTCTGCCAGTAAAGACTGCAGCTCAGGATGGTCCACAGGGTCAATATCTCCAATGAGTTCCTGGCCTCCTACTAGATCTGAATCTTCAGGCTCTAGTTCAACCACATAGGGTTGTACCTCACTCTCAGCCTCAGCTGGAGGAGGAATCACAGGTGTGATTTTTGACAACCTATGAGATTTCCTGGTTGGCAGCACTGGAGTGCTTTCTGCTGGTTTCCTCTCTGAAGTCTTAGGTTTCCCCTTTGCTTCTGGTTGCTTTGAAATAGCATTTAGTAAATCCAGTGGAGTAGGAGTGATTTCTTTTTCTATCATCTCCTCAAGACAGCCCCTTAAGGTCCTCTCCCTTGCAGGTCTGGTAAGCTCCTGTAATCTCTTACTAGGAGGTCTGGGAGTACTTGACACTACTCCCAGGTCTTTCAGATCATTGCCCAACAGTACCCTTTCTGGTACTTCAGATTGTACACTCACAGGTATCCTGACAGTCATTTCATTGCACTGGATGAGAGCTGGTAATTGGGCAAGCATCTGCACAGGCCCTCCAGCTAACTCGGTGAGGCGTTTGGGTGCCTTAGCAACATCATCCACCTTGAAAAATAATTTGTCCACCACAGTTATGCTGGCCCCAGTGTCTCTAATGGCAGGAGTCTCCTGACCATTGACTAGGACACTGTCTTTATAATACTCTTTAGTATTAGGAGGGATATAATTATACAACTCTAAATTCTGTTGTTCCCACAATCCTAGGGATACTAAAGATACACTAGCTGAGACTCCAATGGGGTCTTCAGCTAGTAGTTGAAAGTTTCCATTGGCCATATGTACTTCCTCCTCTGGAGCGAAGGCTGAGGAGACAGTGTGGACCCCTGAAGGTTTACCCTTACATCTGGGATCCCCTTTCACATGGTTAGTAGAGCCACAAATATAACATTTCCCAAATGTCTTTATGAATGGTGGCTTGTTCTGACCTCCTTCTGGTCAGGGTCCAGAAGGTGCACTAGCCTGATTAGGTTTGCCTTGGGGCTTACCCTTAGAATTTTGTTTGGGGGCCTCTTTGGAATTGGAATTATTTGAATTGTCTTTGTTGTCTTTCTTATGCTGCTTTCCCTCATCCTTTTTCTGAGTGACCCCTGAATCCTTGTGAGCAGCCCTGTTGGCAACCCACAAGTCAGCAGCCTTAGCCAGTTTCTTAGAATCTAGCTCTTTAGAATCAGTCAAGTGCTGTCTGAGCTCAGGTGAGCAGGCATCATGGATAGACTCCAACATTACAAGATTTCTCATTCCTTCATAAGTGTTAACCCTGTAACCCTTAATCCATCCCTCTAAGTTCTTCAAGCACACATTCGCGCAAGTAGCCCAAGGGGTACTATCATGCTTTTTAAGGGTCCTAAACCTCTTAAGGTACTGGGAAGGAGTCTTCCCAAATCTAGCTATCAAAGCTAGTTTCACACATTCATAATCCATCCTATCCACCTCCCCCAACTCCATTACCACATCAGATGCAACATGGGGGAGCTTAGAGAATAACCAAGGGATCAGCTGATTTCCTGTGATATCCTGGAGCCCATGATTATATTCAAACATAGCTAATCAATCTAATACATCCAACTTAGGTTCATACATACCCACAATCTCTTTAGGCATCTGGGGACTTTTTGGACTGGAAGATCTAGAGGATTCGGGGAGAGAAGCATTTTCCAAAGACAATTTCTTCATCTCAAGCACATGATTGAGCTCCATTTCTTTGAGCCTTAGTTCTTGATGTCTCTTTCAGTTTGGGCACTAATTATTTTGAATTCTAGTTCAAGTCCCATTTTTCTTCTAGGGAGATAAATGCAGGACTTAATGTTGGACCTGATAAAGCTCCAGTAACCACAGGTTGAGGCCTTTGAGCAGTAGAGGGCTAGGCCAGATTGGGTGACATGGTTATCCTCCTCTTCCTCATCTGTTTCAACAATACCATTTTCAACATTATCATCCTCAGTGTTTGCTACATTTGCTGGAGTAGTGGCCACTACAGCACCACTATCCAGACTTTGTTTCTCTAACAGTCTATCAATCATTTCTAATTTCTTGCCTTTGACAGGAAGACCTTTATGCCTACACAGATCCCTTAAATAATCAGCAGTATTAGCAAGGAGGGTCTCCTGGCTGTAACTTTCCATATTTTTGACTTTGTTTAAAATAAACTTGTTGTGATAGTTAGCGTTGTGGTTATTTGAACCAAGGTACTAGCAGAACTCTAAAATGTAAATCCAATACTTTTATTCCACCGCTGTACACCAGTGTTAGGCAGAATCCTGTGCAGTTCCCTTAGGGAGCACTACAGAAGATTAGGACTACAGGTGAGAACAATAAATCCCCTTTGATATCAGTCTGTACTACAAAGATTTAGTTGGTAGCTGTGGCTGAGCAGTCAGACTTATCTCAAGAGGGAGATGAGCAGTATTCAGGGTTAACACAATAGGCCTTCAGTACTATGGCACAAGGTAACACTGACCAAAGCTTTGTATTAAAAAGAATATATATGTATTCTACACACTTCTAGTTAAATACATTTATCACAGTTATTAAGCAAGTTAAATTCAGTCAAAGAAATTATGCATAACTCCCTAGTTAAATTGTAGACAAGTTTGAGCAAGAGTGAAAACTGAGCAAAACGGCACAGCGAAAACCAAACACAAATGGCACTCTAGCAATTTCTCGCAAGGCATGGAAAACACAAGTTATACAGAAATGCTTCTTACACACCCTAGCAACACTTCCCATAAATTTGTGAACAAGGTTAGGCAAGGCAGCACTTTAGCATAAAGAATACTTAAATGAAAAACGAGCAAAATGGCACTTCACAGGTTATAAAAGTGGGAAGAAAAAGGTGGTTATAAGAAGTAGGTGCACCAACACAGTTCTAGTTGAGAAGCAACCTAGAGAAGGCAGTTCTAGCAACTTTAGCCAGAGTCAATAGGACTGTGCCAGAGTCAGTGGTACAGGGCAAGGACCCAGGAGCAAAATGTTCTTGTAGCTGCAATCAAGTCTTTGGTTAACGATTGAAAAGGTGGATGCAGAAGGTGAAAGACAATGTTAAGAGAGAGGAGCGGCCAACCCAACAGGTAGGCAAAGGATTTAAAAGACCTTTATCACTACCACGCAGAAAGGGCGGCCTGGCGGAACAATGTACCTTATAAATGAAGAAGTGGCTCCTGCGGTGGCGGATGTTCCTGGTAGTTTCTGCAGCTCGGGGGATCCAGCAGAGGAAGAGAGGCTCTCATCGTGGAGGAAGGTTCGAGTGACTGCACTACCCAGGGATGAAACCAGCCGCGGTGCTGCCCGACCAATAAAAGGTACGCTCCTTTAAATCGCGGTCTGGGTGAACTGATGCCTGGCTATCTGGTCTCCGAGTACAGGGTACTAGCGATTCGACCAAGGCAGGTCCGGTAAGGTGATTGGCAAACTGGTTGGCCCCACCAGCTCATGGGAAGAAGGCTCTTGCAGATGAAGATCTTCTCTCGCCGTGTGGAGAAAAGTGGTGAGACGCTGCAGCAGGGCTTCACCGGTGGTTCAGTCATTGCAGATGTCTTTGGCTTCTCTCCTGTTCGGCTTCTTAGTTCCAGTGGCAATGTCTTGCTCTTCCAGTCCTCAGGACCCTGCTTTTATGCAAAAAGATCCCCATTCATAGAGCCTAGCTGTCACTCACACAGTGGAGTGGTCATCTTGGCGGGAGACCCTCCAGCCTATCAGGATAGAGTGTGGCATGGGTTGCTGAGGCAGCCCTGTCCAGGGGTCCTTCACCCCCTCCCACACAATGGAACCACCCCAGACTCAGTGATGCTGAAAGGAGGGTTTCTAGGCAGAAGCCCGCCAAAAGGACGAAACAAGGATCCCCGACATGGGTTAGGAGTTTAGAGAAAGACACGAGAAAGAAGCTATATTAAAGTTCTGGCAAATAAAACCTACCGGAGTAAAGTTAATATTAAAATACACTGGGGGTATGTTAGAGGCTGTCAGAAAATGTGGTAGCCTCGAACAATGGGAAAATCCCATAGGGACATTTTTGCGGTCGAATATTTACGGTAGTAACCACTGTCACCAGCCAGAAACTTTTGAGAGAGGGACTGTGCGGTACCCTCTCGAAAATTAACATAAGGGAAAATCTATTAACCCTTCCCAGTACCTCCATAGTAAGATGGGTTGTACTGGTTTAGTTCACAAAAATTGACTAGTAAAGTCAATGGGGACTTTACATGCCCTGTCAGTCCCAGGGTATGGAGTCTATGTTTGGGGGTCGCTACGACACCCCTGTGTCACTGCACGGAGGGAGCTGTGTAACACATGTGAATAAAGATGGTTCCTATGGAGGTGAGAAAAACCCCATAGACATTAAACACAAAAATAGCCTAGAACACACATAGCAAAAAGTCTAAGAGTGGGAAAAAGAGTCTCACTCTTAGCAGGAGAAAAAAACAAACCCTTCAAATCCAGCAAAGCTACTGGGGGTACTTACCTACCTTATAGGTAAGGGAAATGAGCCATAAGATGAGAATTCTCCCTAGCAACGCCTGACTGATTTGTACATCCATACCTCAACATTTTGGTGGAAAAGCAGGTCCTTCATTATGGGTTCAGGGGACTGTAACTGTGTTGGGGCGAACAGGCAACACAAGGACCATCGATCCTCCAAGAGAAGCCCATTAACAGGATAACCAGGTAGGACTGTTTGAGCTGCTGGGAGATGCCAAATGTTCTTTTATTGTTCCCAAGTACTTTGGTAGTTTTCCTGACCACCCAGTGCACAGATGTAGGGACCGTAACTCAAGTGGCATAGGCGAGGCTGTCCCTACAAAATGTGATTGCATATGGATCCCTGGCAATTGTGGGGTAATTGGAATGCTTTTATGTCAAGCTGGTTCTGATGTTGATAAACACTAGCAGCTAGCTGCAACTGAGCCTTGTAGAACAGCTCACCACTGTTGACATTGAATTAATGATAACATTGGAGATGGTGAATATCACAAACACTGTCAGTGTTGGGAGTGACATTGACCTCGTAGCAGGTGTTTTACACAGTTATTATTATTATTAGTATTATGGCATTTAGTGAGCGCAGACCTGTCTTCGAGAAGCAACGGAGCGCTTCACAGAGGTATACAACAATACAGATACACAACAGAGCGCTTTACAGAGGTATACAACAGTTCAGATGCATAAGAGAGTTGCTTGTCCTAACCATCATGGGGGTTAACACAAGCAACTGAAGAGGTGATCCAATGTGCAAAACACAGCAGGCTGGAGGACAACCATAGGGAGTTTCAGGGCAGCACAGAACATCAGCGTTTACTCTGCAACTTTCAAGACACCTGAAAGTAACAAAGGCTTATTTAAGCCCTGCAAGGCCTCTAGATGAGGATGTGTGGTTTGTGGTTTATAATTGCATTCAGGTCCGTGTGCCGTAACGATTATATAAAAGGGTTTGATACAATTCATCTGTTTTTGATGTTGGAAATTAGACTTCTGGTTGCAATGAGGTTCCACGGACACCAGAAACATTTGAAATGCCATTAGCAAGATTAACAGATGAAGCACAGAGGAAGGGTCCCAGAGAAAGAGAACCCACAGTGCATAAATTATACAAAGAAGAGGGTTTACTGCGGAGCAAGATCTCTGCACTTTCCCTTGTGGAACTCAAAGAGAAGAAAGTATGATCCCAACAAACCAGAAGGGTGCATGACAAAAGGACCTATATCTAAAGGTGATACATTCCCATATTGGCAAACACAATGCAGTCCGCTAGGTTTTTGTACCCTATACAATGTCCATATGATGAATGCTCATTACATATTGACAAAAACATATTGCTAAAATTGAAAACACATAAGCTACAAGTATGGGCAAACTGCTCCTCACAATCTTAGTAAAACTAGTATGGTATGTATAGCACTTCCTATGTTGATTGCACCAATTGCTAGCTTAGACACAATGTCCTTAGCTGGGTCAGTAAGATTAGACTGTTATGTATGTCATATATTCTGGATACACGAGGGAAAGCCTTTTAGTTGGGGACAATGGGTTAACTATAACTTTGTTCACATTGGTAATTCGGCTTCAATAATTATTTCAATTAATTCCAAAACGCATTCAATACAATACAATTGAAATCCCCATCGCTCGCTTTAAAATTTCTTAAAATCTATAAATTGTAGGACTGTGAGAGCGGCATATCAAGGCATATCGTAAAAACATCATTGATCAGTGCCTAATTTCACCCATTCCAAGTCTCATGAGCACATCTGATTTAATTTAGGTAATGAGTGTGGCGCCGCCCGATGACGGGAACACGCGGCGGCGTGACGTATCACGCCGCCGCAGTTTGTATAAATAAAGGGGGCGTTCCCGGCCGCGGTAGAGCGACCGGGAAGCCCGAACTGGAAGGACTGGGGCCCGTGTGAGTCCTTGGGTAAAGGGGCTTACGGGACCGCGTGGGGGCTCTGACCCGCCCCCAACAGTGGCGACGAGTGATGAGGGAGACCCGGGCCCGGCGGTGAAATTGTTTATTCCGAATTTTTGAATGGAAGCGGAACGAAGCATCGCTTCGCTTCATGCCGGGTCGCGGGACGCACACGCGGCCGGCGGCCATTTTGTCTTGTAGGCCGTGAAACTTCGCAAGGCTCCGGTTTGGAGCGTGAGTACATCACGGGCCTAATTTTTGGAAAAATTGGAAGTGGGAGTTATGACCTGCATGCCCATGCTGGTTTTGTGCATTTTTACACAATTTTGGGACTCTTACGTCGTGTGAAAGCCAGGAGAAGGACCAACATCACAGGGCCTGCATAGGCCCATCCAGTGCCTAGGCTCAATTTTTGGAACCCCCAGGCCTATATGGACTTTGATAAGGGGAATTCACTGCTTTCTCTTTGTCTCCTTCATCATCAAAGCGCTGTGGTTTCTTCGCTGGCTCCTTCATCATCAGGTTTGGCTGCATGTTGTGCCTCCATTGGTGCCCTGCCTAGAGACCTCCCTCAAGTTGGGTGCCTGGAGAGGAAGAAGTTTGAGTTGCGGCCCTCAGGACAGTAGGTAGGGGGTGCCTGTGCGCTCAAACCCATGGGTGACTCTGATGATTCGGACAGTGGTGGTGCAGCTGCGTCAAGTCCCCGCGATCGTGGCCAGGCTGCTACTCAACAACAGGCTGTCCTTCCACCGGTGATCCAGGCCTCTGCAGGACTGCCGCCTGGACAACCGGGGCTTCCCATTATGGCCCAAGCACGTGCACCTGCGGCCCATGCCGCCCTGCAGCCCATTCCTGAGTTCGATGCATCGGGCCCACCCTCGAGCATGGGGCCCCGATGGAGAAGATGGGTGAGTCGCCTCGACATGTATTTCAGGGCTGCTCAGGTGACGGATGACGACAGCCGGATTGCCACCATGCTATACTCGGCCGGACCGGCAGTCCAGGAAATATTTGAATCACTTACTCCCATCAATAACTCCTACGATGCGGCCAAGGCGGCGCTCCTCGCGCATTTCCTCCCCCTTGCGAACGTGGACTATGAGAGGTTCGTTATGCTTTCGGCTAAGCAGAAGGAAGAGGAAACACTGGACACTTTCTACGGTCGCTTACGCCGCCTCTCCCTCGGATGTGCATGGGGAGACGCAGACGACATGATGCGCACGATGCTGATCCAGGCATGCTCCTCTGGCAAGCTCAGGAGGCAGGTCCTGAGAGAGCCAGGCATCACGCTGCCCCGCATACTGGAGCTGGGCAGATGCCATGAGGTAGCGGAGGCCCGAGCCAGCAAGATGGAAGCAGGGTCTCGGTCGGGCAGGCCTGAGGAAGTGTGTGTGGTGCGGCGAGGTGGCCGAGGTGTGAGACGCCCAGGTGGAGGACCCCGAGACAGGGCAGGAAGGAGTGGGGAGTCGTGCCAGAAGTGCGGGTATGACCTCCCCCACATGACAGAGTGCCCTGCGGTCGGAAAAACCTGCGGGAGGTGTGGGCTGGCCGATCACTTCTCGCGGGTATGTCGTGCGGCCATGCCAGTGATGGTGCCGAGGGGTCAGGCACGGTTGTGGACTCCGCGCCAGAACCAACCGCCCAGTGTAGCCCAGGTGGAGCAGGGTGAGGTCGAGCCCCAGGCGGAAGGAGCTGAGGAGGAAGACGAAGAGAAAGTTTTTTTTGTCTCCAGCGTAGAAACGCTCAAAAGGAAAAGCAGGAGACAGCCAAGATGTGTAGTGGAGATTAACCACTCCCCAGTCCCGGTGCTCGTGGACACTGGTGCTTCCGTCAATGTGATGGCCAGAGGACATTTTGACTCTCTCAAACCCCTCCCGGGTCTGGCCACACCGAGAGCCCGCATATTTGCATTTGGGGGCCAGGAACCGATACCGCTGGACGGTGCCTTCGTGGCTGACGTGGAACATGATGGCTCACACATTAAGGCTCGATTCTACGTGACCCCGGTGAGCAGTAATACCTTGCTCAGCTGTGCAGCTGCAGAGGCATTAGGGATCGTGAGCTTCGCCTACTCCGTCCACCTTGAGGATATACATGACCTCCTGGACAAGTACGCTGCCCTCTTTAGCGGCATCGGAAAGATGACGGGGGAACCCATTCGGCTACACATCGATGAGTCGGTGCAACCCATCGCACTGAAACACCGGCGAGTACCCTTTCACTTAAGGGGGCTGGTGGATAAGGAGCTGGACAATCTGGTGAGCCTGGATATCATCGAGAAAGTGGAAGGCCCAACCCCTTGGGTGTCCCCGATCATGGTGGCCAGAAAGCCCAAGCAACCTGACTCAGTGCGCATATGCGTGGACATGAGGCTCCCGAACAAAGCGATCAGAAGGGAGCGGCATCTTACACCGACGATTGATGACATCATTGCGGATGTTCAAGGGGCTCGATTTTTCTCCAAGCTGGACCTCCGAGCTGGCTATCACCAGGTCGTCCTTCATCCTGACTCCCGGTACATAACGACTTTCACCACCCACCGGGGTCTGTATCGATACAAGCGGTTGAGCTTCGGGGTGTCGTCTGCCGCTGAAGTGTTCCAAAATATCATCAGGGGCGCCCTAGCAGATCTGGAGGGCGTCCTTAACATTAGCGACGACATCCTGGTGTTCGCCAAAACTGAAGTGGATCACATGAGGAGGCTGGGAAAGACCTTAGAACGACTCCAATCTCTGGGCCTCACCCTTCACCGGGAAAAATGTGAATTCATGCGCTCCTCCATCGAGTTTTTCAGATTCATCTTCAAGGAGGGGGGGGTGTCGCCAGACCCGAAAAAGGTCCAGGACATCAAGGCGGCGAAAGCCCCCGAGTCGGTGACCGACGTGAGGAGTTTCCTGGGGATGGTAACTTACTGTGGGCGGTTCATCCAGAACTTGGCGTCGAGATCTGAGCCACTCCGGGCGCTGACCAAGAAAGAATCACCATGGCAGTGGGGCCCCCTTGAACAAGCCGCTTTCGAGGACATTAAGGGTGCCCTCACAGCGGAGGACACAATGGCATTCTTCGACCCTGCACTAGAATCTGAAGTTGTGGTCGATGCAAGTCCCTTCGGGTTGGGAGCAGTGCTGACGCAGGTGGACCGCAACGGGAGTGTTCGACCTATAGCATATGCTAGCAAGGCCCTCACTGAGACTGAACAGAGGTACTCCCAGATCGAGCGGGAGGCCTTGGCGGTGCTGTGGGGCTGCAGGCACTTCTGGCTCTACGTCCTGGGACGCCCGGTGACGGTGGTTACTGACCACAAACCACTGCTTCCGATCCTGGTGGGCTCCTCTTCGAAACCACCGGCGAGAATCGAGAGGTGGATGCTCGCCCTCTTGGAATATTCTGTTACCCTGGTGTACAGGCCCGGGGCCAATAATGCCGCGGACTATCTATCTCGTCACCCGGGAGTGTGCGGGGGAGAGGGATATGACACCTGCGGAGAGGAAGCGGGCAGTCATGTTCGCATGGTGGTGGAAGCGGCAACACCAAACGCGATGTCCCTAGAGGAGTTGGAGGCTGCGGCAGCTGAGGACGAGTGCTTTCGAATTCTAAAAGACTCAATGCACAGTGGGTCGTGGAAGTCCATCCTCGAAGCAGGGGCCGGACGCACGCAAGAAGCCAAAACAGTATTGGAGCAGCTGTGGAAGGTAAAGGAGGAGCTGTCGTTCTCGGACTCTGGGCTGCTGCTCCGGGGTGACAGGATTGTTGTCCCACAGGCAAAGGTGGCGGAGGTGATCCATCTCGCCCACCATGGACATCAGGGCACCGCCAAGACCAAGGCGCGGCTCCGCTCAAAGGTCTGGTTTCCAGAGTTAGAGAAAAGGGTGGATGACTTTGTGGCGGCCTGCATATGGTGTCAGGCGGCCTCCCCTCTGCAACGTGAACCCGCCATTGAGGCCATGCCCCGAGGCACGAGGCCGTGGGAGATCGTCCACGCCGACTTTGGCTCAACATCAGTGGGTACCCATTTCCTGGTGCTAGTCGATGAATACTCGAGATACCCCGAAGTGGAGTTCGTTGACTCAGTGGCCTTTGAGCATGTGGTGGTAGCGATGGAGAAAATGTTTGCGGCCCATGGTTTTCCCCACACCCTATGCTCCGACAATGGATCGCCCTTCCAAAGTGAGCGATTCTCCGAGCTGCTGGAGAGCTGCGGAATACAACACCGGAAGATATCCCCCCTGTGGCCTCGAGCGAACGGGGATGCAGAGAGACTGATGCGGACCCTAAACAAAACCTTCCGGATTGCTCAAGGGCAGGGCCAATCTTTACAACGGGCCCTCTATCAGTTCCTTCGGGTGTACCGCACCACCCCACATGCAGCCAAGGGAGTGGCTCCGGCAGAGGTGTTATTCAAGAGATGCCCCCGGGGGCTGCTGCCGGAAGTTGGGGAGAAAGAACCGGGGGTCATCGATAATGAGCGGGTAGAGGCTCAAAGGCGAGTCCGAATTGAACAAGAAAACCTGCGCCGGGGTCTCCGCCCTCAGAGACTTGAACTAGGGGATGAGGTCCTCATCCGTAATCGACACCCCCACGGGAAGCTATCACTCCCCTATGAACCGGAGCCCCTGGATGTAGTGGCGGTGAAGGGGTCCATGGTGACGGCCTCGGATGGACGATCAGCTGTCACCCGAAACGTGAGCTTCTTCAAGAAGCTGGGTGATCCACGAACTGACACCCCACCTGAACCGGATCCACCAGACACGCCGGCGGACGGAGGCCTCTGTGAAGCGGCGCCCGAATCCCCCGTCCGGGGAGAGGCGGTGGCAGGACGTCACGTGCCGGAGGTAGGCAGGAGGTACCCCCAGAGGGCTGGGCGAGGGAAACCTGCCTACCTCAGCGAATATGTCGTGGGACAAATGGCTAGTGAACTGGAGTGAGCAGATCGGGGTGGATGACATTAAAGGGGTTTTTCTTTGGGTGTGCAGTAGCGTTTAAAGTAGATGTGTGATTTTCTGGTTAGTAAAGTTAATGTTATTGCGTTCTGTTGTTCCTCCCGGAAAAGGAGGAGTGTGGCGCCGCCCGATGACGGGCACACGCGGCGGCGTGACGTATCACGCCGCCGCAGTTTGTATAAATAAAGGGGGCGTTCCCGGCCGCGGTAGAGCGACCGGGAAGCCCGAACTGGAAGGACTGGTGCCCGTGTGAGTCCTTGGGTAAAGGGGCTTACGGGACCGCGTGGGGGCTCTGACCCGCCCCCAACAATGAGGACGTCCATTCCGTCCTGCTATTTCTTAAAATAGGTTGCCATCACTCTTTCCTCATGCAGCATTTCAACCGTATTTATATCACCCTCCACGTTTGATACAATGCCATATGGTCCCTTTACAGGCCAGTATTTAAACAGAAATACCAAAATATGTCTGTTTTGATAACGTCATACCTCCCTACAAACTGTCCTAGCAAAGTCATATACACAGCCCCCATCTTTGGGCATAGTGTCAGTACATGTCTTGGTGTTGCTATGTTTGCCTGAGACTTACAAATGTGACATGTTCTGTGTTCTCTTGGGATTTTTGCCCAGGTCCCCTGGAGTGCAAGCACTGAGAGTTGATTGATCTGGAGCTGCAAAGTAATGCATGGCTGGGCTTGGGAATTTCATGAGGTATGGCTGTGGTTTGAGATAGGCATGTCTGATCCTATTTCCGTGTTGTAGTTGCATAATGTTTCAAGATGGAAAAAATCGTTGGTCCAGTCCCATTGCTCAACCTTGTTTTTATATATGGGTTTCAGCAGCTCGTATTTAGTACCACGTTTAAAGTCCAGAGTCCACCCAATGTTTGCAAAGCACTCTTCGTTAAGCACCGCATAGTTATGGGAATCCAACTTGTCATAAGTCGTGCCCAGGAAATGCAACAGAGGACCCTTCGGTTGAGATCGAGATTTGATACAGAGCATTCCTCTATTTATCAGGATCTGGCTCCTCAAAGACACTAGTCGCAAATCCAGACGGATGTAAGCCATGGTAGTAGCCGGGGGTAGATTTTATAACTTCCTCCAAAAGTATCTCTCGATTACATTTAGCCATCCCATTTGCCTCATGGTTAAGGCTTCTATACTCTATATAATTTCTGGTGTAAAGCTCTGTTTGTGAAGCTTGAGGACCCCTTCCACTGAGTAGCCAGCCGTTTCTTTGGCAAACATATTTATTACGGCTGTTAAATGCCTGGCCTTCCTTTTCTTCCCCTCCATAATAGTACTTTAACCCTATCTGCCTCAGCTCAAGCCCAAGGTAGGGATAGCTCTGCACATAGTCTATGTTGATATCTGAGTCTGCCTGTACTTTTACCCTGTTAATCGTTCCTCCAGACACCACGATCATCTTAGTCTTGCATTATTAATTATTAAATTGCTAAGCGTATTCACAGAGATCTTTATATTTATTTTTCACTACCCTTATCGTGCGATTCAGCAGGATCAGATCTTCTGCGTGCAATAGACTTGCTATGAGTCAGGGGCCTAACTTAATTGGACAGTCTTCGACAGACAAAAGTTGAGGGTGGAGGTAGAGGTTGAGTAACATTGGTGCCAATGAACACCCCTGCCTACCCCCCTTGTTTATCTCCACAGGGGTCGTCACCAAGCCTGAATTGTTCCGTTGCACTTGCACTCTGTTATTGGAGTAGAGTTGGGTCACCATGGACAATAACCATTCCGGGCATCCCCCTGCGCGTAGCTTCTGCCAGAAGCGTGTGCAGTTAACAGTATCGAATGCTTCACTAAAGTCCACCCATATCCCATATAACACTGGGTTCTCTTTTTTGACCGCCTCCATAATCGGAGTGTCTAAGAACCTGATGTTATGTACAGTAGCTGAACCTGGGCCAAAACCAATTTGCGTAGAATGCAGTATATTACTTTTGTCGGCCCACTGTTCCAGCGCCTTTAATAGGAACATTGAAAACAATTTCCCAGTTACGTCTAATAAAGACAGCAGTCTGTAATTCAAGGGACTCTCCCTGTCACCCTTTTGATAGACTGGCACTATGAAGGCCTGCTGCCATGTAAGTGGCACCTTATCTTTGCAAACCTTACCAAATAAGATTTTTAGCATGGCAGCCCATTATACTGGGTCAGCCTTCAATACTGCATTCGACAAACCGTTAGGTCCAGGCAGAGATGTTTTTATGGGAGGGCAAAAGGGGCACTTGCCCAGGGCCCCCACCTTGGAGGGGACCCCACAAGGCTAGCTGATCTGAAGAAGTA
This sequence comes from Ambystoma mexicanum, assembly GCF_040938575.1. Classification (NCBI taxonomy): domain Eukaryota; kingdom Metazoa; phylum Chordata; class Amphibia; order Caudata; family Ambystomatidae; genus Ambystoma; species Ambystoma mexicanum. The sequence continues at coordinate 1,052,221,152 of NC_090922.1, read as the reverse complement.
AGATTACATTGTTCACCTGTCTTAAATAGCACACGTCAGGATATTTTATGGGGTGCTGCTGAGGCTCTAAACCCATTCCTTTCTGTTTTAGCAAGTGCATTCTGCCATGATCAATTCATCATGTATTGCTCTCTGTGTTCACTGTGATATACATGCGTGCTCCTTATGGCACAACTGTGTAGCATTCGTTCCTTCCTGTGGGAATTATGTTGATCATGTTAAATAGTCAATAGTGAAATGCATATTTGAGACAGCATATCAACCTATAGGTTGTGAGTGTGACGGGTGGAGGGTGCGACCAGTATTCTTGATCCCTTAATTCCTTTGGTTTGGTGGAGGGGGGCCACAAAGATGTCCGTGCCCAGGTCCCCAAAATTGCTTAAAATGGCCCTGGGTCCTTGTGCTCGAGAACCCTTTACCCTACAATAGCAGTATGAATCTCCCCCATGTTAGGTGATCACATCCAATTCCCCTCATATCTTTCACACTCGGTTTTCTCGCCATCCACTACGTATGTGTTCCATCCACTTGCACTCAGGTATCGGGTTTACCATGGCACACCTAGTATCCCCCTTTGCCTTACCCAAGATTTGCCATACGTTCCCTACATTGCCACTGCATACTAAAGAGAACATTCCCTACATTGCCACTGCCCGTTCAGTGCTGAAAGCCTCTGTC